>NC_133120.1:86396907-86714912 GCF_033568475.1 Henckelia pumila
CCTAAAAAAAATTATTTTCAGTATTTATATTTTTAATTTCTTGAAGTTAATTGTTTAAGTTTCAGTTAAAGATAGCATTGCTTGACTTATTTGAATTAAATGCCTTGAATTGTTTAGTTAGTGAGTTTCTATCCCGGCAGGCGACGATGGTGGGCTTCGGTGGTATATTTTCAAGACTTTCGTTTTTAAGATTTTAAGTTAGAGGAAAAAGGGGATTTTGGCCAAAAATGTGAATTTTGAACTTTTAAGGGGTCAAAAAGCAATTTTATCATTTTCTTGGATTATTTCCTAAACTTTTCATAAAATAGGATTTATTAAATCCGGGCTAGTGTAATTTCAATTAAAATGTTGAGAGTTGAAATTTTAAACTTAGAAGTTTTAAAGGTGCAAAAGTTTTGAGGTAAAGGCTTGTAATAGTACAAGTAGCACTTTTACAAGTACAATAGCAATTTTAAAACACTACACACAATACACTCACCTTTTATTTTCCCTCTCAAATAAACACAACAACTTAAACTAAACCCTAGCCCATTTCTAACCTAGGTAGCTGCCCCCTTCCCCTTCCTCCTTGAAGAACCTTTCGGCCTCCCCTCCTCCACCTCCAGCCGCCGCCCAGCCCCCTCCAGCTGCCGGAGAAGCTTCCCAAGAAGCTTAGCTTGGTGTTAGCTTGAAGTTTCAGCTCTCTTTTCCTTTTTATTTTCGAATTTTTGGGTAGTCAAGGTTGAAGGCAAGTATAGCTTTGTTCTTGGGCTCTCATTCAAGCAATATCTACCCCCACCCTTAAGTTTCTTTTGCAAAATTTTGAAATGCATGATGTATATGTATGTATGTGTTCGGTTTTTAGCATGATATGGTAGAGGTAGGGCTGTTTTTTTTTATTGTTGCATATGATTGGTGTTTATGTGATTAAATGATGAATTTAGAAGCTATGACATGGATTTTTATGTTTGGGTTTGCATAATTTCAAAAATTCAGAAGTGAAGTGCCCTAAATTTTGATGTTTTGCATGTGTAAGGGCTGGAATTGAATTGATGTTGAGGCATTTAATTGATTTGCATGAGTCTTGTGTGATTGCCCAACATTTTGAAGCTTTTGATTCTTGATATTTGAAATTTTCAAAATGTGAGGTGAAAGTGTGGTTGGGTGTTGCCCAAGTGCTTGCGATAAGTCCTAAGAGATGTTATTTGAGGTGTATTGTTGTTTGGTATGGAGAAAAGTTGAGGAAAGAGGGTTATGGGGTTGAATTTTTTGAGTTAGAGGTAAGTTGGGTGTTGTTGAGTGTGCAGAGCAGTACTGTTCACGGGGCAGGGCAGGTCTTGGCTGAGGTCTGGGCAGGGTTAGGGCTGTACCATAGTAAAGTTCATGATGTTGTGGTCGTGTCGGTATAAAATGGGCTTATTTCGGATAAGTTTGGACCAAGTTATGAGTCTTTTAAGTTGGAAGTGTAGGTGCAGATTTTTCTTTGTAAAAAGGGGCTGTCCAATTTTCTTGTCTTGTCAATTAGCTCATTTGATCATTTGATGTTACCACCTATTCCTAGGGGTAATTTGAAGTGTTTGTTAAGTGTCGGTTCAAGCGGGACGGGTTTTGGTTAAGGCATGACAAAGTTTAGGGTCTTACGGTTCTCTTGCTCGGGCTACGTCAAGTTTGAGGGAAATTGTTGAGTGAAGTGTTTCTTTTGTCTTAGGGGCAGCCACTCATCCACCTTACACCCACATTTTTTTGAGTTGAGTCTCATGTCTTAAAGGTTGCTTATTCGTGTGCATATGACATGTTCTTGAGTTTCATAAAGTGAAAGGAAGTTTTCTTGTTTTGCATGCTATAAAGAGGGGTGAGTCGAGTCTTAATGAATGAAAAGAAAAAGAAAGTAAATGTTTTTGAATGAAGTGATTTGTTTGTGACAAAGAGGGGTGTTGCTAGGCCTGGGGATGCCTCGGTCTACTCACCAAGAGGTTATAGAGGTTTGGGTAGGAAGCAAGAGACATCTTGTTTATCCTTGCCACAGAGGGCAATGTGGGATCAGGAGTAATCTCGGTCTCCTTGCCACATAGGGGCAATGTGGGATCGGGAGTTATCTCGGTCTCCTTGCCACAGAGGGGTTAAGTTCATCGGGAGAAATCTCGTCGTCTTGCCGGCATAGTGCACTGCAGCCATGATCATGATCGAAACAGAGGGTCACAAATCAAGGAACTGATTTCTATGAGGAAAAAGAAAAGGAAAAGAAAAGTTTAAAAGTTAAAGTTTCATTATTTCAGTTGACTCGTCTTACGTTGATGTCAGTCAGTCATGCATGAGGTTAAGTATGAGGTTGATGTTAAGAAGTTGAAAGTCTTTTATAGCGTGAGTTCATCAGTGCATGTTTTCTATACCTTCTAGTTTCATGCATATTACAGTTAAAGTTGAGCTATTGCATCACGTATTTTAAACCCTTGTTATTACACTGTTTATACTTGTTGAGTCTTTAGACTCACTATGCTTGAATGATTGCAGGTGAGGAGTCTGTTGTTGAGATGGAGGGGCATGATCTACTAGGATGAGGCCATTGGCGGTGCAAGGCCCAGTGACCGTTGCTTCTTTATGTTTACGTTTTTCCTCACATTACTCTGTTATGTAATAATGAAGAGTTATTTGAATACTTTCAGTATTTATAGCCAGGATATGCATTTCCTGTGCTACAGTTGATGAATTTGTAGTATGTCTACACCTATGCATGTTTATGATTATTGCGAACTTTTAAATGCCTTAGTTTACTTTATGCTGTAACCGGGAGGTGGTTACTAGGATTGCATGTTTATGATTAGTGCACTTGAGTTTTTAAGTCAGTTTTTCTTTCCTTATTTGAATTGTTGACTGGGTTAAGATGGCTTGTTTGCTTTGCAAACAAGTCATGGCAAAAATTTTTAAAAATCCGCAAACTTTCATTTAAATTATTTTTAGTCTAGTAGTTAGGGTCGTTTCAGTTGGTATCAGAGCACGGTCTTGGTTTGGGCTGAGCCTACTGCCGGTTGCTGAAACTCAGGGGATCTCGCCACAAAGTCTGTAAGATTTAAGTTTAATGTCTCTATCTGTTTAAGTTTTGATGTATTAGTTTCTTGTGTTATTGAGAAGTTTAAATTTGAAGTAAAAATATTTTCTAAGGCATGAAACTTGAATGTTGGATTTTCTCAATGCCTTTAGATGGCTCGTCGTCGTGATCAGCGTGCAGTTACGCCTCCACCGCCGCCTCCTCCACCGCCGCTGCCTTCACCGCCGCCGCAGGTGGATGTAGGAGGACAGGTGCTAGCGGGATTGGCCCGCATTCTCGAGCGTCATGTGGATGCTCCTAGAGCTGGAGTGGGGACTGTTTATGAGCAGTTCCGGAAGATGAATCCGAAGGACTTCGCTGGCACCACTGATCCGTTGATAGCGGAGGGTTGGATCCGTTCTCTGGAGGTGATCTTTCGCTATATGCAGCTGGGAGATCCAGATAGAGTGAGGTGTGCTGTGTTTCTCCTCCAGGATGATGCCGCCCTCTGGTGGGAGGGAATGGAGAAGATTGTGGACCCAGCTACTCTACCTTGGACTGAGTTCAAGAAGCTGTTCTTTGAGAAGTATTTTACTGCTGATGTGAGAGCCCATTTGAAGACGGAGTTTATGAGCTTGAGACAGGGAGATTTGTCGGTGGCACAGTTTGTGGTGAAGTCGAGAGGGGCTGCCATTTTGTGCCTTTGATTGGAGATGACGAGAAGGAGAAGCTGGAGCACTTTCTTGTGGGGCTTCGACCCGCCATCCGTAGGGATGTACTTATGGCGGAGCCAGCTGATTATGCTTCAGCGCTGAGGCGTGCCTTGAGGTCCGAGCAGACACTGAGAGATATTAGCGCGGAGGCGCTTGGCAAGAGGCCCTTCCCTCATCAGGGCCACTCTCAGCAGCAGCAGCACGGCAAGAAGCCGTATCATGGACCACCGAGACAGCAGGGACAGCAGACACCTCAGGGGCGTCAGGCCTAGAAACAGGCTCCTCCCAAGGCTGGGGAGAAGCCCATTTGCCAGGTTTGCCACCGCCCGCACTTTGGGAGATGTTTGAAGGATGCTGGAGTTTGCTTCAAGTGCAAGAAGCCAGGCCATATATCTACCCATTGTCCAGAGCTGAGGAGGCCCGTGCAGGGCAGAGTGTTCGTGATGGAGGCCGAGCAGGCCGACCCAGACACTACTCTTCTCACAGGTAATATCTTAACTTTTGGGTTAGAGCAGTTAAAGATTTGTTGATGCATGCGACTCTAAGTCTTTGCTTGTTTGAGGTTTTACTCTAGTAACTTGTTGCATGTCTTAGGACCTTTGACTGTTTAGCATAAATAGTATCTTGTTTGGGAATTGTTGAATTAGAATGAGCCTAAGTAGAACAAATGGTTTTAACTTCAACCTTTTCGTCGTTGTAACTACTGCTTTGCAGGTAGGATTGTTGTGGCAGGAGTAGCGACGAGAGCTTTATTAGACTCAGGGGCTACCCATTCCTTTATATCGGATCTTTTGCCCTTGAGAGGGGCATTCAGAGCGAGGAATTAGAGGTTGGATTCTCAGTTACTATCCCCTCAGGGGAAGAGCTATCCACCAGGATCTTGGTGAGAGATCTTGTATTGCTTTTGCAGGGTCAGTCAGTGGTAGCAGACCTCATAGTGCTAACTTTGCCAGAGTTTGACCTGATTCTTGGGATGGATTGGATGACGAAGAATGCGGTGATGATAGACTTCCAGCAGAGATCAGTGCTAGTCAGGCCTGAGGGCGAGGAACCGTTTTGGTTTGAGGCTGCTAAGAGCTTGAGGAAGACTCGAGTCATTTCTACCATGCAAGCTCAGAGGCTTGTACTTAGTGGGTGTGAGTCATTTCTAGCCAGTTTATCTTTGACAGAGCTGCCAGAGCGACCAGTTATTTCTGATGTGGCTGTTGTCAGGGAGTTTGAGGATGTATTCCCTAGCGATGTTGTGGGAATTCCGCCCGATAGAGAAGTGGAGTTCTCTATAGATTTGATTCCCGGTACTGTGTCTATCTCCAAGGCACCGTACAGATTGGCTCCTACCGAAATGAAGGAGTTAAAAGAGCAGATTCAAGAGTTGCTTGACAAGGGATTCATACGCCCTAGTTTCTCCCCATGGGGCACACCAGTTCTCTTCGTTAAGAAGAAGGACGATAGTCTAAGATTGTGCATAGACTACCGAGGTTTGAACGGAGTGACTGTGAAGAACAAGTACCCATTACCTAGGATCGAGGACCTCTTCGATCAATTGCAAGGTGCATCCGTCTTTTCGAAGATTGATCTTCGTTCAGGTTATCACCAGTTGAAGGTGAAGGAGTCAGATGTGGCAAAGACAGCTTTTAGGACTCGTTACGGTCATTACGAGTTCCTTGTGATGCCGTTTGGGATGACGAACGCGCCCGCGGTTTTCATGGATCTTATGAACCGCGTGTTTCAGCCTTACTTGGACCGCTTTGTCATTGTTTTCATCGATGACATCCTCATTTATTCGAAGGATAGAGTGGAGCATGAACAACATTTGAGGACCGTTCTTGAGGTGCTTCGAGAGCACGAGTTGTTGGCCAAGTTTGATAAGTGTGAATTCTGGTTGGAGAAAGTTGCTTTCTTGGGTCATATTATTTCTAAGAGCGGTGTGGAAGTAGACCCTTCAAAGGTTCAAGCAGTGAAGGAGTGGTCTATACCGAGGAGCGCGTCTGAGATTCGCAGTTTTCTTGGATTAGCCGGATATTACCGAAAATTTATCAAAGGTTTTTCCTCCATTGTTGTGCCTATGACAGCGTTGACTAAGAAGAACGTCAAGTTTGTTTGGAGTTCCGAGTGTCAAAAGAGCTTTGATACTTTGAAGGAAGCTCTTACGACAGCGCCAGTGTTGACCATGCCATCCGGGCAAGGTGATTTTGTGGTGTATACTGATGCTTTCAAGTTGGGATTGGGAGCAGTTCTGATGCAGCAAGACAGAGTTATTGCCTATGCTTCTAGGCAATTGAAGGAGCACGAGAAGAACTACCCTACTCATGACTTAGAGTTGGCAGCGGTAGTGTTTGCTCTTAAGATTTGGAGACACTATCTTTACGGAGAGAAGAGTCAGATCTTCACAGACCACAAAAGCCTCAAGTACTTCTTCACCCAGAAGGAGTTGAATATGAGGCAGCGTAGGTGGCTAGAGTTGGTGAAGGACTATGACTGCAATATTAGCTACCACCCTGGTAAAGCTAATGTGGTTGCAGATGCTTTGAGCAGGAAGACTGCAGTGATTACCTCCTTGTCAGTGTCTAGACCGTTGCAGGTTGAGATTCAGATGTATGGTCTAGAGTTTTATGCAAGTGGTAGAGCTCCCCGATTGTCTTCCCTAAGTGTGCAGACTACACTTTTTGATCGTATCCGTGCAGCGCAGTCAGTTGATGAGCAGATCAGGAAGTGGAGACAGAGAGATGAGGATAAAGGCAGCGGTTTGTATGCTGTGGTAGATGGGATTGTGAGGTACAGAGGTAGATTTTGGGTTCCCGCAGGTGATTCTCTGCGAGTTACTATCATGGCAGAGGCACATACATCGCCGTACTCAATCCACCCTGGTAGTACGAAGATATATCGGGATCTTCAGCAGCTTTATTTGTGGCCAGGCATGAAAAGTGACATTGCCCGATTCGTGTCAGAATGCCTGACATGCCAGCAGGTCAAGGCGGAGCATCAGAGACCGGCCGGATTGCTTAAGCCTCTCCCTATTCCTGAGTGGAAATGGGAGAATATCACCATGGACTTTGTTGTGGGATTGCCGAAGACAGTGAGAGGTTCAAATGCTATTTGGGTTATTGTAGACCATCTCACTAAGTCGGCTCACTTTTTACCGGTGAAGATGACTTTCACGATGACTCAGTTCGCGGAGTTGTATATCCGGGAGATAGTCAGACTACATGGTATTCCAGTCTCCATAGTGTCTGATAGAGATCCACGGTTTACTTCGTCTTTTTGGAAGAGTCTTCATTCCGCTATGGGTACGAAGCTACTTTTTAGCACCGCCTTCCACCCGCAGACTGATGGCCAGTCAGAGAGGGTGATTCAGATTTTGGAGGATCTTTTGAGGGCATGTGCTATTGATTTTCAAGGTAGTTGGGAGTCGAGATTAACACTAGTGGAATTCGCGTATAATAACAGTTTTCAGTCCACTATTGGCATGGCTCCCTACGAGGCACTTTATGGGAGGAAGTATAGATCTCCAGTGTTGTGGGATGAGATAGGTGAGAGATCAGACTTTGGTCCGGAGATTGTTCAGTTGACCACCGAGGTAGTGGCTAAGATCCGTGATAGGATGAGGACTGCCCAGAGTAGGCAAAAGAGTTATGCTGATCACCGGAGGAGAGACTTGGAGTTCTCGGTGGGTGATCATGTATTCATCCGTGTAGCGCCGCTGAAGGGAGTTTTGAGGTTTGGGAAGAAAGGAAAGTTGGCACCGAGGTTTATAGGACCCTTCGAGATTTTGGATAGGGTAGGGGCACTGGCTTATAGAGTGGTCCTGCCGCCTAATCTTGATAAGATCCATAGTGTCTTCCATGTGTCGATTTTGAGAAAGTACATCTCGAACCCATCCCATGTGCTCAGTTCGGAACCGCTTCAACTATCTCCTCACCTGTCCTATGAGGAGACGCCCATCCGAATTTTGGATAGACAGGAGAGAAGACTCCGTAACAAGTCAATTCCAATAATCAAGGTGAGATGGCAGAACCATTCGGATGAAGAGGCCACTTGGGAAGCAGAAGCAGATTTTAGAGATCGCTATCCGGAGCTTTTTGGTGAGTTTTAATTTCGAGGACGAAATTACTTATTAGGGAGGGAGGAATTGTAACACCAAGAACTTTTAAAATTTGAATATCATGCCTAAAAAAAATTATTTTTAGTATTTATATTTTTAATTTCTTGAAGTTAATTGTTTAAGTTTCAGTTAAAGATAGCATTGCTTGACTTATTTGAATTAAATGCCTTGAATTGTTTAGTTAGTGAGTTTCTATCCTGGCAGGCGACGATGGTGGGCTTCGGTGGTATATTTTCAAGACTTTCGTTTTTAAGATTTTAAGTTAGAGGAAAAAGAGGATTTTGGCCAAAAATGTGAATTTTGAACTTTTAAGGGGTCAAAAAGCAATTTTATCATTTTCTTGGATTATTTCCTAAACTTTTCATAAAATAGGATTTATTAAATCCGGGCTAGTGTAATTTCAATTAAAATGTTGAGAGTTGAAATTTTAAACTTAGAAGTTTTAAAGGTGCAAAAGTTTTGAGGTAAAGGCTTGTAATAGTACAAGTAGCACTTTTACAAGCACAATAGCAACTTTAAAACACTACACACAATACACTCACCTTTTATTTTCCCTCTCAAATAAACACAACAACTTAAACTAAACCCTAGCCCATTTCTAACCTAGGTAGCTGCCCCCTTCCCCTTCCTCCTTGAAGAACCTTTCGGCCTCCCCTCCTCCACCTCCAGCCGCCGCCCAGCCGCCGTCCGCCGCCTCCAGCTGCCGAAGAAGCTTCCCAAGAAGCTTAGCTTGGTGTTAGCTTGAAGTTTCAGCTCTCCTTTCCTTTTTATTTTTGAATTTTTGGGTAGTCAAGGTTGAAAGCAAGTATAGCTTTGTTCTTGGGCTCTCATTCAAGCAATATCTACCCCCACCCTTAAGTTTCTTTTGCAAAATTTCTAAATGCATGATGTATATGTATGTATGTGTTCGGTTTTTAGCATGATATGGTAGAGGTAGGGCTGTTTTTTTTTATTGTTGCATATGATTGGTGTTTATGTGATTAAATGATGAATTTAGAAGTTATGGCATGGATTTTTATGTTTGGGTTTGCATAATTTCGAAAATTCAGAAGTGAAGTGCCCTAAATTTTGATGTTTTGCATGTGTAAGGGCTGGAATTGAATTGATGTTGAGGCATTTAATTGATTTGCATGAGTCTTGTGTGATTGCCCAACAATTTGAAGCTTTTGATGCTTGATATTTGAAATTTTCAAAATGTGAGGTGAAAGTGTGGTTGGGTGTTGCCCAAGTGCTTGGGATAAGTCCTAAGAGATGTTATTTGAGGTGTATTGTTGTTTGGTATGGAGAAAAGCTGAGGAAAGAGGGTTATGGGGTTGAATTTTTTGAGTTAGAGGTAAGTTGGGTGTTGTTGAGTGTGCAGGGCAGTACTAATCACGGGGCAGGGCAAGTCTTGGCTGAGGTCTGGGCAGAGTTAGGGCTGTACCATAGTAAAGTTCATGATGTTGTGGTCGTGTCGGAATAAAATGGGCTTATTTCGGATAAGTTTGGACCAAGTTATGAGTCTTTTAAGTTGGAGGTGTAGGTGCAGATTTTTCTTTGTAAAAAGGGGCTGTCCAATTTTTTTGTCTTTTCAATTAGCTCATTTGATCATTTGATGTTACCACCTATTCCTAGGGGTAATTTGAAGTGTTTGTTAAGTGTCGGTTCAAGCGGGACGGGTTTTGGTTAAGGCATGACAAAGTTTAGGGTCTTACGGTTCTCTTGCTCGGGCTACGTCAAGTTTGAGGAAAATTGTTGAGTGAAGTGTTTGTTTTGTCTTAGGGGCAGCCACTCATCCACCTTACACCCACATTTTTTTGAGTTGAGTCTCATGTCTTAAAGGTTGCCTATTCGTGTGCATATGACATGTTCTTGAGTTTCATAAAGTGAAAGGAAGTTTTCTTGTTTTGCATGCTATAAAGAGGGGTGAGTCGAGTCTTAATGAATGAAAAGGAAAAGAAAGTAAATGTTTTTGAATGAAGTGATTTGTTTGTGACAAAGAGGGGTGTTGCTAGGCCGGGGGATGCCTCGGTCTACTCACCAAGAGGTTATAGAGGTTTGGGTAGGGAGCAAGAGACATCTTGTTTATCCTTGCCACAGAGGGCAATGTGGGATCGGGAGTAATCTCGGTCTCCTTGCCACAGAGGGGCAATGTGGGATCAGGAGTTATCTCGGTCTCCTTGCCACAGAGGGGTTAAGTTCGTCGGGAGAAATCTCATCGTCTTGCCGGCATAGTGCACTGCAGTCATGATCATGATCGAAACAGAGGGTCACAAATCAAGGAACTGATTTCTATGAGGAAAAAGAAAAGGAAAAGAAAAGTTTAAAAGTTAAAGTTTCATTATTTCAGTTGACTCGTCTTACGTTGATGTCAGTCAGTCATGCATGAGGTTAAGTAAAGTATGAGGTTGATGTTAAGAAGTTGAAAGTCTTTTATAGCGTGAGTTCATCAGTGCATGTTTTCTATACCTTCTAGTTTCATGCATATTACAGTTAAAGTTAAGCTATTGCATCACGTATTTTAAACCCTTGTTATTACACTGTTTATACTTGTTGAGTCTTTAGACTCACTATGCTTGAATGATTGCAGGTGAGGAGTCTGTTGTTGAGATGGAGGGGCATGATCTGCTGGGATGAGGCCGTCGGCGGTGCAAGGCCCAGTGACCGTTGCTTCTTTATGTTTACGTTTTTCCTCACATTACTCTGTTATGTAATAATGAAGAGTTATTTGAGTACTTTCAGTATTTATAGCCAGGATGTGCATTCCCTGTGCTACAGTTGATGAATTTGTAGTATGTCTACACCTATGCATGTTTATGATTATTGCGAACTTTTAAATGTCTTAGTTTACTTTATGCTGTAATCGGGAGGTGGTTACTAGGATTGCATGTTTATGATTAGTGCACTTGAGTTTTTAAGTCAGTTTTTCTTTCCTTATTTGAATTGTTGACTGGGTTAAGATGGCTTGTTTGCTTTGCAAACAAGTCATGGCAAAATTTTTTAAAAATGCGCAAACTTTCATTTAAATTATTTTTAGTCTACTAGTTAGGGTCGTTTCAGTGGACATATCAAAAGACTGTGAAGATGAACACCTACCGTGCAAGAGTAGCTGCAAGTATTTTATGTCACGAAAGAGGAATGCTGAAAAATAACTTTGATTAACATGTATAATCTTTCTATGCTTTTATGGTTTATGGAGATACAATACGTAAGTATGTTTAAATTATTTTGTAAAACTCTATTTGGGATGAAACAAGTTGGATTAAACTCATATTTTGTCAAATTCAATTTAGGATAAAAGTATCATAGATTTAGAAAAATTAAGAAGGAATGGTAAATAACTCAGAATCATGTACTTCAATACCACTAATCATATAAAATATGGTTAGTGAGTTTTGGCACAACTAGTACTCGGTAATAGGACACATTAGATTTAATCGAGCATAATTTGTCCGAAATTTGAGGACTATCATTTGGGTCATCGAGATCAGTCTCTCTTAGTGAAATTTATATCGGGTCTAAATGTCAGATATTTTGAACAACCCAAGACATATTCAGAATAATTTGTTCGATTTAAGGCACAAGATGACATGTCATTGGAACAACTAGTACGCATGGATGGGATAAATATTATTAAATCGAGAACAATGTGTTCCAATTGACCATGAACCAATGAGAGCACCATTTGGGGATGTCCATTGACATCCAATGTATATAGTAAGGGTATATTGTCCAAAATCCTAACTCATAACTTGTTTAATATGATGTTTTCTCGTCTTTAAGGACTAACATTTGCTATAATTTCACACATCTTTAAGAACAAGTCAGTGAGGGATCGAGCACAACTAGTACGCATGGATGGAATAAATATTATTAAATCGAGAACAATGTGTTCCAATTGTAGGACAAACATTGTGGGCCATGTGGATCACACACTCCTAGTGAAAATGTCTTTGGAGCAAAATTTCATGTATTAGGAACAATCTTAGCCTTATAAAGAATAATATTTTCGATTTGAGGAACAATAAGGCATGCCTATGTTAACATGCACCAAAATCATATACTACACTGCATGACACAAGTGGAGAAGAGTTTTCAATCCTTAGAGATTTATAGGAGCCAATTTTTTCCAAGTGTTTGTCTAGTAATATATTGTGCTCTACATTGTCTAAGGTGTAGGAAAAAGACATTGATCATGAACAAATGAGAGTACCATTTGGGGATGTCCATTAACACCCAATGTATATAGTAAGAGTATATTGTCCAAAATCCTAACTCATAACTTGTTTAATATGATGTTTTCTCATCTTTAAGGACTAAAATTTGCTATAATTTTACACATCTTTAAGAACAAGTAGTGAGGGATCGAGCACAACTAGTACGCATGGATGAGATAAATATTATTAAATCGAGAACAATGTGTTCCAATTTTAGGACAAACATTTTGGGCTATATGGATCACACACTCCTAGTGAAAGTGTCTTTGGAGCAAAATTTCATGTATTAGGAACAATCTTAGCTTTATAAAGAATAATTTTTTCGATTTGAGGAACAATAAGGCATGCCCATGTTAACATGCACCAAAATCATATACTACACTGCATGACACAAGTGGAGAGGAGTTTTCAATCCTTAGAGATTGATAGGAACCAATTTTTTCCAAGTGTTTGTCTAGTAATGTATTGTGCTCTACATTGTCTAAGGTGTAGGAGAAAGATATTGACCATGAACCAATGAGAGCACCATTTGGGGATGTCTATTGACACCCAATGTATATAGTAAGAGTATATTGTCCAAAATCCTAACTCATAACTTGTTTAATATGATGTTTTCTTGTCTTTAAGGACTAACATTTGCTATAATTTCACACATCTTTAAGAACAAATCAGTGAGGGATCGAGCACAACTAGTACGCATGGATGGGATAAATATTATTAAATCGAGAACAATGTGTTCCAATTGTAGGACAAATATTGTGGGCCATGTGGATCACATACTCCTAGTAAAAGTGTCTTTGGAGCAAAATTTCATGTATTAGAAACAATCTTAGCCTTATAAAGAATAATATTTTCGATTTGAGGAACAATAAGGCATGCCCATGTTAACATGCACCAAAATCATATACTACACTACATGACACAAGTGGTGAGGAGTTTTCAATCCTTAAAGATTGATAGGAACCAATTTTTTCCAAGTGTTTGTCTAGTAATATATTGTGCTCTACATTGTCTAAGGTGTAGGAGAAAGACATTGACCATGAACCAATGAGAGCACTATTTGGGGATTTTCATTGACACCCAATGTATATAGTAAGAGTATATTGTCCAAAATCCTAACTCATAACTTGTTTAATATGATGTTTTCTCGTCTTTAAGGACTAACATTTGCTATAATTTCACACATCTTTAAGAACAAATCAGTGAGGGATCGAGCACAACTAGTACGCATGGATGGGATAAATATTATTAAATCGAGAACAATGTGTTCCAATTGTAGGACAAACATTGTGGGCGATGTGGATCACACACTCCTAGCGAAAGTGTCTTTGGAGCAAAATTTCATGTATTAGGAACAATCTTAGCCTTATAAAGAATAATATTTTCGATTTGAGGAACAATAAGGCATGCCCATGTTAACATGCACCAAAATCATATACTACACTGCATGACACAAGTGCACCAAGATGACTAATGTGTATCGGCTCAAAATGTTACATATATGGAACAATCCTTAAATTATGCGGAATGATCTGTTTGATTTATGGAACAAGATGACATGTCACATGTATTTAAATTACTCTTTTGACCCTCACAATAAAACAAAAATAATAAAAAAAAAGACTTTGACTCCCACCTACCCCTCATTATTAAGCTCTGTCGGTACACTTTATCCATTCACTTCTTCTTTCTCGTTTGGTTAGAGTTTTACTTTTCAAAATAAAATTTCATTCTTCAAGATCGAGCACAATGGAAATGAAGATTGCACCACAATGTTTATGTGGTTTCGGAGAAATGATTTTACAAAGAGCGGGACCACGTTCGACCCGTCTGGGGGAGCTGTATTATATTTGCCCTCGTGAGGTGCAACATAAAAATCATTTTTTTGGTACGATGATTATCATGGTGAATCTCTTCAAAAATCACAAATTTCAAACCAGACCCAAGTAAGCAAGGTAGAGAGAGCTGCACATATTCAATGAATCAACAATCTGCATCATCGTCTCTCCATGATTCAACAGAACAGTTCAATTACAAGAAGAAGGAGCATTCGTCCTCTGATGTTCTAGACAACCAGTCTACTAGAACAGCCGGGCCCGACCATATCGTAGAAATATGTTGTTGTTTTGGTTGCACGTGTTTTGTTCTTGTGCTAATTTTACTTCTAGCTCTGTTTATTGTAATAATCAAACAATAAGTTCTAGATTTATTCAGTTTTATTCCAAATTAAATACAAGTTGTACGAACTACATAGCAATTAGTACATTCCATTTGAAAATTTTAAAAGAACGACTAATTTGATTAATTCGTAACTGGGGAAACATATTTCACTGAAACATCCATGAAAAGAGAATTTCTCAAATTCGAACATTACATAGTAGTCAAATGTGTGGCATAATTGTTTACCACAAAAGCAGTTGGCTTCGGAAGAACATAAGACAACACAAAATGCCTAGAGTACACTACAACCACATATCAAGTTCAAATATCACAACTGTTGATTCCACAAATGCCTCAAACCAAGTTCAATCTAGCAATGCTTCCGCTCGAACGTGTATGTCGTCTCGAGGGCAATTCTATGCTCGAACCCCCTTCCAATAATCGCTTTCTCCAGCATATGTGTAGCACAAAGTAGATTAATTTTTTAATAAAGTCTGTTACAAAATTTACTAATAACAAAAAAATGGAAACACAAATTTTTTAAGCAATTACAGCTACTATATAGGTTATTTGCAACTGCGTCTGTTGTGTCCTCTCGTATGACAACGACCACATGTTGACACACATGTATTAACTTGCGACGGTATCCTCTTCGTCTTCCTACGACCGGGCTGACTATGCACACAAGGAGCTTGGATTATTTCGGATTCATCAACACATGCCTTACTCGTGTCAAAGGTTGGGATTGGGTTAATAATTCCTTTGTAAGCCGCACGATACATCTCGAATTTGAAATACATGTCACAAAAATCATATAATGACAGCGATTTCGACTCAATGGCAGAGCAGGCGTGCTTGCATGGAAGCTTATTGATCTGCCAAGCTCTACATGAACAAGTTCTATCCGCTAAATCCACGGCAAATGATTTTTCACCATCAACAACCTCAAACTTCCAATTACACGAACGATGCACTCTTAATGTTCTTGATTCGATATATACGCTTGCGACAGACTTTTATTTTCTTGGACTTAATTCATTATTCATGGATAAAGTTGATTCACGCCGTCGGTGCATCATGCTCATTATCTGCACGCGTATGTGATCCACCATACCAACAATAGGCAGATGACAAGCTGGCCTAACCCAACTATTCCAACACTCGGCAATATTATTATTTATAACACCCCATCTGTTACCAACAGACAACGCATTCGCCCAACTCTATGGATCAGAATTTAAAATAAACCCACTAGCAAGTGGCATTGACTCGAATATACTGTTTATATGTTGTTCATATTCTTGGAAGGATGGAGCATACGCAGCTTTCTTGAATACCGAAGACCAATGTTTTTTGTTATGTCTGGAATAACTTCTCAACACCTAAAATGAAGAAAAACAATTTACATTCAGCTTAAAATAATAAAATAGTATGAAAATTTTACAGTAAAATTGGTCAAGGATACGTGATTTAGAATTTACCTGTTTTACAAAATGATCCACTAAATATCTCAAACAATAAGCATGGCCACTCCGGCACTCCCAGAAAATAGTTGATTCACTGCCTTGATAATACTAGGATGTCTGTCTGAAAAAAATGTGAACTCGTCGAATGGAATGCATTGATGGGAAAGGAGCACACTTCTCAAATGATAACAAAACCAATCCCAGTTCACATCATTCTCAGCATCTACTACGGCATAGGCAATTGTGAAAAGATCATCGTTTGCATCTTTTGACACAACAACTAAGATACATCCTTTATACTTATTCTTTATATGAGTACTATCCAAAAAAATCAATGGCCTACAACCTCTAACAAAACCAACAGCACATGCATGAAAACAAATGAACAACCTTCTGAATTTTTTGGTCAAAAGATCAATATCACACTCAACAATACTACCGGGATTAGTCTTTTTAACAGCACTACAATACCATCGTAATCTATCATAGCATTCTTCATTTGTGCCATGAATATCATGCATCGCTAACTCTTTACCCTTCCAAACTTTGTGATATTCTAACTCTACCCCAAATTCTCTTTGCAAGTCCTGCTGCATTGTACAAAGACGATAAGAGGGCTCTCCTCTCAATTTTTCTTTCACAACATTTGCTATCCAATACGCATCAGCTCTAGGATGCCCTCTACTACGTAGATTATTCTCACCATAACTATGCTTCAACATACATTTTCGGATGCCAAAAATATTGTCTGATTTATGTTTCGAACCATAAATTCTCCATTCACAGCTCTTCTCAGTACAAATGACAATAACCTTCTCACTGTCATTTTTAACATACACAAATGAACGTCTGGTAGCAACAGAATAGTTTTTCAAACATTTCCTAAATTCAGAAGCACCCTCGAATGTTTGTCTTACACACATATGAAGATGAATCATATTAAGGACATCATCATCATCATTCAAAGACACAAGCATCTTATGCAATGGAGCTACGTAGTGAAGAATCATGGATTCCGGAGATATTTCTGCACATTTTTTGCCTAGACTCATAAAAATATCCATCAAGATACAACCACTGAAGATTGAGATGACAAACAATTGATTCTTGTATTTGCAGCAACCCAAAAACGAAAGATTGTAAGGACCACTTCCAGATTCCATTTTCAAGCTACAAAAACAAGACACACAATAAAAAATTCAATAACAATTATAGTAGGATTTAAAACTAAAATCATTATATTAGGAATTAAAACATTACAATAAAGAACAATGAGAAATACCAGCTAATCTATCATAAAATTCCATAAAATGATCTGCATTCCCAGTAACAGACATATAAATTTGATATTGTAAGAAAATTTGTAAAATTATCGCAATGCCCCAAATTAAACGAAACCTCTAAAATCATGACAAAATCTCAAACAATTCCATAAATCATGGATTTCGGAGATATTTCTGCACATTTTTTGTCCAAACTCACAAAAACATCCATCAAGCTACAACCTCTAAAGATTTAGATGACAAATTTCTTCTTTTATTTACAGCAACCCAAAAAACGTAACATTGCTTTAATCACTTTCATATTCTATTTTCAAACTACATAAACACAGGCTCAAAAATCAAAACATGATACACTCATTCATAACACATTACACACAGACAAATACTACACGATAACAACTTCAAGAATAATTACAGTACGTTTTAAAACTAAAACCATTATATTATGAATTAAAACATTATAATCGAGAACAGTAACAAATTCCAGCTAATATATCACAAAATTCCACAAAATGAACAGGATTCCCAGTAATAGACATGTAAAATAGATATTGTAAGCAAATCTATAAAATTATCGCAATGCCACAAATTAAACGCAACCTCTAAAATCATAACAAAATCTCAAACAGTTTCATCGATTCAACATTTTAAACACGCACACAATACATCAATTTGAAACAATCTAATGTTTGCACACGGTTTATAATATTTCAAATCGAAATTAAAACCTTCAAATTTAGGAAAAACTGACTACGAGCACTGAGCACAAGGATTGACGGTTTTCTTCAGTCAACGCAGATCTACAAGAAACCCAAGACGATGGAAGGAAAGTACAAATGGTTCATTAATCCGATCTACAAAGAAAAAGGAGGGAAATTACCGATCGTTCTTACTCTGGTCGTTCTTCTTTACCTTTTTGTTTCTTTCTTTTTTCTTTTATTTTCAAATAAGAGTAGAGGATATTGTGGGGTTATCAAAAAAATTGGGGGTAGTTTGGTCAATTGGTCACAAATAAGAAGCTCAAACATATTGCAGACATTTGTCAGGGTGTTAAAACACATAAAATCTTACACAGAAACTGAGAAATAATTTGAGACTGATCATGGGGGTTTATCGAGACTTTCACATGTTTAATATCATTTTCTTTTATTTCAAAAAATAATCAAAATGAAGAAAAATCAAATTGTAAACATGTCGACTATCTCCCGAACACGTGCAACTCACGTGGAGGCAACAAATCCACCTGTCAACCCTCTCTCTCTGTCCCTCGCGGACACGCAGACACAGGATTGTTCACCATTTCGATGATCGAATCGAAGTTAACACGAATTACGATAATCTTCCACAAACCCTTCGCCTCCAATTATTGATTTTTTTTTGGCCGCTGTAGGGAAATCTCGATACAGCGATCGATCCAATCAATTTTCAAGCAGATACTCTCTCTATGGTGAACAAAAAGGTACCGGAATGGCTCAACAGCTCCCTTTGGTCGGCTCCTCAACCTCCTCTGTCACCGCCGACTCCACAGAGCCGTGGCGCCGCGACTGTCGAGCCGCCGGCGGTGATGCCACGGCCGGAGTCTCCCAGTACTTCTAACACGTCTACTGCTGCTGTGAAAGGGGAAGATAGGGATCCGCTGAGTGATAGTCATGGTAATGATGGTAATTTTTCTTACAATGATGATGAAAATGGAAGCTTTTCAGCCCACTATACCGCTTCTCCTGGAGGTGTGGTCGCAGCTGGGCCGCCGCCGCCGCCTTTCACTGCTGCTGAGGATGTTTCTAGGCATGCTCAGCTTGTACAAGAGGTTTTTCTTCCCCCATCTCCTAAGACACTTTAATTAGCAAATTGTTTGTTTACGAATGCATTTTTTAGCCTCAGAGAGAAATTAGAAGATATTTTTACGTGCAGATTGATGTAGTTACATGGATAAGAATCCTTATTCGTTAGTGACAATGAACAAAGCGAATAGGATGCTGACTCAGTTCCATCCTCTAGCGGACAATCTTAGATTTTCTAAGGACAGTTGAATGTCGCGAGACTTATTGATAAATAACTGTAGTCGCTGTTGCCCATGGTTTTCGTTGGTGTATCAACTTCTTCCTAATAGAAGGGGCTTACCATTGATCTTTTATATTGCATGCCGTCGCTTATAGGCTGTTCATGCAAGCCTAGACACATGTTAATGTTGGTGTGCAGTCTCTCTTTCCCCCACATTTCAAACAAGAAGGAAAATTTCTACGAGGCATTTACTCCTGCTTACAAGTTGAACACTAATCAACGCTTCTAACCACTTCTTCCAGTCAAATCTTGTCAAACTATTTTCAATTTTATTGTTTCCAAACATAAAAGTAGGATCGCAATTACAAACCCGTAAAAAAGAATTGGGTAAACATATATTGGATTCTTGAGACGCAAAAGCCAGGGAAAAAGCGAGATTACTCTCGAATGTTATGGGATAATGCATTCAGTGAGCAACTGCCTTCTCCTATTTCCTATTCATGTTTCTGAGTCTCCTTTGAAAAACATGAAGGCCGTCGACTTGGTTCTCATTTTAATGGAGGGAACTAATGATGGCTTCGCAAATAGTAGGCATCATGAACTTTATGCTATCATGGTGAGTGAGTTCCCAATGGCCTCTTCCCTCGAGAACGATTCTTGACTTATTTCAGAAAATTGTACTGTGATGTTGATGTGATGTTCCCAGTAAAAACAACATTATAAGAATATACTTATTACTGCCTAAACATTCTGTTTTGTACTGCTATCATGCTAAAAGCGAGGGTATTTCCATTTTTTATGTAAGGGATCCAGGTTTACCACTTGTAAGCGTATGTCTCCTTTAAGATTCAATATTATATGCCATGCCTATCTACAATAGAACTATACTTCCTAAGTCCTCAGTTTCTTTCATTTGAACTACTATCCATATTAAAAGGCGGATTCATCTCCCATGTGTGTAGTTGGTTATCTCAGGATTATGATTTATTTAAACATTTGTCTCCTTTTGGATTTAAAAATGCACGATGTGTTTTCTCCTTTTTTTCATCATGTTCAGAGTTAAAAACCTTTAGATGATCTTATGAATTGCATCACTTCTTCCTGATTACTAGTCGTCTTCTTCCTGATTACTAGTTGTCAAGGAAGATTATAAATATGGGAGAAATACGAAGGCTAGCATCACAAGGGATTCCTGATGGATCTGGGATTCGTCCAACAGTGTGGAAGGTATAAATTTTTATGAACTTCTGAACTTTATGCCTGTTTTTTAGGAAAACCAATGTCAAATTTAACTTTACAATGCTATTATATTGGGATGCCTAGTTTAAGAAAAGAAAAAAAAAATAGTCAACGATAGGTGAGGTCCATATGCTCTTGCAGAAGGTGCTTGAAATATCGTATGCATCAGTCGACAATATTCTTCAAAGTGGTTTATTTTTTAGTCATGGCTCTTCATTCGGTAACACTTTGGTTAGTTGGTATCTCTTTTTGCACAAAGGACTCGTCTACCGTTAATTTAATAATGCAATTGAAGTGGACTAGTTAACAGTTGCTAAATATATTGCAAAAAATTGATAGTATAAAGTACTTGTTTTGATCTGAAATCTAACAGAATTTGCAAACTGTTCCACTGTGTGGTATTCTTCTCAAGCATCATAAGCTGCACTCATCCCTAATTTATTATTCTTGTTTCTGTTTTCTGATAATGGGTGATGTGGCTTGTTAAGCATTTCATGAAATATTATTTAGTCAGAGAAATAATGTTGTCATTGTTTTAGGTGTAAGTGTTAATCTAGACAACAATGATGGGATACCATCAAACTGATCAAAACAAAAGAAAGAAAGGTTGACCGTGGAAAAAAACTTCTCCTTCTTTCAGAATAATTGTTATATAAGAATGTGTTGCGAAGTATAAAAGATGAGCCTAAGTGCTCTTCTGTTCTTCTTTGCTGATATAGATGTAAACACTGTGAATAGATGATAATGAAAACCTGTTACTTAACAACTGATGATGTATATTTTTCACTATGTGTCTCTATTGATTTCAAAACTCTGAAATAGTTGGGAGTAATATATTACCACGGGCTCTTTGCAGCTGTTATTAGGGTATTTACCAACTGATCGCTCGCTTTGGCCTTCGGAACTGGCCAAGAAAAAATCGCAGTATAAACATTTCAAAGAGGAGTTAATGATGAATCCTGTACGTTCTTGTGTCCTAAACTCTTCTGAAATCAGCTATATTCTACAGGATGTTGCCTTATATACATTATATTTACATCTACTGGAGTGGTTACTTGTTATTACCAGCTTGAGCTGAGTTAATTTAGTTTGGTGCCAGTTTTTAAGTTTTTTCAATGCAGATATATTTTTCCCTCTGCAATATTTTTGCATCTTCTGAATGTTTCCGTGGCTAGTCAGTCAGATATTACCAGGAAGTTGGAAAAATCAAGTCTTGAGATCAGCGAATCAGATGGAAGTCAGGGATTCCTCTCAAGATCAGAGATAACTCACGGAGAGCATCCCTTAAGTCTTGGGAAGAGTAGTGTATGGAATAAATTCTTTCAGGTACTTTCTTTCTTTTCAGCTGTGTGGGGATCGTATTGCTGATGTATGGATATCATGTCACCCTTGTCAACCTTGTAGCGATCCCTCGCTGCATTGAATCACTTAGTCGATTGTCAGTTTGTCTTTGTCTTTCATTCATTAATAATAATAATCTACTGTGAATGCATGTGAAGTCAGTAATTAGTAGGGTATGTCGTTTGACTCCACTTCTATAATTTGTAGGACACTGAAATAATGGAACAGATTGACCGAGATGTCATGCGTACTCATCCTGATATGCCCTTTTTCTCAGGGGACTCAACTTTTGCTAAATCCAACCAAGTGAAGCCCTTGTTTCTCCGTGTCTTTATAGCCCTAGGGTTAAATATAAGTACATTTATTTCACTTACACTGTATATCTTACATTCAGGATGCTTTGAGAAATATATTGATCGTATTTGCAAAGTTGAATCCTGGAATAAGATATGTGCAAGGGATGAACGAAATCTTAGCACCACTTTACTATGTGTTCACAAATGATCCGAGCGAAGAAAAAACGGTAAGATAGGTTTCTCAGTTTCTAATGTTTTCTACTTTTCTGTGAAATGCAATTTATGTAATATTTTTAATTTTACCGCAGTAATATAGATTTACGATTATTCGGTCATTATTCCATCTGAAATTTCTTGAAAAGTTTGTGGTCTACCAAAGAAAATGTGTGCGTTTTCTACTTCGTGTAGTTTGATATTTATGTCGCTTTCACTACCACAAGAAACACAGAAAGTGAAACACTCTTTAAGTACCTTGAAATTATCTAATATTTTTTCCACGTTCCAAGTATGTAACTACTAACTTGTAAAGTTAAAGATGTGAGGAGCGGAAAGTGGTAAAGCAAACCTATCTTATTGAGAAGAACAAAGGAGTTTAATGCATTTGTTACTCAGCTCTATCATTCTACGCCTCCACCTATCTCAGTAAATGATGAGGGTAATTGAGAAAAATGTTGAAGTTTCCCATTCCTTCCTAGATTAAGACCCTTTCTATTCCCTAGTTATACAAAATGACCACCTAGCTAGATTGAACATCCAAAACTACTCTTTCACCGAAGGAGCGGGCAATTCCTCACTTTGCATGTATTACCGTGGGGTTAGAGGTGCTTGCTTTGGATACATTGGCTATGGATATTTGGGAGTGCTTGTTAAACTTCACTGAACTGCTTCCATGATGGATTTTTATTTCAATATGGTTTGATCAATCTCTTGCTTGATAGATAACTTCTTAAGATTTAAAATATATTGCGACTATATCCATGAAAAGTCAAAGCAAAGTAGGCATATAATACAATAAAGCAGAAGTTGTACTATCAACTTCAGATAGTCGTCATTTAAAGTTATTAAGTTAATTTCCTGAAGGTAAGGGGAAAATGACTGATATTTGATTAATATTTGTTTTTGTGTTGCTTTTGTAGTTTCGTTTTCTTCTTTAATTTCGTCTTGCAAGTCCTGCAGGGTTCTGCCGAAGCAGACACTTTCTTCTGCTTTGTGGAGCTATTGAGTGGGTTTCGGGATAATTTTGTTCAGCAACTTGATAACAGTGTTGTGGGGATACGGTCTACCATCACGAGATTATCGCAGCTTCTAAAGGAGCATGATGAAGAATTGTGGCGTCATCTTGAAATGACCACAAAAGTAAGATTGCATCCTTCTCTGTTGCAACGGCAAAACTATATATTATGTTTTCTCATTGTTATTGTTCAAGTATGTTTCTGGATTACAGTATGAGAAGGGATGTGGATATCTTGGGTATCAGAGTTAGAACAATATGATATCTTGAGCCATGCAATTGTTGTTATTTTTATTTACTTATTTACTTATTTATTGTGTTGTTATTTTTAGTTATTTATTTATTTTATTTTTTACGCGTATGCCTTGTCATGGTGTTTATCATTGTTATGTCTACTTCAGGGACGCATTAAGTTTACCTGTCCGGGTTCTCATATGAAGGATTTTTAGGCTTCCTTGTACTGCAAGAAACACTTTATAGTAACTGATGTGTATGATCAGATATCCTTCGTATTTGTATTTTGAGGCCTACGTATATGATAGTCACGATTCACGAGCATGTTTATTTCTTCCTCACGCGGTTGTGTTTGTACTTTCAGGTCAATCCCCAGTTTTATGCATTCAGGTGGATTACTCTACTTTTGACCCAAGAATTCAATTTTGGAGACTGTCTCTTAATTTGGGATGCACTTCTGAGTGACCCTGATGGTCCTCAAGTGAGTTTTTATTTTTTATTATTATTTTATTTAGTTTTTTAATCAGTCTTCATCGTCGATTTATATTTGAAATTTGAATGCATTGAGCATTTGGTTCAGTTATTGGTGAAAATGTAAAGAAATAACCGATGGAATGTTTTGAGAAAATTTAAAAATAGACATCAGACACACCAAGTCATAAAAAGGTGTCCAATTTACATGGAATTATGCTATAATCATGCCATCAGATACCGTTATCCTTTTCAATAACGCTGTAAATATGTTTCCTTTTTCTCCTTTTATTTTAGTTAAATTTTAGGCTTTTGGCTCATTGTTTATACTTTATAATCACACGAGTAGTTCTTCGCCTTACTTCCCTTTTTCTTCTGGCTGAAAGGCCACTGAGTGTGAGAGTAGTTGGTTTATCCGTAAGCAATCAAAATTTGCAGGAAATATTACTTCGAATTTGTTGTGCGATGCTGATAATTGTCCGGAAGCGCCTACTTGCGGGCGACTTCACTTCTAATCTGAAACTACTCCAACACTACCCAGCCACAAACATCAGCCACCTTCTTTATGTTGCGAACAAGTTGCGTATCCATGCGGCTGGATGAATTTGTCAGCAGCTGTTTTTGTAAGTGTTTTGCTATATTTTTCGTTATTTCATTTTACATTCTATTTTACTTGTAATATTGCAAGATGTCACTGTGGAATGTAGTGATTTTTAGGAACCGTTGATTTGTTCTATTGTTGACCGGCCTAGGTTTCTCTCATCATATTTTATTACCCTCCCTGTTTTTCGAGCGAGAACACTCCTAGAATATTTTTTTTTGACGAATAAAACTTGTAATATTAATCATGTCAGAATAGAACTTTAATTACAAGATTTATCAACCAAAAAAGAAAACTGCCCCGGACCCAAACAAACGAGGAGGGGGAAAAAATAGCAAAATTTGCAAGAGCATGAGCAATGCCATTAGCCGAACGTTTGACATGCGTAATAGAATTAATATCTACTCAACCAAGTAAACGGTTGACATCTGCAGCTAAAGCACAAGTAAAACTCCTATCCTCTTGTAAATTATATCCAACGGTACCAAGAATATAGTTAGTTTTCATTAACCTTCCATGATAAAATTTTGTTTTCTTAGGAAGAGTGCCCTAAAACGTGTACATAAATCGTTTAATTATGTTGATTTCGAGGCTCAACGTGGATATGTATAGTATACTAAAGATTGGAAAACTATAATTTTACATTTTAGAATTCGACTTTTGTACAAAATCTAAATTCAAAGGATGAAGAGAAGCAATCAACGTCATGTGAAGTGTGCCAAAAACATACAGGACCGGTTCCTTCGACCTTACCTGTGGAAGCACATGATTGGTTTAATATGGAGTCCCACATAATTTAGACCAATCATAATATTTCACACCACTCATGGGATATTTTATGTGGGTTCCACATGATTAAACCAATCACAACATTTCACACCACACATGGGATATTATTCCATAGGTAGATTCGAAATTTCCATATAGGATCCATGTGATGACGGATAAAAAGAAAAACCAAACAAACGAAAAAAAAACAAAAGAAGAAAAGTACGTTCATTCGAAAGGGTCAGAGGCTGGTTGCCGCGACTCATACTTTTTCTATTTTTATTTGTTATTTTTGCTGTCTCATCGTGATTTGAAAATTTCGAGCTAGAGAAGTTTGTTTTTTTGTTGACATTGCTTTTCCCACTTCATTTCACTTACAGAAATATACAGTTTATTGTTGGCTATTCCTCGTTACTGTAAAAGCAAGCTTTTAGGGTTAAACCAGTTGACTCTATTCTATGATTATTTAGCTTAGACGCTCAAATATTCCCGAAGAGCAACTTCGCATTAAGTCGGATCCAACCCACCTTTTTCTTTCCAGTTTTATCATTTATATTTAATTCCACGTTCAGAAAAATGTCATAATCTGAAGAAGACGTACGTTCTCAAAACATTAAGCCCGTTTCAACTAAATCATAAAATGTGACACTCTTAGTTTTATTATTATTTTGCTGATCACATTATCAAACCAATTACATCACGTGTTTACTTACTACAAACTAGAGAAAAGAAACACACAAAATCACAAGTAAAATTTTTGAGAAATTTTCCCACGTCATAAAACATCACAAATAAATTCAATTGGAACTCATGGTATAATTTTTCTTTTCTTTTTATTATTTTTTGGAAAAATACGTACAGGCACTCAGCGTGACCTAAATCGGGTACTAACTTTTGGTCTTTCAACGAAAGCAATAGGGCATGTTAGGTCAACATTAAATGGTTTGGTGGGAAACATATTTAATGCTAGTTGGATGGTGGACTGCAGATGGCTGGTGAGGACGCGTGAATTAAATTCACGCGTACCGGGAGCTCTATAAATAGAGCTCCATTTCTTCAGTTTTATATATCTCAGAGCGAGAGAGCAAAAGAAAAGAGAGTTAAGAAAAAAGAGTTTTTTGGGTTTTCTTGAGTGTTCTTTTGTGTGAGTTAGAGAAATATTTTTCTCGGTAATACTCGGGTGTTGGGATCGTGTGAGAGATATAGTGTTTTGTATACACTTGTAATATTTTTCCGGTTATAAATATTTGCAGCAGCTCCGTGAACGTAGCCTATATTGGGTGAACCACGTAAATCTTTGGTGTTCTTATTAATTATTTAATTCCGCATTATATTATCGTCATGATCACTCCGGCATAATCCATAACAACTGGTATCAGAGCTGTTACGGTGTCCGGGAGCCTTGGTGAAAAATTTCTTAAAATTCTGAGTATGCTCTGTGGTTGCAGCTTTGTCTGATCTTCCACATCAGAAAAGATTTTTTGAAATTTTATTAAGGCAGTAGAAGCGATGTCCAGAAGTAACGGATCGGGACCGGGAATCAATAAGTTCGACGGTACAGATTTCACGTTCTGACGGTTACAGATTAAAGATTATCTGTATAGCAAAAAACTACATCAACCTCTATCTGGGGTGAAGCCAGAAAAGATGGAGGATGATGAGTGGGAGCTTCTTGACCGACAAGTGTTAGGGGTAATACGATTGACCCTAACAAAGAACGTGGCACACAACGTGGCTGAGGCAAAAACCACGAAGGAGATGATGTCCATTTTGTCGGATATGTACGAGAAGCCATCAGCAAATAATAAAGTATTCCTCATTAAAAAGTTATTCAACTTAAGAATGGAGGAAGGTGCTTCGGTGGCGGCACACATTAATGAATTCAACACGATTGTTTTCCAGCTAACATCGGCTGAAATAAATTTGATGATGAAATTCGAGCACTTATTCTTTTGGCATCTTTACCAAATGCTTGGGAGCCGATGCGGGCAGCGGTTAGCAATTCTGCTGGAAAAGGAAAGTTACAATTCAATGATGTCAGAGATCGAATCCTTGGTGAAGAAGTTCGCAGGAGGGATTCGGGAGAAGCAACAACATCAAGATCTGCCCTAAATCTTGAAAACAGAAGTAGGGGCAGGAGCAGTGAAAAAGGTTCTAACCGATGGCGTGGCAGATCCAAATCAAAAAACTGGAAAAACAAAAATACCTTTGAAAAGAAATTGAAGTGCTGGAGCTGTGGTGAAACTGGTCACATGAAAAAGGACTGTAGATCACCCAAGAATAATGCAAATGCTGTTACTGAGGAAGTACACGATGCTTTAGTATTATCCATGGAAAGCCCTATTGACTCTTGGGTTATGGATTCGGGAGTTTCGTTTCATACCACTGGTAATCGTGATGTATTCGATAATTACATTGCGGGAGATTACGGAAAAGTTTTCCTGGCTGATGGAAAACCGTTGGAAATAGCTGGTATGGGTGATATCAGTTTGAAAATGTCAAACGGATCCTTCTGGAAGCTCAACAAAGTGAGGCATGTACCAAAGTTGACCCGAAATCTGATCTCAGTGGGACAGCTCGATGACGAAGGCCATAAAGTGACCTTTGGTGATGGCTCTTGGAAAGTGAGCAAAGGAACCATGATTATTGCTCGAGGAACGAAAACTGAAACCCTGTACATGACTTTCAGTTGCAGAGACATATTAGCAGCTGTGGATGCTGGTGCTAATTCAAGTCTATGGCTTAGTAGGCTTGGAGATACGAGTGAGAAGATTTTGATGGTAAAAGAAGAAGAAACTGCACAAGAAGTTGATCCACAAACTCCGGTGATTGAACTCATGAGATCGTCGAGAACAATCAGACCACCTCAGAAATACTCCCCTGCACTTCACTATATTTTGCTGACTGATAAAGGTGAACCGGAGACCTTTGAAGAAGCAATGCAAAATGATGATTCAACCAAGTGGGAGTTAGCCATGAAAGATAAGATGGATTCACTGTCATCCAATCAGACGTGGAAGTTGACGGAACTTCCGGAAGGCAAGAAGGCATTACACAACAAGTGGGTGTACCAGATCAAAAAAGAAGTTGATGACAGCAAACGGTACAAGGCAAGAATTGTTGTAAAAGGTTTTCAACAGCGGGAAGGCGTTGATTACACCGAGATTTTCTATCCAGTGGTGAAGCTGACTTCTATCAGAACTGTACTTGGATTAGTGGCGAATGAAAACTTACATCTGGAGCAGTTGGATGTAAAAACGGCGTTTTTTCACGGTGACCTAGATGAAGAAATTTATATGAATCAATCACAGGGATTTGAAGTACGAGGGAAAGAGAAAATAATGTGCAAACTTCAGAAAAGCTTGTACGGTCTCAAACAAGCTCCAAGATAGTGGTACAAGAAGTTTGATGGTGTAATGAATAATGATGGTTTCCCGAGGTATCATGCTGATCACTAGTGTTATGTGAAGCTTGATGGTTCTTATATCATGCTACTGGTATATGTAGATGATATGTTGATAGCAGGAGTTTGTCTGAATGAGATTGATAAACTAAAGATAGAATTTGCTATAAAGGATTTTGGTGCTGCAAAACAAATCTTTGGAATTGGGATCCTTAGAGATCGGGTGAATGGAGTCTTGAAGCTTGAGAAGATTCCTAAAAGTAAAAATTCTGCTGATATTTTTACGAAGGTGGTGACCACTGACAAACTGAAGTTGTGCTCGACTTCAGTTGGACTACAAGCATAAATAAAGAAGGCATGAGCTGCTGTATTGACTGTGTGAAGCCATGATTGAGATCAAGTCTTCAAGTGAGAGAAATGTTAGGTCAACATTAAATGGTTTGTCGGGAAACATATTTAATGCTAGTTGGATGGTGGACTGCAGATGGCTGGTGAGGACGCGTGAATTAAATTCACGCGTACCGGGAGCTCTATAAATAGAGCTCCATTTCTTCAGTTTTATATACCCAAGAGCGAGAGAGCAAAAGAAAAGAGAGTTAAGAAAAAAAAATTTCTTGGGTTTTTTTTAGTGTTCTCTTGTGTGAGTTAGAGAAATATTTTTCTCAGTAATACTCGGGTGTTGGGATCGTGTGAGAGATATAGTGTTTTGTATACACTTGTAATATTTCTCCGGTTATAAATATTTGCAGCAGCTCCGTGAACGTAGCATATATTGGGTGAACCACGTAAATCTTTGATGTCCTTATTGATTATTTATTCCACATTATATTATCGTCATGATCACTCCGACATAATCCATAACAGGGCAAAGTGAAGTGAAAGTGAAACTAGGGGTGGAATAGGGTTGGAACTCGTCCCGTAAACCCCCTACCCAACTCCTGTCCCGGAAAGAATTGAGAAACTTTTTTTTCTCCCGATCCTGTATCCGAAACATTTCGGAATCCCGAATGTTCGGGATCCCGTCAGATATGGAGAGAAAATCCCGAATATTTTTTCATGTTCAAGATTTCGTTCAAAAAATAAAAAAAAAATGTGATAATTTTATTAAATATACTATTTAGAAACTTATATTTATAAATAAAAATAAATATTCAACTTAAAACATATAATATTAAAATATTTCGAATAATGTTTCAAAGTTTTGTTAAGAAAAAAAATATATCAGATAATTATTATTATTAATAAAATATTCGGATATAATTACTAAATAAATTTTGTTAAATAGATTGTCAAATTAATCGCTTGAGTCTAATTTAATTTTAAAAAAATACACAAAAATAAAATGATATTTCGTGATTTTACATTTTGATCGTCTCAACAATAAAAATTATGCGAATTAAGTCCATAATTAAGTGTTATATGAGTTGAAAACTAATAATATTTAGTTTATTATATTAATAAAGTTATTAATAAAATATATTATTATATTATTTCGGAAAGGGTCGGGAATCCCGTCGGGATAATGTTTTATTCCTGATCCCGCTCTCGATATTAATCGGGATGGGAAAAATCCCGAAAGTTCGGGTCGGGAAAATTTCAGGTTGAAATTTTTTCGGGACGAGAATGGGATGAGATTCGGGAAGGATCGGGATTTCGGGAATTTTTGCCACCCCTGAGTGAAACTACTATGGACAAAAATATTCACATAAACATATGCCGTTCAAACAAAAGAGGAAATATAACACGAGGTCATTGCATTGTGCGCTCAAAAAATTTTGTTATTTCGGTAATGTGGATTGTATGCCTACTCACCCTCCGAGCCCTCCATATCTAAACATACATATAAAATTAGTTCGATGCCACTTGACACATAAATGAGCCAGAGGAATACCTGATTAGATACACAAGGAAAAATTTACTGCTCCTGCCTGGCTTTGGTCAGTCATCGTGATGCAGCTCACTCCAGAGTCACAGAGGTGAGATTTTCCTACTTATCTACGATGGATGTTGAATTTGTCGAGACAGATTCTGCATCATCGTCGACTCCTGTCGTCAACTGACTGTCCAATATATCCACAACATTATCTGGGGGGCATTTATCAGCTGGATTGGCAGCTGGTGTTTGGCAAAAGCATTCGGGCCAAGAATTTGTGTAAAATGACTCGGGTGATATTCGTTTGTGCGGTCCACCAAAGTTTGTGTTTTGCATCACCCGTCTGACAGATTCTTCAAAACCTGCTACACGCCCCTTTTCCCAATCAATAAAGATGGGGGCGAGAGATTTTCTATCAGGTTGAATGTTTGTGCGGAAACCATAGTAGAGGCGGTGACCAAGTAGATTATTGGCGAAGTTGCTTGGGCCATCATATGTTGGCATGAAAATGTCTGAGAGTAGACAAACCATATAATCTACAGCAGAACCCAAAACGCCATTTGTATTCTTGGCCAGTTCGCCCGTGGAATCTACTGTCTTGTGATTCTCAAGATGAGGGAACAAAGATCGAAAAGGTTTCATGAATCGCTCACCTCCAAATAGGTCCCCGGCTGCAATGTATATCCTAGTAGAGTTATCAAACCCCATTGATCGTAAGACCAGACCGACCTGCCGGATGTCAAAAGTACCATGTTAGCAGTTAGCACATTGAACTTCCATCTGCATGGCAAATTTTTTATTTTGACTAATTATGTTCTGATGACAACGTATAATATTTGGTGGCAAAGGTAATTTTTTACATCAAAGATGATGCTAGTGTACGGTATATGTCGTAGAATGACCAACTTCAAGAAAACACTTTTCTCGATTTTATACATTTCTAAATAGCCCATACTCAATCTGACATGGATACTTCATTTTGGCAGCAACCATTGCGAAATGATTGCTTAGTCCATCAATGAGAAATATACTAGCAACCTCGACCACTACCAAAACACTGTAACTTGGTATAAGGGCATACACTATAACATCTATCTGTAATTAACCTATTTTCAGATTTTACCAATTGTCAGCGTGTTTTGTCCTTGTTACTTTTTTTTTCTTTTCTTTTCTTAACTTTCATGCACCACTGTTAACTCAAATGCATGACCTTCTAATGAAAATTTGACTACTCTTATCGCTTGAGTTATTTGGTAGGCCACGTCAATGCTGATGGTATACGTAGAAACGGCAAGCTTAAAAGCAATTATTGAACTATATGACACAATCCCCATCAATTGCCACACCAGGGGAAAGGAGGCATTGCCGTCTTCTCAAACAAAAAGAAGGCCAAATGCAAAAATTTCGTATAGCAACACAAAGAACAATTGAGAATAAAGGTGGTAACGTATGCACAAACAATTGTCACTGGAAAGACTTTTCAAACAAAATTAAGTTCAAATGACGATGCTAACTGCGGATCGCAATAAACCAGACTAAGGTAGTGTTTAGGAGAGCTTATAGGAAGCACTTCTCAACTTTTCCTTAACAAAATTTTCAAAATTTTCAGAATTTGTTAAGAAAAAGCTGAGAAATGCTTCCTAGAAGCTCTCCCAAATACTACCTAAATATCACAAAGGACAACTTCGGCAGAATATAGTTTTCACAGGGATGGTAAAAATGTTAATTTTTTTTATTTCTAGTGAGAGCAGTACTTAATGTTATTATTATGTATAATATGCAAAGCTAGATTTCGTATCATTTTCAAGAGGTCGGTACTTTTTAGAAAAGACACAACACCAAATTAATAGCATTTGTACCTATGATCCACCTTTATGGTCATACTGAAGGAGATCAAAAAGAAGAAACATAAGCTTCAAGGACTACGAAAATGTATAAAAAAGTATTTGTTTCTGCAATTATGCATCTGATTTTCATTTTAGTTAACAAACACGCCCAAATCAACCACTGGAGGTCTATGGAAGAATATAAAGGACTCCGAAGAAATTTACAGCTATGCTTAAATTTTCAAGTTGTGATTGACTACGGACATGATATCAAATTCATGGGAATTTAATAAGAAGAAATACCTCCTCCGGAGTTAGAGGGCACTTTCCAATCGCCCTTCTTTCATTATAAATAAGTTTCTTTGGGGCAAAATTTTCATTCCGATATTTCTTTAAAATTTTTTGTTCCTCTGCAGTGAATATATCAAAGCACCTGAGAAAGGTTTAAGCAAATACAACTTCAAATGCAATGAAAGAATAGGGTAGTTCAAGCATGTCAATACAAGAGGTAAAGACTCACCCAGCAAATGCAAGCATATCCATCTCAAAGCGAAGATGTATAGTCATGAAGTGACCTTGTGCACGAAGCCTGTTCACTATCAAGTTACTAAGCTCCATAATGTGCGGCTTAAACCTTAACGCATGATAGTTCACTCGACACCTTAATCGTTGAAACTCAGCGTTATCAATCTCTTCAGCCATGCGATGAGAGAAAGGGGTGAGATAAATAGCACCATGCTGCTTCATCTTCTCTAAAGCAACGGTTGTGTACCAACTGAGGGGAGCATCTCTATCGGGGCGCAGCTAAGCCAAAAATAGATTGTTTTATCAAGATGGTATCTTTATTTATATCAATTGACAACTTTGCAATCATGCGTGTCTTCACCTGAAAAGCTTTTATCTTCTTGATTTTTCCATTTTTTCGGATGTCTGGAATACTTTCAACTATTTTTACATCATACCTCAATGACTTGATAAAATGGTCGACATCATAGACACCATGAAATCCACTACAAAGAAAAACATAAGGTAAAATCGCTCAGCTGCATGCATGAGTTAATGTAAATATTTTAACTTCACGGATAATAAATTGCTGATAACCCATGGACTGAATTGCTTTCAGGTGTGCAGTGTGCAGTGTGCAGCACTTCCTCAGACTTAGTAAACTAAACCTTTACCTATAACATTACAGTCTGAAATTTAAAAGCACTAGTACAACAATGAAGCACTTACTCAACACCTGATACCTCAAGATGGACCTGGAAAACATCCAGATCAGGGGTTGGAAATGGTTGTACGTTATTACATGATAAGTAAATTTTGGTCTCATCTTTTGACGTAATTAGTTTTCACCAATGGTCATATTAATAATAGGACTGTCACTGGGAATAGATAATGCGGAGACAAGCAACTAATTGTTTATTACAGAGTTTTGAGATGTCGCTGATATTAAGTATGCAAATATGAGAGCGTTGAAGGTGGCGCTGATCTTGTTGAAGGTGGCACTGATCTTGTTTATGGAACCATTGAGAGAGTAGGCAAAGTTAGTTCATGAGACTGCTTATGTGAATCTGGACTTCAGCATGCATAGATAGACTCTAAATCAAAGTTATCATACTACTAAAGAGCGGAAATTCTTAACCAGATTAGCTATGTATGCCATCCATTCTCAACTAGTCAGCATAATACATTGTTTTTTTAATAGGAAACTTATATATATTATATGCTATAATAAAATCTTACAAAAGGCAGATAAGATATCCGCTAGTTACATTGTAATCAACATGTACAACAGTTTAATAGAAATATCAGGCAACAAGAACCTTGAACACTGAGAGAATCCCAATTAATTTTGCATTAGATGCAAAGATCCAAATAATCACAACACTTCACAACAACTAAATGAGGTCACCAAACACCAGAAGCAGGGGAGCAGCCAATGTTTGTCCTAATGTTCGAGATATTCATCCCCTCAGTCACTTTAATGTTCGACTTTACACACCACCTCATACGATCATATATGTTATTAAATCTACAGAAATCCAACATAAATTAGGCCAAGTGGCCCATGCAATACAACTATCTAGCCCATTAAATATAAAATGGGAAAAGGTTTGACTTTGTGGTAGCAAGTACCTGTCATCATGCCAAAATGAGTTTGCGTCAAGTTCAGGCAGAACAAGTGTGGCATTCATGATTCGAGCAGCAAGAACAGCATTACAAATCTAGCATAACCAAACAACCTCCATGGAGTCAAATGTTATTCAAAAATTCTATGTCACCATATAAGTAGCAAAGTTGGCTTCTTTAAATCATGACACAGAGTGACAAGATTTTTGAAATATTTCCCATCTTCGCATAGAAGGCATCACATGTGTTTAATAAACATAGTAAATAAAATCAGTGCAAGTAAATAACAACTAATATTTGGATGTCCCACAAATGAATGTTGACTGTTGACTGGGGACAGAATCAAGGTCTACTTCCACAATTATTTTACGACAACAGAATATAGACAGTGTCACCTCAGAGTGAAGAAGTACAGGAGAAGAGTAAAAAAGTGACCCTCATGCTACTGGCTACCAGATCAGCAAAAAAATTGACCTAAAGATGAAATTTTTGAATTAAAAGGTGCAAAAAATTTATAAATTATGCTTGAAGCTAGAGTATCCCATCATTCTAACCAATGGGTTTTGTGAGCAGAAGATTATAACTGTGTTACTACTGTTTCATTACAAGATTAGTAGCATACCGCACTTCTTTGCTGATTGAGGCCACCATTACAGCGAACTCGTAAATAACCATTGGTTTCTGCTGGAGGAGCTGCACTTGCATATATATAAAACCATAATCAAGAAATCACGATACTTTGCATATAGAAACTCTTTACAACACTAGTCTACTGAATAGATTGGAGGAACTAAGATTTTAAAATAAAACAATGACTGAGAATAAGAATGACAATTCAATAAAAGTTAGTTTCTTAAGAAGGAACAGTAATCTATAGGGTATGAACTCCAATTTAAGTAAAAGACCTACAAGGCCAATGAGAACGTGGAGCAGAAGATGGTCTCCATCCACCGGTAGCAGCTGTAGCCCAAAGTGTATCCACATCAATCTGTCATACAAGACAAAAATGACAAGCATAACAAATAAGGATATCTCTATTAAATTCCAAAGGTTCCATAAGAAAATAGTGGTGAGCATGATAATCTCTGTAGTACTAACCTAGACAAGATAGGAAATTTATAATAAGCAGAGATGCAGCTGTCATAGTCATAAAGACAACTAATATGCCTTCACCATGAAACCTTCCATGACATGAGACAAAACCACGTAACTAAAATGAATTCTACCAACGAGCTGTTACCACTTGGCTGTGTTCCCAATCTTAATAGAAGAATAATAAATGCCCTAAAAACTAAAACTCTTTCAGACCTAGAATTAACAAAGAGCAATGAAGAAAATGACAATAAAAAACTAAGTCATTGTATCTTTTGTGAGATAATTATTATGAAACTATACATAGAAGAGTATCGACTTGTAACTGTTGTGGATAATGTCAGCAAATCATTTTTGTCACGAAAGAAAACACAGAGAAGTTGTAATAATGAATATAATTACGTGAGGTACTCAAGCAAATCCGATCATTTTTAAGATATTTTCATGGCGGTTTAGCATGAAGAATAAATATACCTGCAATTAGCAGATATTTACCATACATAAATTTTTACAAACATGTCATTACCCCCTCCTTCTAAACCATAAAATAACAAAAAAAATCCTTCCTGTTTCCAAACACAATATTCCTATTTCACATACTAAAAGTGTAGAGTGAATCTTCACTTGCACCGAAAAAGCCATTACCAAACACATCAACACTTCAGCAGCAACCACAATTTTCTAAACACGATGTTAATATTTCACAAACTAAAATTAAAGAGTGAAAACTTGCAACGAGAAAGCAGCAATCAGAACACTTCAGCAGCAACTATTAAGTAAACATTCCCAATGTAAATACGCAAAAAAAAAAAATCAAAAAAAAAAACGATAATGACCTCAGATCGAGATGCGGCTCGATTGGTTGTCTTGGTAGCAGATAAAAGAGATATCGTGCAGATCACAAGTACGATTACAGCAACTGATAATCTGCCAAACATGCCTCTAACTCCAGATTGCTTCTGCTGGTGCCTATGCACCGGTCTACTGGAATCGTCAAAAAAAAAATCATCAGCAGATCCGACTCCAAAGTTTTGCAGCACAAAGATGAGCAGATAAGATTATTCAAATGTCACACTCATATTCGAAAATTCACCTTCTCATTGTCGGGGATCAATGATTATGATCAAACTTTCTGCTGTACACCAATGTTATTTGTAGAACAGCACCGTTCGTGTGAAAGAGTGAGCGAAAGGTACGCAGAGGAAAAAGAAACCGAAATGAAGAAATAGTTGGCAATGTGTGTTCATTTCTGTTTTTATACTCAAAAAGATTATTGTCCTCCAATTTATTTATTTATTTATTATTATTTTTAAAATTCATCCAATATTTGCGTAAATAATAATTTTATCGTAAAATCATAAAATATTATATTGATATATTAATACAGTAATGTTGAAAAACAGTAAAATTATTATTAGTGTTATGTTGGAATGTCCAAACAAATCGAATAAATAAATATATCTTGCAATACGATAATAAGAAATGAAAAATAACAATACTTTGTTTATCTTGGAGAATGAGATATAACATTTGGAAAACCAAAAACCTTTTTATTGTTCGGATGTTTGGTAGGAATTTAAATCAAAGTATTGTGTTTAATGATAAATATCCCAACATACGATTATGTTTGTTAAATACATAAGCATCACAATTAATTGCAACTATATAAACATCACAATAATTGCAAGTATGGGGAAGAATGATTCACGGTTTCGGGCAATTAGTGTGTGTTTACTATCACTAAAAACATTATTCTTGATTTTTATTAAAAAAAAATCAGTTTGTTGTGTTTCTTAAACTCAAAATTTTGCATCAATCTTTACTTAATTTAATTTAAATACGCTAATTCTAAAATAATATATAAATATATATATATATAACAAAAAAAAAAGTGATTTGATTTTTTTAAAAAAAGTATAAAATCATTTATTATCCCACCATCGCTCAACAATTAGCTCTTCTTAATTAGTTTAACTATTTTAACAATAGAAATCGCAAACGGTCACTTAAACTTCAACTCTTCTTGATTTTTAATATTTATTATCAATAAACAACCTCATGGAACTTAAAAATTAACAAAGTTACTTTAGAGCTCGAGTTTCACCAGGAATAAGAGTGACAGCATCAATGTACAGCATTACTGGTATAACATGTAATCCTCAAACATCATCAAAATACTTGTCTTCAGCATCTTGACTAGCTACTTTCATCCAGTGATCGTCCAACGTCTCATCCTCGTCTATTTTCAAGTAATCCATGTGTCCATGATCTGCCCCAGATAAAAACTTCTGCTGCATTATGTATGTAAACTGCTCCATTCGATCGCTTAATTCAAGATTTGTCTCCTTGTTCTTGCAAGAAATGGGATCAAAATTAGATTAAACAGGCACCAAGAGACTCATATGTATCATGATGCACTAAATGAAAACCAGGGGCAAGGGGTGAATGTAAGCAGCCAAGAGATACATCAACCCAACAATGGAGCATACTTTGTTTCATGGTCAAGCCAAAAACCATGTAAGATTAGAAACATACAAACATACAGAAAACTAACAATGAGTAATTCCAAGTGTGATTTTTGTAAATGTTAAAACACGACTGCTTTTGTGTTTAGAAAGATAAAAGGTGGGAAACATAGACCAAGTTTATTTACATTTTGGGGAAACGTTTTATATTTTCCTGAAAGGAAAAAGAACAATCCACTCTCAGCTTTGCTTCAATTCATTTTCTCCCCACACATTTCCACCCTATTTCACAATTCTACGTACAATCTTTATGTTTATTTTCATCTTTTACAACCCCAAAATCAACTCAATATTATATTATATCCTAACCCAATAATTATATTACAAAGCACTTAAAAGTGTATAATCTAACATACACACAATACTAGACAATCAAAACAAACATTTGTTGCAGCCACGTATTCAAAAAAAATTTTAAACACGCGTTCAAAAAACATTTCCTTGAAACACCCAAGAATGCCGTGAAGCATTACTCTATCTGTTCACGAAATAATTGAAGTATTCGAATAAGCATGAGAACATCAAATGATAGTAAGAGTGCATAATTCATTGTTAAATAAATTAACTGTAATTAGAAAAACTGATAGTAAGAAAGCACACGAAAAGCCCAAGAAACAAAATCTTTACCTCAATTTTCTGTTGGCTCCTACTAGAAGGGCCAACTTCCATGTCCTCTCCTCCCTTCTGAGTTGTCTCCTCCACAACTTTTTTATTTTCATTCTCTTCCTCATCCTCTTCCTCTTCTTCTTCCTCCTCCTCCTCTTCTACCTCTTCTTGCATTTCCGGTTCATTCCCTATCCAGTCGCTTTGAGCCACACCCGCCCTTTGTTGCTCCCCTCGAATTTTCTCCACCAATATTGCCTCTTCTGATCTTCTCATAAGAGTTTCAGACCACCGTTCCCCAGGTCTCGCCATGCTTCTTCCACTCGGATCCTGAAACTTTCCCACGTATTCATGATGCAAATAAGGTTCTCTTTCCCTCATAGCATCCTCCGAAAAATAATGTCCATCCAGTATTAACCTATCCATGTATGCCAGCCTCCTATTCTTAACCTTAACGGACTTAGACTTCTTTTCCTCCTCTGTTGGACTCATTACACTTCGTAGGCGATTTAAATGCCAATTGATTTCATAATCCTCTTTCAACACATCGAATTCATCAAGCTCCGTGAGTGATAAATTAGATCCATAACGCTCTAAATCCATCCAAAAAGGTACAAAATTAGGAAATTTCAGATAAGGTGAAAAGAGCGTGTCTTATATATAGCTAGTTACATCAAAATCCAAATCCAAAAAGATTAAAAGAATGAATGTAAGTATGTAACTGAAACAGATGCAAATTATAGTTATCTAATTGGGCTGTTGATTCAACTAAGCGTTAATCCATGTGTCTGGGTTAAAATCCATTTTTTTTACACTTCTAAAATTTAAACATATACACCAGTTCGCAGTTCGCCAAATCAACCATTCAAAATGTCATAATTTAACAACCAGTCTCTTCGATGCCGATATTTCCATTCCATCCTCAAAAGCAATGCTTAAAGTTTCAATTTTTTTCATTCGTGCCTATCTATATATCAAAGAATGAAGTTTTTTTAAAAAAGTAAAACATCCAGAAAATGGTCGCGAAAAAGTACCCAAGAAAACGGCGGCGTCGCGAGAGAGAAGGTCGAGGAGGAGGGACTTGCGGTAGGAGGGGTTGGCGGCAGCGGAGGATTGTACCTTGCGAGGATAGTACAAGTCGTCAATCAGCGACAATCGATCTGCTATGCTTTCACCAGCTTCCCTGCTAACTGTAGCAGTGTCCGATTTTCCCATCTCCGAAATTTCGAATTCTCGAGGAATTAATGAACTATAAATTCCAACGGAATCACTTCACCTTATAACGCATTATAATTAAGCTCGGAATAAATTTATAGCTCTTTCGATTTCCCTTTCGGCGGGTGAAATCTCCAGATACTGTTCCAGCCCTTCCCGATAAATTACGATTCAAAACTTATAATTTTACTATTATTTATAAAGCAGCGAAAATAATATTTGTCCCCAGCCCCATAAAAATATAATATTACGATATTTAATTATGGTCAGTTGTACGTACGTATCCAAGGCAATAACAGCTTTCAATAAAATTCAACGACATATGTTGTGTTTAAAAAAGTTTTTAAAAATTTGTAATTCTTACTAATTTTAATAAATATTTATACTATATATAAGAAATCTGCTTATCAGACAAAAAAAAAACTATCTTTTAAAATTATAAAGAATATGGAGTTGAGAGAATGAGTAGGAGTGCTTTATTCACTATTGAAGGCCTCAATTTATAGAGTGTATTTACAGATTTGAATAATATATAACATGATAAACTTAATCTCAATGATCATCTACAACAAATTATCTATAAAAATCCCCCTTAAATGATTATTGAATTAACAAATCGCTACAGAGAAATATGGGGTCTTGAGTGCTGCCTCATTAAAATCTTGTCAGAAAAACCTAATGGAAAAAACCTGAACGAAGAAAAAAGAACACAGCAATAGATGCTCCCCCTGATCTCAATCATCTAAGATCTTTTAACTGATGCATCTCTATTTTATGCACCAATCTCTTGAAAGTTGATGTCGGTAGTGCCTTTGTAAATATGTCAGCTACATTATTACTTGAACAAATCTGATGAACATCAATATCACCTTTTTCTTAAAGCTCGTGTGTGTAGAAGAACTTCGGTGAGATATGTTTTGTTCTATCTCCTTTGATGTAGCCCCCTTTTAATTGTGCAATGAATGCAGTATTGTTTTCGAATATAACTGTTGGGCTATCTTTGGTTGTTGGCAACCCGCATGATTCTTGGATATGTTGCATCATAGATCTCAACCATACACATTCTCTACTTGCTTCATGCATTGTCATAATCTCAGAGTGATTTGAAGATGTTGTTGTTAGGGATTGTTTCACTGACCTCCATGATATGGCAGTGTTTCCTCGTGTAAACACATAGCCTGTCTGGGATTTAGCTTTATGTGAATCGAAAAGATAACCTGCATCTTCATATCCAACTAAAGAAGACTTTGATTTTGTTGAATAAAATAATCTCATATCGGTTGTACCACGAAGGTAACGAAAAATGTGTTTTACACCATTCCAATATCTTCGGATTGGACATGAGCTATATCTCGCTAGAAGATTAACAGAAAATGCTATATCAGGACGAGTATAATTTGCGAGATATGACAATGCTCCAATCGCAATTAGATATGGTACTTCTGAACCTATGATCTTTTCTCCATCTTCAAGCGGTCGAAAAGGATCTTTGTTAGTATCAAGTGATCGAACAACCATTGGTGATGCTAATGGATGTGCCTTATCCATATAAAAATGTTTTAATACCTTCTCTATATATGATGATTGATAAACAAATATCTCATCTTGTAAATGTTCAATCTGTAGTCCAAGACAAAATTTTGTCCTTCCCAAGTCTTTCATCTCGAACACATTTTTCAGGTAATTGCAGTTTTAGCAAGCTCTTCTGGAGTGCCAATAAGATTTAGATCATCGACATATACCGCCACAATTGCAAAACCCTTATATGTTTTTTTTATAAATACACATGGACAAATAACATTATTTGTGTATCCTTCTTTTAACAAATATTCACTAAGACAATTGTACCACATGCGTCTAGATTGCTTTAATCCATACAAGGATTTATGCAGCTTTATTGATAACATAGTCTTGGGAGTTGCATTATTTTCTCTTGATAGTTTGAGTCCTTCAGGGACTTTCATATATATATATATATATCACTATCAAGTGAATCATAAAGATAAGCAGTTACTACATCCATGAGTTGCATATCAAGATTTTCTGATACTGCTAAAATGATCAGGAATCGAAAAGTAGTGGCATCCATCACAGGCGAATATGTTTTCTCATAGTCAATTGCAGGTCTCTGCGAGAAACCTTGGGCTACGAGTCGAGCTTTTTATCTTACAATATCGTCATTTTCATTCCTCTTTCGCACAAAAACCCACATGTATCCTACTAGAATTACATTTTCAGGGGTTCGAACTACGGGTCCAAACACTTTACGTCTTTCTAGTAAATCTAATTCAGCTTGTATGGCCTCTTTCCATTTTGGCCAATCATTTCTCTTTTGACAATCATTAACCGATTGTGGTTCTAAATCCCCATTATGCATAATGTCAAAGGCCACATTTAACACAAAGGCATTATCAATAATTGTATTATTTCGATCCCACAATTTTCGAGATGATATGTAATTTGTTGAAATCTCATTATTTTAACCAAGTTGCAATTCTTCGGGAATATTTTCTATACCAGGTTCATTGATTTCTCTTACAATATCATCCGAAATTTCTTCTTCGGGAGCTTTTGGATTTTCTTTATATTGTACCTTTTTTTTTCGAGGTACAGTGTCTTTTGAACCAATTGGTCGACCACGCTTCTGGCGTATTTTAGATTCGTTTGCAGGTTGAATATTAGTTGGTGTTGTGAAAATTCCTTGCAAGCATACGAGTGTCAAGTTTTAATATAGTGATTAAATCTGATATCGATACCTCAGGGAGTAAAATGAAAATATTTAGTAATTGTAATTAAAATAGTCTTAATTTTATCTAGAAAATCAAAATTCGAGAATTTTTGCAATAAAAAAATAATCAGATGATGTTAGATAGCACGCACACAACTTTCAGGAATAATCAATCAGAGAAAAATAGTCTAGAGGTATAGATTTCACATGGTTTCAACAACAGTCAATCCTAAATAATTAATCTTCATGAATTTCAGTCAATTAATAGCCAAGAACACTTAAGTTTATTATTTCCCTCTCCCGAGCAACAAATAATGTTTATCAACTACAATTCAATTCCAATATTCCTATTAAGAATTTATCGCAGTGATCTATCACAAAACAATGTTCTTTTTAAAAGCTCTGTTAAAATCATACACTCTCCCGAGCTGTATAAATAATTAACAGTGTAGTTTTTAATGTCCTATTTAAAATCCCCTCTCCCGAGCAATGATTTCAAATAAATATAACAAATCAATTATTGATCAGATAATTGAAAAGACAATCAATTCTAGAAAAAACAATTAATCTAGAAGAAATTCAATTCAATAAAATCAAATATTCATGAAAGCGTCTACACCAGGTTCCATCTAACCTCTAGACTCTAAAAATTTAGTTCATAATCAAATTCTGAATAAAATAATAATTCATAGATTCAAGCATATTCAGAATAAAATAAAAGATAAGAAACAAATCCGTCGTCGACGCCGTGTCCGGACTATCGAACTCCGTCTTCGTTCTTCAGTTGAGCTCCAGAAATCCTCAGCAAAATCTCACGATTAATTCTCTGATCTGTAGTGAATGTGTGTGGCGGCTCTCCCCTTCACAAGTCTAACAAAAATCCTTTTATAACGTGCACAAAAGCCCACAAAATCAAGCCCATAAAAATTTCCCGATTTAATAAAATTTCCAAAACACAGCGACGGGGCGGGCGCTCAAGGAACGGCGCGGGCGCGCCTAAATCTCGATTTCAATTCTCTCGCTTCAACAAAAAACCAAGCGCGATAGCTTTCCTCTTCTCCTCATTAGCGCTAAATTAAGCGCTGACTTTTAAGCCCAATAATAAAGCCCAACACTATTCCTTCTTTTTTTTTATCTGATCGTTCTTTTCTTTTCCTTTTCCTCTTCTTTTCTCTTTCTCTTCCAACTTTCTCTATTTTCTTCACAAATTCGCATTTTTCATCACTTTTCCAAATAAATTCAATAATTCTCTGCAAGCACAAAAACAACACAACATAAATCTGCTCGAAACAAGCAATTAACAATTAAAATCATATATAAATTAAGTGTATAAAATACACTTATAAGTTGGTCCTACAGGGATATCAATTTTCACAGGGGTATTCTCTGCGTGTATATGTGACTTTGTCACATTCTTTGTATTGACAAAAGTATCGGGCAATTGATTCGCAATTCTTTGCAAGTGAACGATACTTTCAACTTCTTGCTCACTTTGATTATTTCGAGGATCATAATGAGATAGTGTTTTCTCATTCCAACTAACTTTTCGTTGTTCTTCAGGGTACAACTTTACTACTTCTAAAGTTGGAAACTCTGACTCATCAAAGTGGCAATCTGCAAATCTCGCAGTAAAAAGATCACCAGTCAAAGGTTCCAAATATCTAATAATAGATGGTGAATCAAATCCCACATAAATCCCAATTCTACGTTGTAGACCCATTTTGGTTCGTTGTGTGGGTGGGAGAGGGACTTGAACTGAACAACCAAATACTCGAAGGTGAGAAACATCAGGTTCTCGACCGTAAGCAAGTTGTAAGGGTGAGTACTGGTGATAATTAGTTGGTCTTATGCGAACCAATGATGCAACATGTATTATGGCATGACCCCACGCAGAAGATGGAAGTTTCATTCTCATTAGTAATGGTCTAGCAATTAACTGCAATCGTTTAATAAATGCCTCTCCTAAGCCTTTTTGTGTATGAACATGGGCAACTGAATGCTCAACTGAAATCCCTATTGATATACAATATTCATCAAATGCCTGCGATTTAAACTCAGCAGCATTATCAAGACGAATTTTCTTGATTGAATAATCTGGGAATTGAGCTCGTAATTTAATAATTTGCGCAAGTAATCTAGCAAATGATATATTTCGAGTTGAAAGCAAACTCACATGTGACCATCTAGTAGACGCATCAATAGATATCATGAAATAGCGAAATGGTCCACATGGTGGGTGTATAGGCACACAAATATCCCCATGGATTCTTTCCAAGAAAGTTGGAATTTCAACATCAACCTTTGTAGGGGAAGGTCTTATAATTAGTTTGCCTTGTGAACAAGCAACACATGAATAATCATTATGCAAAAGAATCTTCTGGTTCTTTAAAGGGTGTCCATGTGAGTTCATTATTATTTTGCGCATCATTGTTGCCCCAGGGTGACCAAGACGATCATATCATAGTTTGAAGCTTTGTTGGTCGATAAACTTCTGGTTTGTGCAAGTGTTTGCTTCAACTGTTTTTATTGTGGTACAATACATCCCAAAAGGGAGTGCACATAACTTTTCTTTTATCTGCTTCTGGCCAGATATAATAGATGTAATACCAAGGTATTCAACATTATTCTCATTTAATGTTTCAATATGATATCCATTTCGACGGATATCTTTAAAGCTGAGCAAATTTCTGCTGGATTTGCTAGCATATAGTGCATTTTTAATGTATAGGCTTGTATCATTTGGTAAAATGATTTTTGCCTTTCCATAGCCTTCAATAATTTTTGATGCACCTGATATTGTTATAACATTATTTTCAGCTAATGTTAATTCCAAAAAATATCTTTTATTTTGAAGGATGGTATGTGTTGTACCACTGTCTGCGAGGCATTCATCGTGATATTTCATCATTAATCTAAAACAAAATATGACTTAATAAGCAGTAATTTCAATAAAATGATAAATAAAATTTATTGAATAATAATCAAATAACATCACCGAAAATCCTAAACATGAATTGAAATTCAAAACAAAAACTAGACGACGATAACCTAATAACAAAAAAATTGAACTCCAAGTAGAAACAAAGTCATAGAAAACATTATTCTTTGTTTTCTAACACACCACCGCCAATAAAATGATCTATATTTCCATCAGGATGAGCGAAGAAATCAGAGACATCCAAGTGAGTTATATCAACTGGATCATCGGAATCCACAAGATTTGCCTCTATTTTTCCATTTTCCTTCATCGAGCTTTGGTAAAGATCCACAAGATGTTTTGATGTACGACAGGTACGAAACCAATGTCCTTCCACCCCATATCTATAACATTTATCTTCAAACACCTTTGAACTTTTTTCATTTGCTTCTTCATTATTGAAATTCCACTGCTGGTGGCTTGTCTTATGTTTCTTTCCAATTTGTTGCTGATAGTTTCTTCTCTGGCCACGGCCACGCCTGTTCTCATTGTTATGATTTTGTGTTGAGTTAGCATTTGCTTCAGGAAATGCATTTCCATTTACTTAAGGAAATGGTGTAGATTCAATTGGGCGCAATTGGTGATTTTTCATGAGTAACTCATTATTTTGTTCAGCAACTAGTAAGCAAGATATTAGCTCGGAGTACTTTTTGAATCCACGTTCACGATATTGCTGTTGCAGGAGCACATTTGATGCGTGAAAAGTGAAGAATATTTTTTTTAACATGTCTTGATCCGTGACTTTCTCTCCATAGAGTATTAGGGTGGAGCTGATCTTAAATAATGCAGAATTATAATCACTTACAGACTTGAAATCTTGTAAGCATAGATGCATCCATTCGTATCGAGCTCTTGGAAGAACAATAGTTCTCTGATGGTCAAATCTTTCTTTTAGATTTTTCCAAAGCTCTTGTGATTCTTTCACGGTGAGATACTCGATTTTCAACCCATCGTTGAGATGATGACGAAGGAAAATAAGTGCTTTTTCATGATCCTGCTGGGACATTTCATTTCCTTCTTTGATTGTATTCCCTAAATTCATAGAGACAAGGTGGATCTCGACATCCAATATCCATGACAAGTAGTTCTATCCGGACAAATCAAGTGCTTCAAATTCAAGTTTGGTGATAGTCGACATGATGAAATCTCAAAGAGCACTCGTGCTGATAACTTGTTAAAATTATAAAGAATATGAAGTTGAGAGAATGAACAGGAGTGCTTTATTCACTATTGGAGACCTCAATTTATAGAGTGTATTTACAGATTTGAATAGTAGGTAAGATGATAAACCTAATCTCAATGATCATCTACAACAAATTATCTATAACACTATCTTTGTTTTTTTTTTTTGTCAAAATTGCTCTTATATCTGTTATATGATATATATTACATTTTTTTTCCTTTTTTTCGATATTTCAAAAAAAAAGTTTTGGTTTGTTTTGGTTTCAAAAAAAAAAAAAAACATGTGACGCATACACCAACACTCTAATTAATTGTATAAAATAATATTTGTGCATCGCAGATGAAATATTAGTATTTTTCAAAGATTGAGTTGCATATACATATCATAAATGTAAAGTGTGAGATAATATCATAAAAGTTTTGTAAATAATATTTTTCTCATTCATGTATATGATATCTATATCACAAAATTATTTTGTAAATTATAAGGTTGTCTAATATAAATTTTTGTTTTTATAATAATTGTTTAAATACTTTCATAATTACTTTTTTAATTCAATATTATTAATTATTTTATTTTAACTATAAAAATAGTTATCTAAAACATATTTATCCTTGAATTAAAATTTATATTGTTATATATATATATATATAAACATTTTTCTAAACATTTTTTTTGACGAATATTGTCACTAAACTTGTTTAAAAAAAAAATCACTAAACCGGCATCGAGAGACTAATAAATTAGGAAAACAAATTAAAATGTCAGGGGAAAAAAATAGAAAAAGAAAAACGAAGAAACATAAATTACATATAAGCAAGCGACCTTAATATAATGGAAGATCCATCATCTGGTGTAAAGTATCCGCATCCAGTCGGAGATCCAAAAAGCTGATGGTGAGAATTGGAGCAAATATCCGCACACCCTACTAGTATTTGATTTATTTACTGATTTGATCGTTGATGTGTGTGTGTGGTTTTTTTTTTCGGTTTTTTTTGTGTCTCGGTAAATTCAGGCAAACACTCTACGACTGTATTTAACCTGCATTCGGAACACTCTCGAGGCTGCCATGTGCTTGCAGGTGCGTTTTTCTTATTTATATTTTACTGGATGTTTTATAAAGTATATATAGAAATTGGAGTCAGTAGTTTGTCAAATATTGATGCATTTCATCTTTAGTATTTATAGAGGTTAAAAGTTGCTGAAAAATCATATTTTTCATGTTTCAACGTGCATTTTTCTTTAATTTATTCACGTTAAAACTTTAATCATTCGTAGATACGAATTATCCTGATGCTTTCTTTGTCATTGTTGATTTGCATTGATCAAGTTGTTTTAGTTTGTTTTTGCAGAATTTCCCCTGTCAAGAAGTTGAAAGGCACAATAAGCCCGAGGTTGAACTTAAGTATGTGTCTAAAATCTGCAATCATTTACGGTTACAAATCACTCTCCCTCCCCCCGCCCTCTGGTTTGTAGTGGATGCAAGCAAAATTTTGAAAAATCTGTTGCTATGTAGCTAGTTGAACTGAAATAGAAACGTGAGCTCCAAAAAATGTACAATGGACGAGTGATTACTTGGTTAGAAACTATCGTCAATGAGTGACATGGGCTTCGTGAAGAATGGAGAAAATGAGACTATGATTAGAGTTCGAGGAGCATTTGTTTGAATATTTATGTTCGGCACTCTGAGAAACATATAATGCATGTAATTGATTGTCAAAGTGCCTTCTGCACTTGCATTGGGCTTTGTGCTTATTAATTGATGAGTTTGCAGGGCTGTGATGTATATATAAATTCGTCCTTACCCTACCACGCTTGTGTCATTTGTGCGGTCATGGAAACATTACACCTGATTTAACCAATGAAACATGGCAATAATCTTGAAATGAATAATACTGTAAATTTAGTTACGACGTCTGTATATTCTGGCTGTAACAAATATTTCTAATTATATAGTTTCCAATATGTATGTGCCATGCATCACTTATATTTTATTTTACTCAGATATAGATACCCTATTTTTCTGCATAATACATCTTTCATTTTACTCAGTATTTACCCTGCAATTTTCAGGACTAGTCCAGAGCTTCTGCTGAATCCTGTAAGTGTTTTTCTTATCATATATGCTGCCTTTTTGGTTTCCCATGTGCATTTGTTCTTTGATTTACTCAAATACTGATCGATGATGAAAAATGTACCACTGTTTCCCAATAAATGGTGGGGCTCTATAACAATTCACGTGGACCAGGAGATCCAATAGCTATTTCGTGTGCGGAACACCCGGTTTAGCATGGAAAAACCATGTCCATTATGTTTCACTGCTTGTACCTGCTGAATGATTGTAACAATCTACTATGTTGCATAACTTGCTTCACTACAAAGAAAAGTTATCAGGGAAAAATGTTTCTTAGCAATTTTGTTAAATTTATTATGGCCTGCATAACTTGCTTCACTACAAAAGAAAAGTTCTCAGGAAAAAATGTTGTTTAGCAACTTTTTTAAATTTAGCGCATATCTCTTACACTCACGGCAGATTAGGGGTGTAAGACACATTAAGCCTTGAGCAACTAAATATCGTTCGAGTTTAAGAATTCCTGAGTTCAAGCTTAAATTGGAGCTCAATTTTTGTTTTTATGAGCTTACCATCTTAAAGTTAACTTTTAAATATTGTTAATTTAAACATGAATAATTGACCTGTATGTACTTGAACAATAATCATTATATAAAATATAACTATTAATATATATATATAACGTTGATGAATGTGTTCATGAACTCCAGCTTTACGAGCTAATCTTGATATTTGATCTCGCTGACATAATCATGATATTTTTCTGAACAAGCTAAAGCATCTTGAGCTTCTTCTATGTTGAACTCTAGTCTAATTTTTTGCGTGGAGCTCATGCTCATGAAATTCAAAAGCTTAACTGCAATTCAAAAGCCTGTGAGCTTGAACTACAGATTTGGTATCTGCTGAAGATTGTAGTTTATATGATGTCTTTTCCTTTAATGTTTAAATTACATGCTGATATTGCGCAATCTATACACTAGGCCATGTCTCTGTCAAACATTTAAAGTTGTTTTTCTTGGGACTTGAGTTACTCTTTACAACTGTAATTTTTCAGGTTGTTATCTGTAGAAATGAATCTGAGAAATGCTTGATAGAAACATCAATAAATTCACTGCGCATAAGCCTAAAGGTAAATATAAGAAAGCTTGACGATTTTTTGCTTCTATCTTTGTGTTATTTGTAAGTGCATCAACGTTTTGGAGTGATACACATGTCTCGATCACTATGTTGATTTCTTAAATATATGTTAAAGTGGTTTTCGTGATATCATAAGTCGGAGAGCCCTCCCTATTATCAGATGTCCTCATTATTTCCTGATAGATGATAAACACTCTGTCATTATATTCTTCATCTGTTTGTCCTAGTTTTGTGGTTAGATTTGAATTTCCTCTGCTGTTTTCAATTTGGGAATTTGTCGGTTAGACATTATGAGTAAAACAAGTATTTACGTGCTTATCAGTTCTGGGATATTGATGCACAAGAATGCTACTTTGAACTTGTCCTCTGTAATTATTAATCCTTTGCAATTGAGCTCCTTGAGGGAAAAAGGGTAATGTCTGACACTGTTTGATGACATTAACCCAGAGTTAGAAGGGCTGGTCTTTGTGGTCTACAATCATTGCAAACAGGTAGGGGTACCTTTTGGTTAGGATGATTGCTTTCATACAGGGTTAAAATAACGCAGACAAAGAATTTTGACATTCGTATGCTACATTCTTGCGCAATGATGTATCAATTTTCACTCTTTACTGAATTTCAGAAGTGAGCTAGTTATCCTTGTGATGAAGCATATTACAATGGTTGCCATGACAAATGGGAAAACTCCATTAGTCTAGCCACATTGATGCTAGATTTAGAGCTCATGTTAAGTCGTTAATGTATAGCATGTTGTACACTGTGAAATGGTTCTACCTTCTAGTACTTACTTATGTGAGTGTCTTGGCTGTAGGTAAAGCAGTCAGATGAACTAGAGAATATACTGACAAAAAAATTCCTTAGATTTTTATCTATGAGAGCCGAAGCTTTTCAAGTATTGAGGAGAAAGCCAGTACAGGTATGGTAACTGCCTCAGAGCAACTGCTACTTAAATTTTGTATGTGCATGAAGCAGTTTATTTGAACTAATTGAGATCAAGTAATAAGCAGCTGTAATTAACACCCTATATATCCCTATCTGAATTGCATTTATTCCCCCAAATTTACATCATTAAGATAATGAGTTGTCGACAGCTGGGATGGTTAAATCATGGAATTTGTCGTTTATGTACTCCTTAAGAGTTTTGAGTATCCAAAATGCACTTTGAGAAAAAGTTGGTTTTAGAAATGCTCGTCTTTTATCAATATCACTGCTTTGTATGAGAGCCCCGGTAACACGTGTTTTAATTTAAAAAAGTTGGTTCACTTGTATGCTTTTTCAGGGGTATGACATTAGTTTTCTGATCACTAATTATCACTGTGAGGAGATGCAGAAGCAGAAGCTCATTGATTTTATAGTGCAGTTCATGGAGGTGAAGTTTCTCGTGTTTTACCATGATAACCTTAACTGTTCTGAAACATAGGAGTATTTTCCTCAAAAGATTTGACATTCACTGTCAGTTCAATAGAGTTATCAGCGATCGATTCCTTTTCTTTTATTCTGCTGAGTGATCTTTAAACCTATTTCCGAATGAAGGGTATTTTACTCCAAACCGTTTGTTTCTATGAACTGCAGGATATTGATAAGGAGATAAGTGAACTGAAATTATCGGTGAACACACGAGGGCGCCTTGTTGCTACAGAGTTTCTGAAGCAGTTTATCTGAACTCAGTCATCCTCTAGCTGAAGTTGAAGTTTTAACTTGTAGATTTTGCCATGAATCTGTGAAATAATTGCATCACCTGAGGGAAATTATAGGTCAATTGAGATTCTATGGAAGAGCAAATGAGCAAGCGCAGTTGACTTTTATTAGCCTGTGTAGAACTAAATTTATTGTTTGTGATTTTAACATAATCAAATTATTCGATGCTAAAATTATTGTTTTCTTGAAATGTAATTCTAGGGCTCTACTATAAATGAAATGGCGAACAAAACAAACTGCAAAGATCAATTTAATAGACGGAAAAAAATATTTATGCTTTAACTCAACAAAAATAATATAAGACTTTATTTAATAAATTATAAAAATAATTTATTAAAAAATTGAGGGAATTTTAATTATTATTATATATCTATATCTAAATAAATTAATTAAAATGTAGTTCATTCTCTCTCATACCCAATCCACACGCCCAATTCTCAAATCATCCTAAACCCTACCCCGTCCCAAGATCCCCGTGGAAGAAAAGAGAGTGAACTGAAATCTATTGGCCATCCAGGAGAAAACGATGCTGAAATCTTACATTACCAAAAATTGATAGGAAATCATACAATCCGCAGTTTCTCTCGAGCTCACAACCATGTCACTCCTCCGGCGTCCGTTGTCCAAAACTCTTATCCTCCGCCACTTTTCGACTTCGCCCGCCGCCGCCGCCGCCACCACATCCGAAACCCCGTCGTGTCGTCGGAATCATCACGAGTACCTTCCTGCATCCACCTACATAAACTCTTGGAAACCCCTTCGAAACCCTCAGGAGGCAGCCGCGCATCTGGACTTCCTACGCCGCGATTACGCTCGTAAGGTGAAGCAAATGAGGAAGGTCTACATCGAGGAAATGGAGTTGCAGAGAGTTGAAAAATTGCGCATGGACGAGGCTAAAAAGGAGGCTTTGAGGATCGCCAATGAGGAGAGGAAGGCAGCCAAGGATGCCAAGAAGAAGGCCGAAGCCATTGAGAGACAAGCTGCCGAAGAAGAGTTCCGGCAAATGCTGGTTTGTGAATTTACTTTTTTCCCTGCGAGCTGTTCACATTTTGTCTTGGATGGCGGTTTGCGTTTTCAATTTTTCTTGTTCTTTTTTTCCAAAACATTACGCCTGCTGGTGTTCAACTAACTAATTGTGCAAAAATAGCTAGCAGTTTTGTGCGGCTGTATATAAGGGATCAGCGATGCAGTACAGCCCAAAGTCTTGATCTTTTTGTAACTTCATTGTTATGTTATGGATTTGGTTCGGTATTATCTAGAAATTTAGTGGTTCATTCCGGGAAACGATTAACTAAAATTAGTGAAGCTGGTATGATTTTGCTATCTATATTTAACGGTATAGAATAGGCACATGTATTTTTTGTTAGATCACTTGGGTGCTGCAAGGCGTCGAGGCCCTTGTACGTACCAAATTATACAATAATATTGCATTTGATTTGTAGCCTATGTTGTAGCTGTAATCCGTTATCTCACCTCCCATGTGGCTTCTAGAATCTAGAGTATGGTTGTTGCTTGCTTGTACTGCTTCAAAATCAATTTGTCGCTGCTTTTTTCAACTCATTTAACATGGTGCACAGGGTGTCTGACTCTTGTGCTGTTTTAGCATTTTTGCATGTTATGGGACTGATTTCACACTTGGATGGATGATAATCTCAAATTGGTGCATTCATATGAGTGATATGAACAGTACTAAACCTTAAGAATTTAAGTCTTGTTTAATATCATGATGCTCCTATACACACACTGTCATTTGACTGCTGAGTTTCTGCTACCATTTAGTTGTAAACTGTCATATATATATATCTAAGGATTAAATAATTGACTGTGTGATATTATGTGAGCCATTACCCTTTTGATTGGGTTGAATCCGGTGAAGCACTACTTACTCAGAAGAAAAAAGAGAAACAAAGAAAACAGAATAACATGGTTGAATTCCTCAGTATTTATGCTCAGTGTAACTTTGGTGCAATTAAGGTAGCTCGCATACTCAAGAATCTTGAAAGAAGGCATTTGGTTTTTATTTTGTCTTAATATACAAGTAACACTCCAAGGGTTGGTGTAAAATGATATATTATTTTTTATGCAAACTGAGTAATAAAGTTAATTACTGGTTATGTTATTCAATAGAATATTTTGATTAAGAGTTTCTCAAATTCTGCTTTTTCATTGCTCATATTGTGTTTTCTTATCGCTTGCTATTTCTCCTGCCATACTATAGTCTGCCGTATAATAATTTCTGTCCTCCAGTAACTATGGTTTCCCTTTAATTGTCTTGTTTGCGACTTTAAGTTTTTTAGGTAGCTCCTGATTGGATTGGTAAATAGAATGTTGATATTTGCAACCGTGTAAGCTATCAACATTCGCTCGAGGCTGCCGAATTTCAGTCCCATAATTTCCCTTGGTAGTTGCTTTTGTCTGTTACTTCACCCATTAAAGGGCCTCCAACTTTACGTTTGTCCCCCAGTCATTTGTATATTCCATGAATAGCGAGAACAAACTTTTAATGTTATTGAATTTTTTAGAGCAATTTTGGCTTTTTGATGTCTTGATCCTGATGATATAAACTATTTCTTTTCTTGTGTTACTGCTGTATTGGACTGTGTTTACGGACACAGGATGTTGTGGATGATCAACAGCTTTTCTTTGTTATTTTTGTGGTCATCAGCATTTGCAAAATTCTGTTCTACATTCTCACTTATTGTTCCTGTGTATTATTTGCTGATATGTTGGGCACTTTTTCCCTTATTTATTCGTTTGAGGTTGATTAGAATTCAATGTATTGTTGGTAGCTTATGGTGTTCAACCTTCCATGCAGCTGCAGTGTCTCTTGTACTAGGTGAAACCCATCAGTGCAGAATATTGGGACAATGCACTTTAATTTTACCAATTAGTTATATAATTCTGGAATAAGTTAAGCACAAATGTGCTGTGCTTGATGTCTTTTAATGTTCTGATTATCGCAGGCCAAAGAAAGATTAGAGAAACTAGAGTATTGGAAAATGCGAGAAAGGGAAGTTGGGGAGAGGAAGAGAGAAAAGAAAGAGCTAGTGCGTAGAAAAAGTTCTATGTGGATTGAGGAATCCGACTTGGTGAAGATATCAATGGAGACGTTCATCGAGACCTCTGCTCTGTGATCTCGTAAAAAACAGATTGCACCAGTAAGAAGTTGTTGGTCTTGTAGGAGGCTTTGTGCTTTTTGATACTTTGATGACCCAACTGGTTCAGAAATGGAATACAGAGTATACGACATGAGAAATTTTGAATATTTTACTTTGGTTATCTTGCATCGTGATTTGTATTGCGTTGTTCGGAGACAATAATCTTCTGTGTTATTGGAGCAAATAAAGCTGCAGTCATGCAATTGCAAAATACCATTCCAGTGATTCTTCAAAAATAGGAGATTACTTTTACTTATATATATATAATGTTGATGGGCTTATTAAAAACTATGAATATGTGGAAGATGTAGGATGAAGTGCAGTTTACTGAATTATCCAATTTTTCTATTTAGCTATAACATGCTGTGTTTGAGTTGAAAGCTGCCTTTTGTAGTACGCTCTTAGCCTGTTTAATTTGTGTGATAAGATGATGAATGACGCACACATACCAAGTGAAAAATCAATTTATATAGATAATATAATGCTATATTTTAACTTTAAAAATGTGAACAAAAAAATTGAATCAAAGTTTGAATGAAATAAAAATATGCAATATATATATTTATCCAAAATGAATGAAATAATAAGTAATAATTTATTTTTAACTCGAAAAAAGTAAATAGGTCATTTAACTCCGTTTTTTCAAGTGAAACAAAAGGATATGATAACATATAAAGATGGGGACACATCTTACATTGTCTTGTTATTTGATTAAGGGTTCGTTTGAAGTTATGGATTACTAATCTATGTATTAATAATCTTATTTAGTTTCACATTTTTTTTGCTATATTATTTATCCATCTTTCAATTATTTATATCACATCAATCAAATCATTAAATTTAAATTATTATATTACCCTTTATAAATAATATTATTTATATTTTATTAATTATTAAAAGGATAAAATGGTAATTTACTATTTTTATATACAATATAACCAATCAAATCAAATAAACTATAATCTATCAATCAAATCAAATTTTATATTAACTAAATTTTTTATTTATTTTTTATTACAATATATTACTTATCTCTATATTATTTATCTTATCTCACACTCCAAACGGACCCTTACTGGCTAATTTTTGATTGATTTGGTAAAGTTTTATTTAAAATAATAAGACAATAAGATTATAAGATTGAAACCTTTTGATTTTAATAAAATAAATTTCTTTTTAAATCTTCAGTTTTATATTTATCTATATTTTAAAATTCAATATTATTTTATCTATATTATAAACGTTTTAGATATTCACTTATAAGCACGATTGGTGAAAGAATAAATAAAATTATATTCAACATAGATATTAGAGTATTATTTATGACGGACAAAAAATAGAATGCATTATCTTTACTATTATATAAAAGTTGAGACCCATTTAAAAACTATTTTTGGTATATTTTATGACACCAATATAAATTTACAAATTTAACCCTCAAACATGCATTGTATTCCATATGGATTATTGGATAAAATGGTAAAAATATAGTTGTATTTCTCACTTCTACTATCAAAAACCACTCATGTTTTGCTAAAATTAAAGATTCATTTCAATCAATTTCATTGTATTTTTTTTTAATATCGACATATTATTTGCAAAATATTAAAATTTCATATTTATTATAATTTTAATTAGATATTAAATTATTTAGGTACACGCAGAGCGTGTACATCGGTTGCTAATAGTTATCATTTGACAAAAAATGATATTTTAGTAATTAAATATATATTAAAGGGTAAAAATAAAGGGGTTGGCCATGCCAACATACTAACCCCTCAAATTTAATAAAATAGAAAAGATAGAAAATATATATATATTTAGTCTGAGTATTATTTTTAATTTTATTTTATTTATATTTTTAATATAACTTTTTAATAAAGAGTATATATATGGATATGGATTAATTAATTAAGTAATTATGAAATAAGAAATAACAATTAATAACCACGCCAAAACCCGTGATACGCTCGTGCAGTGCTCGTATTCTAGAAAAACCCTAGAATCTTCTCTCCCGATCAATTCGATTGATTGAATTTTCAGTTCAGAGTGTCAATTGGGGGCATAATATTTTTTCTGGTCCCCACAAATATGGCTGCTTCCAGAGGTAAGTAAATTTCAAATTAGAGTACGAGTGTTGATACGATTGGACTGTGAATTAGTTTCAGCCATGAACTCAATTCATTTGTAAAGCAATGTCGTGAGTGAAAATTGATCGGTTTCAGTTTTATGGGCATGGTGGAATTTTTTTTCGTTTATGCTGTTTTGGAGACCAATAGAAGTGCTTTCCTACTTAAATGCATTCTGTAATTTGTATGTTTAGACTTTAGAGTGTAAAAACTCAGTTTGTGTTTCCTGAAGACTGAGGCTTTATCGTTGTTACAAACTGAAATTGGCACCAAACTGTGGCGACTTGCTTTTCAAATTCCAATCAGGTCGAGATCAAGAAGAAAATAATTGTTTTTTAGTGTTAATTAGCATTTCAAAATGTATGCAGTGGATTATTGGCGAGGTTTTATTTTGAGATACAATCAGATATTATGAAGAATATTCTTCATATGATCATACTGTTCTCAAACGCAATAGATTTGCCTAATATTTTAGTATGCATTACATTTGCTGTCAACAATGCAAATATTTAATGTAACAGGGATTATGATACTTGTATTGATATCTCCTTTTAGGTATGGAACATTTTCAAGATTGATTTTCGAACAAATTCGTCATGTTGCTTGCCTATCGGGTGTGCTTGGAGAAACCCTTTGATTTGCGCTCAAAAAATTCCAGCTTCCTGAGGTCGACTTATGGATTTTACTTTTTAGTTACTTCTTAAGAAATCTTGCCATGATTTCTTTATGAGCAATTGAATGTATCTCTTGTTATACGGTGGTTGTGGTGTGGTTATAGTGGTAGCAGGTGATGACGCCTCAGCCTAGAAGAAAGAAATGGACTGAGACAGAGGAGAGGACACTTATTGACAAATATGGAGAGATGTCTTGTGATGGTACTTTATCAAAAATGAAAACTAGGGAGAAGAAGTATAAACCTATTGCTTTACATGTGAACTCTGTTCATCATTCTCGTGACCCAGTGTCATATCCATGGCTGTGGTCTTGGAAAGATGTGTCCACAAAAGTGCAGAACATGAGGCACCAGTATGCCCTAGTGAAGCAGAAGATAAAGAAGCAAGAATCTTCGGTTGGGGGAACAGGTGAAGAGGAGTTTGATTGGTTGGAAGGGACCACACATTGGTCGAACTTCCTTAGGTATAAAGAGGTTTTTGGGGATATGCCACTTGTATTTAACAATATTGATTCGATGGCAGTGGTTTCTGTAGGAGCTAATGAATGCACAGGAGGGTTTGATCAGAGTGGTCATGAGATGGATATCGGTGAGTTCGGCCAGTTAGTTCCAGTGGAGGAGGGGGATTTTGTAGCAGGTATTGATGGGGTTGAGAATGGAGTAATCGAATTGGAGTTTGACTATGATGGGGAGGAAGGAGAAGAGAATTATAAAGTAGGAGATAAAAGTGAGAATTGTACGAGGAAAGATGGCGGTTCTGAATTTGTTTGTGAAGACAATGAACCAAATTCTTTGAAAATGAGGAAAAAGAAAAAATTGTCGAAAGGGTTAGAGAAGAGGGCATTGGCGTTTCTTGCTAACCAGTTGGGACAGTTGAGGGAGATAGAAACTCGGTTCGAGCAACGTGAGGTGGAGCGAGAGCAGAAGAGGCAAAGAAGAGAATATCTTCAGACAGAAATGGATAAGGAACGTGAAAGGAAATGGGAAGAAATGGAGAAAGATAGAGAAGCGAAGGAGAACACACGGGAGAAGTTACGGAGGGAAAGGATTCAGGAATGGGAACTTATGGAGAGGGAGACTGAAGAAAGAGAGAGAAGAAGAAGAGAAGAAGCACTGATACACGAGAGGGAATGGGAAGGTAGGTTGAGTCGAAGAAGATCAGATTGGAAGACAAGGATGGATGAGATGTTACGTCAGCACCGTGCAGAAATTGGACAGATTCAAGCTAGGATCCTACATGAACAACAGAATCTTACCAGTCAGTTTCTTGGAATTATAACACAGTGGACTGGTCATCCTGCAGGACTCTCCGATCACACTGGAGCTAGTTCCCATTATCTATCACAAATGATCCAGAATTTACACCATGAAAATGGTGGTATCGTTCATGGTGATGGCCGTGTGGAGGGAGATCATCAAGAAGATCAGTTCATAGTTGATGGATAAGGTATTGCTTGCACTATATAACAGGGTAGGAGCAAGTAGTTATCCGCTTTGAGATATTGATGCATGCAAATAGGGTATTTGTACCATAACTGCGCTGTATAAACATTATTTATCTCGGAGGAACATCATTCTAATACTAATAATATTTTCCTCAATTTTTGGCGAAATTATATAGCCATTTCTCAGAGTTCGTTGATGAGATAAAATTTGATTTTCCATTAACAAGTTTTTATAACAAAAATTTGATTGAAGGTTTTTAAAGTTGTTTTAAGAATAAATATATTTAGGCAACTATTTTATAAAAACGTTTTTATATTAAAAAATAATTTAAAAGGTGTTTAGATAAATATTTTATAAAAACATTTTACATGTAATTTTTTTCCTCATATTTTTTTTCTTTTTTGCTATTCATTACTTAATTGGCCCATGTTTTTTTATTTTAAAAACATAAAAAATTATTTTTCAGTTATTCTTTAAAAAATATTATTAGAGAATATTTTTCAAACATATAAGTTAAGTTATTTTCACTTGTAAGTAATTACCTTTGTTTCATTACCTATTTCGTGCAATTTGTTTATTACTTAAATCTACTGATTTTTTTCAAGCTATTTTTTCAGTCATAGATAGATAATAATAATAATAATAATAATATAAATGTGATTTTGTGTGTGTTTTTTTTTTTTTTTTTATCATGATGTTTTCTTTCTAGTCTAGATAAACGCATGTATTTTCATCCCGTAATATTTCTGTAGCTAATGTAAGAAATGTTCCCCACTATTATTGAAAATATAAAAAATAAATATAATAATAATAATAATAATAATAATAATTAAAAAGGAAGAGACATTCATTAACGAACGTTGATCACACAGTACAACAAAGCAAATTTCACAGAAATTAAAACCAAACATTGATCTGACGACCAATTATACACGTAAATTTCTCATGCAATCTTCTTTATCTTATACAATTACTATGACAACAAGATTCCATTGTGTACGTTTTCAGTTACTTTGCCTTTGCCACTTTTAAAATCACTGTTTCATTCAACCAAGAAATTAAAGTTTCTTCATGCCAAAAGCCCCTCCCTCTTCAACTCCTCCTTAAACTCTTGGATCTCCTTCTCCGGCAAAATCGCCGTAACTTTCCTTCCTTCACGAACATTCTTGTCACCAGGCAGCACCAAAATCGCCCCTTCTTCGCCGACTCCATCGATCCTAAGGCTAAAGCTCACTGGCTTTTGCCCCCTGTACTCGAACTCGTAGAAGTTCCCCTCTTCAATGTTCACAAAGCTCAAATTTGCACCATAGATAATGAAATCAGGCAGTCCTTGCTCTTTCTCGATGATTTCGTCGATCTTTTTTCGCTCATCCGATGCTCTGGTTTTCAACAGTGTTGCTAGCTCAGTAGGCGTGGCCTCCTCTACAGGAAACTCAGCCTTAACCACACTCACATTTAGGCTATTACTCAGTGTCCCCTCTGTTTCATTTTTCTTACCTTTTTCGCATATGGTCGCGACTTTCGGCCCCGTTCCTCGTCCCCGAATATTGGCAATGCATTGCCAAATGACAGCGGAGAGTGCCTCGAAAGATGAAAATTCGACCCCTTTTCGGCTTAGTTTGGATTGAAGATGACTCAGTTGCGTGCCTGAAATATTAAAGGAGAATGTGTTCATGTTGCATTCTGTGGCCTTTATCCAATTATCTCCAACCGGGCCGACCCGTTTGATGCTTAGTGGATCCTCCGCATCTCTGGGCTGGTCGTTGGGACTCGCGGACTTTGTGAGGGATTGGGCCAGAGCAATGGGTCGGCCTGGTGCATTATCAGCCACAGTCTTCCCCAATTGCTTCATGAATTCTGCAGCAGAGAATGCATCGCCAAGTACATGGGCCCAGCTTAGGCCCACAGCCGTCCCTCCACATTTGAATTTTGTTAGCTGCGCTCATTAATCGTGAGAAAATTATTACAAAAAAAATTTTGAATTCGACTCAAAATCACATAATAATAATAATAATCAAACAAAAGAGCGAAAAGACCAAAATGTATCCAAAAGAAAAAACATTATTTTCACCATCATATATACGAGTATAAAAGAATTAATATGGACCATTGGATACAATACAACCCCGAACGAGGTGATTCGGGTGGAAGGCATTTGCCAATATTCCCCGTAACCTTAAAACTTAAAGAAGAATGTGATATGGTCAGCCAACTACTATATTAATGATGAGTGGGTGCCAACAATTAATGTGAGACCCCTGTTCTATAATAAAAGCTTTAAAATAAATTTAAAATGGTACTTACGTAGAAACTTGGGTTAATCATTTTCGAAAATAGATCTAACGGAGTCGACATGAATTAAGTAGGTGTAGTGTAGGAAATGAAGCAAACCTGTATCAAAACAAGAGGAGAAAAAGAAAGCTCGGGACCAATGATTTGAGTGGAGACGAGAGGTTTCTCATGGGAATCATCCTTAATCTCGAGCCATTCCTCCAGCGTTTTGTGGCACTTGGCTTCGATGAACCTGACTCCACAGTCGTTGCACTTGATGTAAGGGCGGCCCGATTCAGATCTCCGGAGGCGGCCGCAGGAAACGGGGAACTGGTTCAGCCACATGAACATGGGCTCCTTGATGACCAGAGGAGTCAGGCCCTCGAATGCTTTGCTGCCGAAGTAATAGATGCAGCGCAGGTAATGGAGCTTCATGGCCAAGTCCATGTTCTCGGGCTCGAAAATGGAGTCGGGGGCCGTTACGTTTCCCGGCCCGATAGATGACAGCTTCACGTTGTAGATCAGGCCTTCTGCTTCCATGGTGGATGATACCATTTTCTTCAATGCTTTAATTTGGTAATTGATAAAAAAAAAATATTGAAAATATGTATATATATGTGGAAAGTGAAATTATATCTACATGGGTTTTGGTCTCTTCCGTTGATATCTATATATACACATGCAACAGCAACTGTACTATATATTTACAAAAGGAATTAAAGCCACCCAAAGGGATGGTAGCTGGGCCAACCTATAGCCAATGAAGGGTGATCTTTCTATTCTTTTGTTATATATATATAAACAACTTTGAAAATTGACCAAGTGAGGGATGAAATGTTAATTGGCCTTCTCATAAATATTACAAACTAAGTATTATTATTATTATGGAATTCGTCTCACATTAAAGTCTCAAGTTTCATACAAAATATGTTTTGTGGGAAAAAAAAAAAAAAAAAAAACTCAATTATAATAAAAATTCTTCCACGCTCGAATAAATAAAGTGCGTATAAATATTTGAATTCTTATACTTGAATTGAAATGATTGGGGGCATGATAAAATTTATAGAAGCTGAGAGGTGATTTATTACGGAGTTGGAACTACGAACCCACGGCTTGGTGGCGAAGTTAGGTAAAGTGTAGGCTTTCGAGATAAAAGGTAAAAAAAAATTTAAAAATTTTTTAGTTATGCTATACGTATAGGAAGAGATATTATTTGGTGTTATGAATGAGATGAATGAAGTATGCCTACAAATGTGATGAAAATATAATAAGATATAAACGAGTAACATATATAAATAAATAATAAGTTGTTTTATATTTTTTTAATTTTGAAGGATTATTATGTTTTAAATTTGCAAACAGTTGCATGGAAATAGGCTGTATTTGCAAAGTTTCACTCATGAAGTCAATTATGCTCTCATCGTATGATGAGCTAAGAGTGATGTTTCATTCAACCCATATGCAATAAATCACGGGTCATGAAATGAAATTAAGTTAATTAAAAAATGAAACAAACATGAAATAAGTAAAAAATTGTGACTCATTTCATTTTCATTTATTGTACCAAACGAGACTTGAGTTTAATACAAAAGCATGGTTAATAATTATTTGAAACCATAAGACAGGAATTTAGTAATTAATCGGTGTTATTTGAAGAAATGTAGTTTTTTTTTTGCTAAAGTTTAAACTAAACTTTCAAGGATAATATAAAAATTTTAGATAACGTATTAGAATGTTAGATTTCAGATGTCGCCCTTGTACTTGCACTGACTCCAAGTTCTGTACATAATGAATTTTATTCTTTATACTAAAATACCCTTATATAACTGCAATATTAATAGAGGTTTTCCGATGCTAACTACCACCTAAATAGCATTTATTATCTACAAATAATTGAAAAAGGATAATTAAAGAGATGAAAAGAGACGGGAGCTAGCATCAATTTGTTTACAGTTGGGAAATATTATTAATGGTGTATGGCCGGTGTTCTAAATTAAATCGATTTTTTAATCATAATTAATTAATCATAGTGGATCAAGCAGAATATGCATGTATATAATAATGATAATAATTTTTTTAAAAAAAATGAAATAGAGAGAGAGAAGGGTAGCTATGCAATTAATACGTGCCATTATTAAAGCCTTGGACAGTTGAATAATTACATATTTTGGGGAAAATCATGGGGGCCCATTTATTATGCATGGTACCTCTCCATCTGTAAATTAGTTGCATTGAAAGTAACAGTGAGTGCGTAAGATTGGGATGTTTATGCTAAAAAAGAAAAGCAATTAATAGCAAAGAAAACCAAAACAAAACAAAAGAACGAATAAAGAAATCAGCCTTATTTATAGACATAATAATTCGATGGAGTTTATTATTCTTAGGATAATACGGTGTACTCTTATTAGCACATTGGGTTAACACCGACCTTATTCTCAAGTTCAATTTCGAAATATGTAACATGCGAGCGAGCCACAAGTTTTGTGAAGATGATCGCCAGCAAGAAAACAAACAAACTAGGGAGCCAAATAATTTTATTTTTGTGTAGTGATTACTAATGAATCGCTGGTTTTCAATTGATTTTTTAAAATAGTTATCCTCGAGGGAAGATATTGTGTTGTGCACCACAGAGGATCCGTTCTCGTAGAAGTAAATTTCTTTTTTTTTTCTTTTTTTTTTTTTTTTGAAACGATATTTTGTTTTTTGGTTTATGATGTTGCATGCATAATAATATTTTAAAAATCTATTAAATTTTAAGGAAAATTTTAATTTTGGTCTTTTATGTTTATCATATTGCGATTTCGATCATCTATGTTTTCATATTTCAATTTTAATCCTACATGTTTCGATTTTTGGCAATTTCAGTTTTTTTTATTCGAAAATGATTACGTGGCATTATACACACGTCAGCTCCACATCATCACAATATTGGTGCCACGTCAGCGCCACATCAGAAAAAGGATTAAAATTGTCAAAAAATAAAGTTAGCAGACTAAAACTAAAATTTGAAAATATAAACTACCAAAATCGCAAAATAACAAACATACAAAACTAAAAAAAATATTTTCCCAAATTTTAACTCGGACCTCCTAACTTTCCCCTCAACGGAAGCCTTAAGAGCGAGGACAAGTGTCGATCAGCTTGTGTTTGGACCATGATTTATCAAATGTGAGTGAGACACTATTTATTATTTGTGTACACACCTCAAGTGTTTTTCTCTTTCTATTGGTTAAATTTTAACCCTTAAATAATCAACGTATGATGTCAACTTAAATAATAATAATAATAAAAAAAAAAGTTAAAACCACATGGATTTGATAGAGTTAGATATGAAAAAAGTACTCTCGATTAAGTATAAACTAACCCATAATTTACCCATTCTTTCAACCAGTTTGTGTTGATTCAGATCCAATACAATAAATGATAAAGAAACAGTTATCGTCCATGGATTATGGTAATAGAAGTTTAAAGTCAACTAGTGATGAACTAAGGTAAGTGAGATTGGTCAGCGGACAAAAATGAAGGGAAAAGAGCCCGAAAGGATGGGTAAATTACATAAGCCAACTATTACAACTCTCCGTCAATGAAATGAATGAAACCACCCCTGCCCGCCTTTGTCCCCCTATATCTTACGTTGTTTAGGTAAATATAAGAATTCTATGTTACAAAAAAGAAAAAACAAAATTTTGGTGGTGTGGAATTAGATCTACAAATACGCTCATTTCGTGGCCAAACAATAAAGAACGGCTGGTTTTCCAGAACCTACATTCATTCTCACCTCTACTCGCAATTACACTCAGTTGGAAAGGACAGCGCAATGGCTTCACTCGATCGTCGCACATCTTTCACCACCCAGGCCATCGAGTGCCTCTAATCTGTTCCTCAATATTTCCAATGCAGCAGGAGAAAGTCGCGCCCACGCAAACATTTTGACTCCCATGTACTGATTGGTTTAAATAACTCGGATAAAGGGCCAAGAATACCAATGCTACCACTGCACCAGAAGAGATGCGGGTAGGAGGCAATAGGCCACATCCATTTGTCAAGTTCAATGTATCAAGTCGCACTAGGTGAAGAACAATCAGTAAGGAATCACGTAGGGCATAGCACAAATGTCAGCTGGTTCAATAAGTACAGCTTCGGACCATACACAGTGCTCCTCGACCAAAACTGATTCCGACTTCATCTTAGTTGAAGGGGGCTGCTTGCTGAACAACCAGTCTTGATCATCATTTTCAGACAAGTCTCCTAACTTGGGTACTGTAAGTACCTCATTCAGATACTTGGAATCTGGATGGGGCGGTCTCCTTGTTACTTCGCTGATTGGATCCTCCATCTTTGGCTCAGGGGGTGCCTTGTTCGAATGACTGGAATTATGACGGGATACCTTTGAACCTTCGGTAACTTGATCACCGATCATTGCAGAGGATGTGATAGGCTTAGATGACGATGATTTTTGGGCCTCAACCATACCATTTATCAACCTCTCGCCTTTATCCAGCCGAACACTGTTAGGAACCACATGCTTATTAGATGCGGATGCACTGGGTGTTTGATAAGCTTCGAGTTTCCTTCCATTTTCAGTCGACTGATGAGGAGTGAGCCTTGGCATTTTTATGGGCCTTGTTTCATTCTCTGTAAAACAAGGAACACCAGTCAGAGTCGGTAGAACAGCTTCATTTGAGTGAAACAAGGAATCTGTTTATCAAAATATGAAATAAAGTGAGCTAGCATTATAATAAGTAGTGCGAGCAGCAAACCTTATAATAGGAACTAACATCAACATTTTTTTTCCTTTTTGGATGTAGTGGGAATATGACATATAGTACATATAGTACCACCACAGAACAACAGAACTCACCAAGAAAAAAACCATTTGTGGCCATATCTTTTCTTTTCTTGATATTTCCGTCAGGAATATCGCTATTCCTAACATCCTTTGGGAAATCTGTGCCTTTGTTGCTGGTAACACCAACAAGCTCATTGTTCACAAGATCTCTGGGCTTTTCTTCCTCAATTTTCTTACTTTCAGTTTCTACTTTCACCTTCTCTTTATTTTTCTTCTCCTCTTTTTTCTTCTTCCTGTCTTTTTCCTTCTCAACACGTTTGCTGTCTTTGTCTCTGTCTTTGTCTTTGTGTTTGTCTCTGTCTTTGCCTTTGTCTTTGTGTTTGTCTCGCTGCTTATTGTCGCCAATATCCTTAGGTTTTTCTTTATCTTCCAACCTCCTGTCAATGTATTCTTCCTCTGGTCTGGGAATTCCATCAACTTTACTTTTGCCAAATGTGGCGAAGTTTTGTACGGTTGAATTTCCACCAACCTCGTTCCTAAGCCCTTGAGCATCCATTTTCCTAATATCAACTCTCTTATCTTTGTTATAGCCCATCTTTTCTTCTGCCAATGTTCCAGAAGAATTTCTGGCTGCAGATCTCGATGCTTCCTCTTGACTCCTTTTGTCAGATCCTGCAAGTCCCTCGGGCAACTGGGTTGCTCTACTTGTCTCATCAGCTCGGGTCCTTCTGTCCAGCTCTTGCAAAAATTTTGATTCCTTATTTTCCAGGGAGGGCTGGCTGTTTTGAAAAGGTCTGCCGCCATTTTGACCTGGAAAAGGTGTAGAAACTTTTCCTTCATCCACAATACTGCTTCTATCTTTACACTCACCTTTCGCACGAAGACTTTCATGGCCTTTTTCCCCAAGTTTTCCTGCAACTGTTGATTCCTCCGAGATGCTGCTTTTCTCTTTGTCTTTTCCTCGATCCTCCTTATCGTTCTTGCCTCTGTGTTTTTCCTTCTTGTCCTTGTGCTTTCCTTTACGATCCTTCTTGTCTCTTTGTTTTTCATCACTTCCATCTTTCTCCCCCTTCTCTTTATCTTTACTCCTGTCCTTGTCTTTTTTGTCCCTTCTGTGCTTTTTCTCTTTGCGCTTTGCCTGAAAGCATGATAATCGTCAGGATATTTCTTCCCAAAATTTCAAAGAATTTAAAAGTTTTGGATTAAATAATTAAAAGGTTGTGTACTCTGCCATTCAAATATTAAAGTACAAAGCAATTAGGTCAAATCAAAGTGTATCACAAGGAGAATTCAGTCCATAACCAAACATAGTTCAAACTTAACGCCGTCACTGATTCAAATTCAATGCCTTATAATCATGTAATTCTTTTATGATGTACAGAAGATTCAACAGCACAAAAATCTAGCTGAGATGTGAAAAGGACGGCAAACACTCTGTTATGGAGGCCATATAATAAAGAGAAGGCCACAGTCGCTACGTAAAAAGGGATGGACTGCTTTTCTTCCTTTGTTCATTGATAGATAAATAGCATCTAAATATAAATCTAGCATCGATAATGAGTCTGAACATTAATCCAATCCAATTAACATAAATATCAGTGAAACTGATGAACCAAAAAGGCATGCCACACCAGTTCTTACTTCCTGAAACAGCCATGATATTTAATATATGTATAAGCAGCTGCAGCTGCACCACATATTAAAACTAAATTACACAATTGAAGCATTGACAACACAAGGGGCCGGTAAGACAGATACGCTCCAGATGCCAAATGCAGTATGCCCTAATATTAGTTAAAAAATCTGCCAGCTCGAATAGTATTAGGGTCAGACAAATACCTTGTCAGAACTTAAAATTTTTCTCCTCCAGAAATTCGTAAGAAACACATCATAAGAGAATAGATAATACCTAAAACATATTGATTAGATCATATTATGATTAAAAGGGTGTGACAGTAAATTATACTTATGCTTGACACTGAAAATGTTGACCCTTGTATCACATGCATGAATGATAATTTTGAGCTCCCTCATTAGATCTGATGATGTATAACTGAGCACATGACCAAATGTGTTTCACTGTAAGCAAAATAAAATCCCTTGTAACATAACCATCAACGATCCAGAACATTTTAGATACTGCAAGAGGATGCATTTAATATAGGCAGATATGTAGAAAAACAAACACTATGCATCCCATACACTCATTCCTAATGATTTTACACATTTCCTGCATTCCCTAGCAGCATCCCACAATGCAAAATGATGTCCATGAATAGAGGAAAAGAGTGGGACGAGCAAGATGTTTTGTTGTAATTTGAAAGGAATAGTTTTCAGTTGATAAGTTGTTCGTATTCACCGTGATTTATTCCATCACCAACAAGCTTCCTAAGTTTTGAAATAATGTAAAAATGGCCCCCTTTTCTCTTTTCAGTCCTTCCAATTTTAGTTGGTGGTGAGAGTGGATGAGAGATGTCAGGAAATTAACTTGTGAAAACAGCTTTTTCTCAAATATTCCGGCAGTTAAGCGCCACAATATTTCATGCAAACAAAATAAAACACATGACCAAAACATTGTGGCCACTGGAAACACATAAGAAATCAAATGAGTTCCTTGAAAGCAACCTGTTGTAAGTTGAAATAACACAGAGAAGAACAAAAAAAACATAATCAGCCTCTATGACCGCACTATAACCAGTCTAATTGCCCTCAATGGCATGGATGGTTGTCGTTTGAAGTAAGAACATGTCCAACGTATATGAAGCTAGACAAAGAAACAAGCTCTAAAACAAAAGATAAGACACTGCACAAGGAAGGTGGATGCTACTCAATCGTAAAGCAAATAATGCAGAAAGTAGCTGAATGGAGGCGCATACAAAATTTATTTAAAGTACTAATTATCCAGAAATATATTTCAAAATGCTTTTCAATTAACCCAACCCCGAATAATTAGCTTTCTATCATCAATGCTTCCCCACCTCCCACTATGGGAGATAGTCAACATTCTCAATCATAAACGGTAAACCTAAAGTATAAAAACATTGCAACATCTATACCACAAAACTATGCCCAGAAAAGTTAATCAATTCAATCAAAAGGTTGTTGATCAATATGTAATTTTGAGAAAAATATTGTTCCGAAAGAAATGTTACTAATATGCAACAAATGGTGATGTTTGGACTTCGATCACTCATTCCGATTGTCAAGTGACGTATACAATATATTTTATTCAAAAAATGATGGCACACAATGCAACAATAAATTCTTCATCGTCCACTTCATTTCTTTTCTCAAATTGAATTCACACACGAGATGAGATGATAACATAAATTGAAAAAACAGCTTTTCTTTCTAATGAATCTTGATTTGTGGTTCATGTCATTCAACGGAAAAATATAGCGGCTTTTTCTAAGTGATAAGCATGATTACAAGAAAATAGACACCCATATTGACATATTTCTTTGGCAAAGAAAGACGTCGCAGTGATTGAGTTAACACTCAAACATCAACGAATTTGAAGTACTTGTACATTCACAGGTCCTTTCTCTTTCAAAATAATATCAGAATGACTCCGTGGTGGAGTTAGGTATCGGCATGCTTTACACACGACAATATTTACTTCTGACTCCATAGTAGTGTTGGGTATCAGCATGCTTTACATACGACAATACTTACACAAGAATTCCAATTCAAACCAACAAATATATCAGACTCTAAAAAAAATAGTTTTTCCTCTGTGAATGGATTGGATCATTGAAAAATGCAAGATCTTAAGGGATGACTCATCACTAAGCAGGTAGAAATAGATATTTAAACAGGCATACATGTTATCCTGCCAAACACATATGCAGGGTCTGAAATTCAAGTGTGACCACCTCATGATAGCCGGAAAAAGGAATGGACGAACCTCTTTCAACAAGTCTATTTCTTCTGGTCTGTGCTTCCTTTCATATCCTGGTGGTGGAAACGGAAAGCAGCGAGACATTGCACACTTCACCAGAACAAACAAAATGATTACGGTCAAGTTTACAATATCGTTGGATTACTCCCCCGCAATAGAGATGTTCCGATAAGGGAACGGACCAGCCACTATATTTCTGTCCATGCAACATGACCCCACATTGATATTGAGATTCACTACTGCCCCATGTAACTCCGTGCAGCTGCCTCAACTTAAAACCTCTGTACTCTTGGTCCCAGACAAGCGAATAATACAGAGCAGTAATCCAAAGGACTGCAATACACAATAGTTACTGAACAAACACTACTATGAACCAAATGAAGATAAAATGCTGCTATAGTGCAGCTCATGCAGTACAAAATTGAACAAATACTAAGTTAATCTGTAGGGGTTCTATAGAGAGGATAGACTAGTGGTTGGCTGTCTAATTACAGGTCTACTAAGACAATGACGCTAATTTATCATCACCTTCACCCCCTCGTCCTTGTGTCTGATATTCTACACCAAAATAATTCCCCAGCTCTTACAAGTGCATAAGAGTGGTAATAATCAACTAACCACTCTGAGATTCCAACAGTTTCTAATGTCATCAACTCTGTAAAGTTGAGCAGTCCTTTCCTAGGGTAAACAGCTTTCTTCTCGGTCACAATGCTAGTATTTACAGTTGGTTCTTGGGTTCTGTAGGATTAAAGCCAGCTCTCGTTGGTTTTCCAATCTGCAGAGCCGATTCATCCCAGGGCACGGGCACTTCCCTGTGTAGCAATGAAGCTCCCAAGTGAATTTCCCAACTTTCAGAATTCGCGGATCAATACCCAATTGCAACGGAAAATTAGCTCCTCGGCAGCATGATCAGATTAGGAAACCCTGATAACAAATCCATCGTCAGTATATTCCAATCTCACGAGTATCAAAACCCTAATTGCCAAAGAGGTAAAAGCAAATTCCTTCTTGATCAATCAAAGTGTATTTTTCACTTCCGCTACATAAAGAAGGCGAAAATTTAGAACTTTATGGTAAATACCAAAATTAAAAGAAAAACACTTTGGACCAAGTATCGAATCGAGGATAATATCCCCAAATTCAAAACCACGAAATACCATGATTTTCAAAACCAATTTAAAAAAAATATCTGACTGAGTTCCATAGAATAGAACCCCAAGTTAAACAAAATTTATCACATTCGATTCAGCTTTAATTTTACCTTGTCCGCTACAAAATGAAGAGCATTTGTAGAAAGGGACAAGATCTCAGCCTTTTTTGTTCTTTTCTTTATTCAATCCGACTATAACATCAATACCAAAAACAATCAATAAATTGCTCTTCGAATCCACATATGAAGTAGATACAGAGACGAATGTTGCGTGTATGTATAGGTTTTAGTGCGTGTGGTGTGTGTAAAATTGTTAGAGACAGAGGTTTATTTTGGTGTTCGGGGATACCACGCGAGCGAAATTGGGGAAATTGTGAAGAAAATTATGCCTTTTATCGTCTGGAGAGAGGAGCCATGGGTTCGTCCTCCCCACGCGCGCCGTATGTCTACGTTTTGCCTTATTTTATCCAATTTGAGGAGTTTTCTTTTTCTTTTTCTTTAAAAACCATAAAATCGATAGTACTTATCTTTCATGGGGAAAAACTTTCAGATCAAAATATTTGTCTTTAAATCAAGTTAGTCAGATAATAATATTCGATAAATTATGTGTGACAAACTCATTCGATAAAATATTGGTAAGATGAATCGAACTCTTTACTATTAATCAAATATTTACGTTCTCCACTAACTCATACATTCACTTAAGTCCTAAATTTTTATTTGGAAATGAGACTGAGGGTTTGTGATTTTTTCAAGTCATAAGGGAATCAAGATGATATCTTTCTTTTGTTTCATGCCTTTTTGAGTACTTGAACAAAATATTAGTTTCTATAGATATATTTAAGGATACAAAATCTTTCATCAGCGTAGAGTTATGTTTTAGATTTTTACTTCATAGAACTTGATATCAAGACATTTTGGTGTTTTTATTTTCAAACTTAAAATAATGTATGAAAACACATGGATTGTTTCATGAATCGATTAATATTCATTCTTATGTTCTCTTTAGGAAAATACCATGCTATTTTAAGAAATATTTGAGTATAATAGTCGAAGAATGAAAATATATACATAAAATGTTATGTCTACGCATTTGTGTTACAATTGCACATTTACTTTGAAGTTACAAAAACATTCCTTCAATTTATTTGAAAAAATTCTTTTAGAAATGCATTTAGGAGAACTGTCGATGCTATCCACAGGCTGTGGGTAGCGTGGCGAATTTTGATTGTTCCAAATCAGTGGACCCCACGTGAGACCCACTGATTTGGACCAATCATGGGGGTAAACGTTGCCCACATGGCACTACCCTATGGGCAGCATGTACAAAATCGAATTTAGGATAGTCATAACTTTTGGAATACAGCAAGAGAGTCAGTGTTTACAATTAACCAAAACATTATTATTGATTTTTATTTTAAAAAATTATTTTTGTGTGAATCTCTACTATCTCTATTATTTTATTAAGAGTGATGGCTTTATAAAAACTGTTTTAATTTGTCATGGGCACACCAAATATTTATCCCCATTCTACCTCATGTCATTTTTTTATTGATTTGGTTACCGTACCACTTCTATCCTCCCACTTTCCCCTCAACTTCTCCCACATTTTCTTCAATTACATTCATAGTCACTTTAAACTGACGGTTTCAAATTTCTATTTCTCTTCCATTGCATTTTGTGTTTGTCATTCCAAATCTTTGCACTCTACATGACTACAAAAAAAAAACATAAAATTGAACCTTATGTCTAATAGACATTTTAAAATAATAAAAGTAAACATATATTACACATGAAACGCATGTGCCATGACATCTAGTTTTAAATGAAGATTTCGCATCAAGATTTATTTAGTTTAATTGAAATTCAAAACTCGATGAAATGTTGATCATGATATTCTGCAAAAATAATTATAGTAAAAATGATAGTTTTAGAATCATTTATTTAACAAACACCACTCACATATAATTTCAATATTTATTTTGTGTTTCAAATACTATACAAATTTGATGTTTATCATCTACTTCGTGATCAATAAATTTAATTAAAAAAACATGATATTTTTCAAACACTGCCTAAAACTCATTGTCACGTTTTAGTTTTTCTAAAAAAAATATTAAAAGAAAATTAGTGATAATAAAAAATGTCTTGAATCTTGATGAAGAGTTCGGCTCTTCATATAACTAACCAACCAACCACGAAATAAATTAATTGATGCAATATTTTTTTCATAGGTGCGAATTATTTTAAAAAACTAATCAACGATACATGGAAATAATCAAAATCTTATTTAGCAAATAAAATATTTATTTTATTTGATGAATTGAGTTTAGGCGAAGCCAACCTTTGCTGCGAGTATGCGGTCTTCTTCCATAGTGGCAAGTTGTTTAGGCGCGTGGGATAGGTGGCGCGTGGTGGGACATCCCATGAAATATGTGTTTTTAGGGGACTGTGAAACCAGCTACATTAGCACATGTGGGATGGTTACTGTCTTTGCTGTTTCCTGCTCATATGTTGCAGCTCCACGTGGCATTTCCGATATCTGGCCGTCCACGTGTCCAGATGTACTTTCCTTCACACCCCTGAGTAGAGATTTTATTCAATTATCGTTTTTTGTAATTGTAACAGCAAATAAAACATTTTGCAATTTATAGTACGTTTGTTTTAAGTTATTAAAAATAAAATTTTTTATTGTCGAAATTATAAAAATATATATATAATACTATGAATATAATCTAAACATACGAAAATATTTTGTAATAAATCTATAAAATAAACTATTTTATATTTTAATTTATGTGAGTTGATATTATTTGGAAAAGTTTTAAAAAAAATATTTAATGTGTGAAGGGCATTATGAGGATTGTGAAAATATGCAAAGTATAATTTGGAGATATAAAATGTTAAAACAATATATAATTTTTAGAAAAGTGATATCACATTTAATTTTTTTAGAAACAGTTATAAGATGTTTGGAGAAAAAAAAAATTGCAAACAAATTTTAACAACTTATAAGTTCCACAAAACAGCTGTTTTTGAGCTTATAAACTCAGTCAAACACTCTCTTAAATGATTCATTGGTTGATACAATCATAAATTATATAATTATTAGACATGTCGCCTCACATATCGAACTCGTGATCTTTGCTGGATAATAAGTTGTTTGATTTGCTGATAGCTGAATATATATCTCTACTATTTAATAATATATAGTTGAGAGGTTATTAAAAACTCTACTATTTAATAATATATAGTTGAGAGGTTATTAAAAACTGCTCTAAAAAAAAACCAACTTTTGTTCCAATTTTACCGTATCCTCTCTTTCATATCAATTATCCCGATAAACCTCTCACCAACTCTACCCACAAAAAAATACATATAAAAATAACATCTATTTTACACACGCATGAGCGTGTGCATTTGTTGCTAGTATATATAATTAAGTATATATGATGTTGGGTGTTTATGCATTTCTACGATTAATCAAATGATTAATGAATCTGAGTTTGAGCTATTAACTAGAAAGGAAACAAATATTAAAAATTTCGATCCCGACAACGGCACGAAAAACTTGATCGATTTTTTTACACATTAATTATGACAAATCAAATATATATAAATTGGTCGGTCTTTATCTCAAGTGTACGAGTTAGATTTTAATGTATTATAACATGTGTGAGTGCGACATTTCAGATATTTATATATGACAAATTTACTTCACATACAATTATTAGTTAACTGGAATGATAAGTGAGTACATCAACAAACTTAGTTTAACAATTTACAATAAATAATATAGGTTAAACAACAACCTGACAGTTGTTATGATGTCAGTTCATAGTAGAAGTCAAATTGCATGGTATTGGTAGCTGGTACATTTTAGTCATTTAGATGCATGATATTTTTTAGTATCCGTATTTTAGTCCAAAATTCGAGTTTTGTGCATTATGATATCTGCTCGTATATTCAAGACTTCTTGTAAGAAAACTGCGAAAATCGAAGCTCGAGAAGGACAATTTTGAATTTCATTTATTGTTTATTTGCTAGCAGTAAGTAGGAACACATCTCACTTTTCGTTGAAGTTGTTAAATAAGTGTGCTAAAGTATAAATTATGTGATACGGTCTTTGTGGACGATACTCGTATTCATAATTTTATATCATCTTGATTAGTGCACTTGCGATCATATATCATAAGGAAAAACGGATAAACACAATGAATAACACAAATATTAAATCTTATGGAAAATGGCCTCTATGGACGGATCATCGCCTTCAAATAACTTCTCGTTCCAAGCTTGCCATATCTCATACACAGTTGAAGCAAGAGCGAACGACTTGGCCATAATACGAACACTGCGTCTATTGTAATCAATATGAAACAACATCAGAGTAGCACAAATAGTGGTCATGGATTGGAACATACGAAGCCAATAGAGCACTCTAAACCAAACGAGCATGCTGAAGTTGCATTGAAAGAATAGGCGGTCCGCTAATTATATGAGCAACACTAGGTAGAGAGAGCAACCGTTGTGCACAAGAAAAGACAACCTGTCACGGGTAAGCAACTTCCCGTGAGACTTGTCCTATTGTTTTTTCGCGCCATTCTTCACGCTACAAGCATGAATGACAGCTCTCATTTCTCAATGCGTTTATTCATCTTTATACGATATCAAGAGTCGACCTTTTTATTTATTTATTTATTTAATAACTATGCATATGTCTTTTCCCCCCTTCTCGTGTCATGTTGGTGTCGTAACCTTTTTGCAGCCCTACAAGTTTTTCTGTTATTATGTCGTGTGAAAAAATTTCGTTGGGGCCGAACAAAAATCGTTGTTGAGGCGCATGTTCTGATTTCTTATTCCCATAAAACCATATTAGAGGCTAATTTTTTTGCGGCCCTAGCACAACATGAGTTGTTCAAATTATTTACTTCACAGTTTTCGAGCTCCAATTTGACAATTTTTCCATATAAAGTAACATATTAAAATGAGTAGTTGATGTAATACATTTTAAAAAAACGAGTAGTTGATATTATACATTTAACTTGAAAAAAAACATGAAATAATGAGCTCAAAGGGGGGGTGATCGATTTGATGGAGCAGACGAACGTCTAGCCAGTGCCCAGGAGTTCGATTACTCTTAGCAACACCTTATCCAATGAGCCTGTCGTAAAAGCTTGACCAGTGTGATTTACTTGACTAACGTGATTTGCAATTTTGCATGCTATTGCGTTGAGTCGAGAGTTACCCGGTGCATACCGAAGAATAACGACGACATAAAGTTATTTTTTTGCACGAAATATATCGAGGATTAAGTATTTTTTGAAGTTAATATTTGATCTTTATTTTATAAAAATCGTATTTTGTTCAAAAAAAAAAAAAGATTATCGAGAAAGAGCATGTTTAGAAAAAACTTTGGTATGTCATTACATAATTATTTCACTAGAAAAAAGTAAATAAATTATGTGTAAAAAAAGTAAATAAATTCAACTTTCCAGCACGTAAATAATAATTTAATTGGAAGAGGCACACACATTGTATGTGATATAACATGTGAAAAAATGTCAGTTTTATTATTTTTTTAAATAATAGTTTTTTCAAAAAGTTTTCATTCGATTTTTTGTGTGATAATTAACTTTTAAAAATAGTTTTTAACAACAAATTTTTTTGGATTATTTTTGAATAAAAAAAATAAGAGTTATTCAAACAACTGAGAGTTGCTCACTTTTTTTTAATATAGTATATAATAATATAATAATAATTAGTCACGAAACACACGCGTTGCGTGTATATAAAATTATATTTTTTAAATTGAAATATACATTATTTTTAAAATCTTAATATGGTGAAATTTTTTAGGCAATCATGCACTCTATTTTAAAGAGCAAATACTATGAACTATAAAAAAAAATTGGAAGTTAGTTAGTGAGTATGTTAGTGGGTATGCACCTGTATGTGAATTTAGAAGTGGACATGTGAAATTTTAGGACTAATTTAGGTATGTGTATTAAATGTTTTTACTTTTTTTTAGTTAGCAATGCATGTAATTATAATTTTGAAAGAAGATCAATTTTGTCAAAACAGCTTAAAAATATCATAAGTAGTTAGTATAACATGCTCTTGCTTTACTAATAGTAATATATACCTATTTATTAAGTGAGAGGACATTAGAGAAACCAATTTGGTCTCTTGGTATGATCTTAATTTTAATTTCTTGGTCTCTTGGTATGACCTAAATTTGAATTTCAAATTATTTGAAAAAAATTTGAAAAAAAATGGTAGGAAATAAGTAATATAAATATATAATTCATGATCTTTTAACTACTCTTCATAGACTTTGGATTAATATTTAATACAAAAAACATTCATTTTTTATTACATAAATTTATTAGATTTTTTTTTCAAAATTAATTTTAATAAAAAATCAAATTTTTTCTCACACGCCTTGTGCGTGAACGCGTGTGCAAATACGCTAGTAAATAATAATGTTTTGCTCAACGTGATTAAATTTTTTTTGGGAGAATTACAATTTTGGTCCAATAATTTGCATATTTTCCATTTTTGGTCCTGTTAAAAATAATTTTGTAATTTTAGTCCTGTAAGTTGCATTCTTTTTCCATTTTTGGTCCTATTAATATTAATTCGCATTTTTAGTTCTGTAACTTTCATTAATTTTTCACTTTAAGTCCTATTAACATTGAATTTATAATTTTAGTAATGTAACTTACATTTTTTTTTTCATTTTTAGTCTTTTTTGCATTGAATTTTTACTTTTTTGTCTTGTAACTTCTATATATATTTTTTTAGTCATATTATCGATGAATTTATATTTTTAATTTCATAAATTTCATACTTTTTTATATTTTTATTTATAATATATTATGATTTACATATTTTAAAGCTTTTAAAATTTAAATAAATTAAATAACAAAAATTCAACTAAAATTATTCAAAACAATTTTACACTAAATATCATATTATAAAATACATAATATAAATAAAAGTATTAATATAATGTGAATCATGTTTTTTTGGGTTTAGTTTTGATATATAATATGAAATCGAAATTTTTTAATTTAAATTTTATATCCGACCAAAATTTGATTTTCGTTTCGTAATTTGTTTCTTGAGTTTGGATTTATGGTATTTTTTGTTTTAACCAAAGCTTAAGTACTCACGTAATCTATGCTTGTCACAAACAATTTTTGATAGAAATATAAATAAAAAATAAAAAAATTACAAATTACATGGTATAAAAATAAAAATCTGCCTTTAATATGACTAAAAATAAAAATTAAGTGTTAACAAGACCATTGAATTCCCCCTTAATATGATTAAAAATAAAATAAAATTATATGGTTCGATTTCATATTATATACATAAAAACTAAACCGAAAAATGATTCATATTAAATTAATAGTTTTATTTATATTTTGTATTTTATAAGATAATATTTAGTGTAAAAAAAATTTCGAATAATTTTTAGTTCAAAATTTTTTGTTCATTTAAATTTTAAAAGTTTTAAAATATGTAAATCATAATATATTATGAATAAAAATATAAAAAATATGAAATTTATTGAATTAAAAATATAAATTCATCGATAATACAACTAAAAATAAAAATATATGGAAGTTACAACATAAAAAAAAATGAAAATTACATGTAAACTGAATTAAAAATAAAAAAGAATGCAAGTTACATTACTAAAATTGTAAATTTGATGTTAACAAGACTTAAAATAAAAATTTATGAAAGTTATAGGACTAAAAATGCGAATTCAATGTTAATAGGACCAAAAATAAAAAAATAATGTAAGTTATATGACTAAAATTATAAATTTACTTTTACCAGGACAAAAAATGGAAAATGTGCAAATTAACGTACAAAAAAATGTGCTTTTCCAATTTTTTTGGTTAAAAAAGTGTGAAACCCCACAGCAGTGTCTCCTCTCTTCCCCGCCCTTTCTCTGATTCACTTTTCTACTCTACTGTAATCGCAGCAAATAATCAGTCTTCCATTCGCTTTGTGTCCCGGAAACGAGAGTGTTCTGGCCAAGCCAAGGAGAAGAAATTCCCCATTAAAGAGGGAAAAATGAGTACCGTCGATAAGATGCTGATAAAGGGTATTCGGAGTTTTGACCCCGAAAACAAGAATGTTATTACTTTCTTCAAGCCCTTGACTCTCATCGTTGGGCCCAATGGCGCTGGAAAAACAGTAAAACATCATTCATTTCAACTTTACTTTGTTCTACTTTCTGTATTTGAACTTGTATATGTTTATCTAGCAATAGTTTCGGCATTTAGGGACATGCGGCTGATGATATTTATCTTGCTTGATAACTCTCATTCATAAGGTGTTCTCAAGGATGTAATTTTCCCAGTTAAAATTCACCTGGCCTGCGCAATTCAAATTCATTATGTTCCACTTATCTCTCTGTCTGTTGCTGTGAAGTTGGGGTGAACCCATGATTTCTAGGAAAGGGGCTTGTACACAAGTTGCAACTTGCCTCTCCTTGCTGATTTATGATATCTTGAATGATCATACACTCAACATTGTTGATAGTATCCTAGTCTTGGTCGTAATGTGTATGCATCGCCCTACGCCCCTACCTCATTCATGGTTGCATCTCTAAGAAGTTCAGCTTGAAGATAACTGCATGACAGCCTTATCACGGGATAATTAAGTTTGAAATTAAACCAAACTTTTTTTTTTTTTGTAGACAATAATCGAATGCTTGAAGGTAGCTTGCACTGGTGAATTGCCTCCAAATGCACGTTCCGGTCACAGCTTTGTTCACGACCCAAAAGTGGGTACCCTATTTGTGTATTGTTAGTTTAAAATATCAGATGCAAAATTTGAAACGGGCACTTTTAGGTGGCAGGAGAGACAGAGACGAAGGGCCAGATAAAGCTTAGGTTTAAGACTGCTGCAAGGAAGGATGTCGTCTGCATAAGGTCATTTCAACTGACTCAGAAGGCTACTAAGATGGAGTACAAGGCGATTGAGTCAGTTCTCCAAACCATTAATCCTCAGACTGGAGAGGTATGAATCACGAAGATTTCAGTTTTTTACTACTAACTGTTTGAGTTTAAGAACACTGAGGGTTTCATGCTGTCAAATGATAGAAAGTCTGCCTAAGCTATCGATGTGCTGATATGGACCGAGAGATCCCTGCGCTTATGGGGGTGTCCAAAGCCATCATTGAGAATGTTATATTTGTTCATCAAGACGAGGCAAACTGGCCATTGCAAGATCCATCAACCCTGAAAAAGAAGTTTGATGATATCTTTTCTGCAACTAGGTATGCAGTGTTCAGCAACAGATAGAACTCGTATGTGAAATGTAATTCCTGGTTTCATCTTTTCTCATTTTTTTAAAAAATTTTGTATCTCTACTTTGCCAACACAACAAAGTCTTTTATTTGGGAAATGATGAATACTTAAGATATCATACCGAGAGTGTTTTGGTTGCCGTATCAATATTTCTGTAGAATATTTGTTAGATATATCTGTATTATTTTTTAAGTTTTATTCTGATTTTCTGGTTAGGTACACAAAGGCCTTAGAGATAATTAAAAAACTTCACAAGGATCAAACACATGAGATAAAGTCGTACAAGCTTAAACTGGAGAATCTACAGACACTGAAAGATGCGGCTCTTAAGGTGTTTACTTATGTTCTCATGTGTTATTTAATGATTCAAAAGACATTCAAAATAATACCATCTTAAAAATTTTTTTCCTAAAGCCATGATGTGGAATCCAGATGACTAGTTTTGCTTTTTTTTTTTTGGGGTGAGTTTTCCCTTGAGATATGGTGCTGATTCTTTTAGTTTGTGGATAATATTTTGGATTACGGTGATCATTTATATTATTTTTAATCAGAAACTAAGCTACACAATGTAGATGTACATTTAGAGGATAATCATTCCTCTTGATACAAAGTTGAGTTGCAAATACCATTTGACACCCACACCTGCATTCCTGAATACATCAATTGTACACTATTTCTGGCATGGGATGACGTCCCATGCGATAATATTGCACTAAATGGCATTCCAATGAAGATGTACGTTTAGAGGATAATCAATCATCTTGATACAATGTTGGAATTACCATTTTTCACCTGCATCACGGTAATTGTACACAATATCTGGTACGGGCTAATGTCAGTTTCCATCCAATAATAGTGCAATAAATTGCATCCCTTTCATTTCGTGGTTTTCTCTTCCCCATATCACAATCTAACTAATATTTGATGTTACATATTCAAGTCTCTTCCTTTCTTACTCCTTTGAATACTTGTTTATTCCTGTCTTTTCAATGCTCCGAGGGTGTTAACGCTGCTTTTCGCAATTATTTACATGGTTTCTTATTGTCTTATTTTTTCTGACCAAACCCACTGAAAACAAATATCCATCAAACTTTTATACCAATACGAGGCATGATATTAACAGTCAACAAATGCTAAGACACATGTGAGTTGTGGGAAACACTTGAAATATTGCAAAACTTGCCTATTCATGTTTAATTGATGCTATTAAGAAAAATAATAATGCTTCTTCATATTGGTAATCAAACTGAAAAGTGAAAACAATGCAAACTCTCTGTAACAATATAACATAAAAAATTCACGTGTCTACGCTTCCATTTAGTGTTGGAATCTTAGAGAGTTCCATATTGGTTGTCTGATCTATTGATTTTAAAACACTTAGGATGCAGAGATATTTTAACTAGAGTAAGAAGCTGATGTTTATATTCCTAGGCACAATTTTGTGCATAGAAACTTGAGGAAAATGGACATGTGCGTCTTGTGTGTATGCATCAAATAACTAACTAACCATAAGAAACAAGGAAAAAGAAAACTAGCCATTATAAAGCTGTTTTTCGATTCAGATTTTGTTGCTAGAAGCCTATTCCATCTCTTCCTGGATATTGTCATTGTTGGTTGACGGCTGTGCTGGTCAACTCCGGCCTTTCTGTACTACTTCTGGTAAAAACAAGTTTATTTTTGCTTTAGGTAGGAGCAACTCTGTCGTTTTTCCTGTTAAGGCAGTTCTGATGTAAACCAACATCATCTTTTAGCTATTCTTGTTGAACTCTTTTCGACTCACATTGAAAGCAGTTTTGAGGTCTCCTTGCCAGACTCCTCTTTACTGGTCCATTGGGAACACCTTACAACAACCAAATTAAACATGCATGGTGATTGGTGCAACTCTCAGTGATACACCCAATATACTTTTTCATTATAATTTTGTTTGTTTTTTTGGCGAGATTGCGAGAATTTATTTAATTGGTGTTGTTTTATCCAGCTTCGGGAAAGCATTGTGCAAGATCAAGAAAAATCGGAAATATTGAATAATCAAATGCAGGAGCTTGATAGAAAAATTCAAAATGTGGACAGTGAAATTAACCAGACTGAATCATCATTGAAGGATCTAAGAAAATTACAAAGTCAGATAGCTACAAAGTCAGGGGAAAGAAAATCTAAATTTGAAGAACTTCAGAAGCGTTATGCAGCACTGAGTGAGGAAAACGAAGGTCTCTTAAATTGTAGCACAATCTTGTTTCATCGTTTTTGGTTATATTTTGTTGCTTTATATACTCTGTATTTCTTTTTAGACACTGATGAAGAATTGAATGAGTGGAAATTCAAGTTTGATGAAAGGATTGCAATTTTGGAATCCAAAATCAGTAAGTTGTCGAGGGAAAAGGAAGATGTAGATGAGAAAGTTCGAGTTCTTACTGAAGTCAACGGAGAAAATACTAAAGACATTGCCAAACTTCAAGCTACCAGTGAAGTAACCTTTATTTCTCTGCTATGAGATTCTGCATTTTGATTTGATTGTATTGCATTTTCTGTGATCATCTACTCTCCTTTATTTTGCATTCAGGCTCATATGTCTACGAAGAATGAAAGAGACTTGACCATCCAAAACCTATTGGTCAAGCACAATTTGGGTCCTCCTACGAGTAGACCTTTCAGTGATGAGGTTGCTTTTGACCTGACAAATCGAATTCAATCAAAGTTGAAGGATTTGGACAAGGATTTGCAAGATAAGAAGGTGCCTTATTTACGCAGTCAAACTAGTGAATTCTGAATAATCTCTTCTTTCTGACAATTGCTGGCACAGAGATGATTGCTTTGATAAGGCATGAAATGTGAAAAAAGCCCACTGTAAAATAAAGGGATATGAAACCGACCTAAAATGCTAATCTTTTGAGCTTCTTTGCCAGCCAATATTAATACAAGTTTCATGGGACAAACAGAAGCAATTTGTATTATTGAAAATGGTTATCTTGGGCTTTGTGAGATTAATTTGCTTTACATATGATGTAATGTTTAATACTAATGCCAGAAATTATTGCATTTAGAATATTTTGTATCATATATAAGATAGCATAACATAATATTAGAATATTTTTTTTGAAATGATAAAATTTTTAGCTAAAAGTAATGATTATGTAAACTATAGAGAAAATTAATGTAAGGAAATATAATAAAAAAATAGTGTGTTTGTTTAGTTTGGGGAAGGTGATATTGCTTTCAGAAATTGCAAAGGGACATACTGTATTGTTTTTGGGTTGAGATCCTTAGAGCAACAAACTGGTGGAATTTGAATTTTTATCTTTTGCTTTGTGCTATTGATGCATATTTGACTCACTGAAAGCCTGAAAGGATTATCTGAACTGTTCTTATTCTCGCGAGGCAAAGACCCCAATGATATATTAAAAGCATCAGTGTGTACTTTGTCACAAAACATAGTATAATAATTTTGAAAGCCAAAATCTTAATGTACTATTTCACTAGCAGACATTAATAATCATGTTACTTTGCCATTAGCAAGCACACTACACAGTGTGGCATTAGCACAATAAACCGTTTACACATCTCAAGGAAAAGATACTAGCCCTCGTTTTTATGATATGTAGATTCCATTGTCCGTAATTGCTTTACAGTCTGAATGGGAAAGCCTGCTGGGAAGATTTAGCGAGGGGAAAAGATTTTTAAGATGTGTAAGGAAAAATAACTAGGAAGATGAGTACATGGCAAGGCAGGGCAGAGGACGGCCATAACTTCCTCTTCACCTATAGTCCTTTACGGGGAGGTTTAGGTGGATATAGGGAGAAAGAATGTATGTTTAGGTCTGTACTATGTATATGGCGTTTCTGATTCCTGTTGGGTATCAACACAACTTTTTCAACTTGTCTAATTATATGAAATAGGCGTTTCATTTGATTTGATTTTCAGTGCCAGGGACTTTACTACGTCATATTTGTTTTATTTACTTATCCTTGTTTCTTTCACCTTGTTTGCATGATTGTTGTTTGATGATGGGCATCGTCTCTTATGGGTATTATTTCAGAAAGCAAATGAAGTAGAACTCAAAGCAACCCTTGAACAATACATGGTTGCAAATGATCGTTGCAAAGACATAGAGGCCCAAAAGGAGGCTAAAGGGAACATGAAGGTTTGTTTTTGCAAATGATAGTTCCATGCTCTTCCTTCAATGTATTCTGATCGTTCTTATATTTTCTGGTACAGCTTGCCACTTTGAAACGCATTCAAGAGAAGGAGATCGAACGCGACTCTTTTGAAGTTCAGCTTTCGTCTGTTGATGTGACTGGAATTGATGACAGAGAACGGAACTTGGTGACTGGATGATGGCCCACTTCAATTTTCAGAAGTAGAATTTTACCTTCTAATGCTCAAGTAACATAGTCGTCTAATGTATGCAGCAAATCGAAGTGGAAAGGAGAACCAGCCAACTTGCTGCCAAAGATTTCAGTGCAGCTATACGGAATAAACAAGGTGAAATATTTACCTTGGAGCAAGTAATTAAGGATCTTAGCTATCAAAGGGAGGCCATGAGTGCTGATTCCCATGACAGAGTTGTACTTTCTTTAAAAAAAGCAGAATTGGAAAATCACAAAAAGAAACACAAAAGAATGTGAGTCTGTTTAGATAAATTGCATGGCTCTATTTTAGAATATTCTATATCATCTAATATATATGCATAATATGTTTCTTCGCCTATAATTTCAGAGTTGATGAATATACAGAGAGAATTAGAGGGGTGCTGAAAGGAAGGATGCCCACTCACAAGGATCTGAAAAATGAATTGATTCAGGTTCAGAGGTTGTTACTGTTTTTTTCCCCTTTCTGGTTTTTAGTTTCTTTTGGTTTGATTGATTATATAGGTGTATTTTCTTGACGCCAATATAGTTGTGCGCTTTCCGTGGTTTGTACTTCTGCAAGGACACATTTGGGGCATCCGCTGGAACATTATTGGGTTAACCTTTTATTCATGTTTGTTGGTTTATTTTATGTTAACATTGTACAAAACTGTTTCGCTAAGGCCCAGATTTAAATGAACGGTGCCAACTGGTCCTGTTTCTTGGCATGTATTTTTCTTTGTAAAATCTTAATTCTCATCTTCTTAAAATATATTTTTTACTCGTGTGTAAAACCATCCCACGGTTGAAATTTTACTTGTATTTTTGTCTCTAATAAGGTAGTTCCTTGCAGATGCTAATGTTTTGTAGGACTTCGATATCTTGATGCATGGTTTGATGTTTTGATTTTGCTTCTCCAGGAATACATGGTAATGTTCTCTCTCTACTTAACGTACTTTTTCTATTGCAGCTCTCTCCAAAAAGAATATGATAACTTGGATAAAAAAGCTGATGAAGCAAGGAATGAGGTGACTATGCTCAAGATAAAAATAGAAGAAGTCAATCATAATCTGTCCAAATTCCACAAAGATATGGAATGTGAGCACTACCGAAAATATTTATACACGTGATCATGACTCATGAGCACAGTGATTATTCTTGTTCCTATCATTGATTAGTTTTATGATTGGCGTAGTCAGCAAATACGGGTTGCAAGAAAATGGTTGGGACACGGGGCTGGCAAGGAATAACACCTTTCGGAGTCCTTGGAAGTTCATCTCTAGATTTATCCGGCTTTTATCCAATCTTTGAGGTTAGTGGTCAAGGGGGGAGATAGAATTAGATTTTGGGAGGACTGTTGGGTGGGCATTCAGCTTTTAAATTCCGTTTTCCTTTGCTTTTTCAGATTTCTAGATCTCACAATAAGCCAATATCTCATTTTATTTCTTTAAATTCAGTCTCTCCGTCCAGTTCATTATCTTGGGATCTCCACTTCCGTCGGGATCTTAGGGACGAGGAAATGAGTGACTTAATAACTTTATTGGATATCTTGGGCAGGGTTAGTATTTCAGAGAGGGGAGAGGACGTTAGGGTTTGGAAGTGGGATGCTTCGGGAGAGTTTTCAGTAAAATCTTTCTTCGATTCTTTCTTTCCAGAAGCTCTGTTCCCAAAATTCGATCTGTTTCGAACCATTTGGAAAGCGCCGATCCCTTCTAAGGTAAAGGTATTCTCATGGACAGCAGTGTTGGGTAGGCTGCCGACTTGTGATTTGATCCAAAAGAGGTCTCCGAAATGTCTTTTAAATCCTAATTGGTGTGTGCTGTGCAAGAAAGGGGGAGAGAGTACAGATCATCTACTGGTGCATTGTCCATTCACGAGTACCTTATGGTGGTCAGTGCTTAAGGATCTGGGATTGTTGTGGGTGACTCCAAAGACAACGAAGGATTTGTACGCAACAGATTTGGGATGTTCATTGGGCAAAAGAGGGAAAACTCTATGGGAAATTATAATACATTGTGTTTGTTGGAACGTATGACTGGAAAGAAATCGAAGAATCTTCGAAGACGTAGAAGACTCGATTGAAGAGATTTGGGATAAGATCAAACTGAGAGTAGCAGTGTGGTTACATAGTTTAAATGATTTCCAAGCTTTTGCGATTTCAGATTTGTATAGGGGTTGGAGTCTGGTTTTGAATTAGCATAATCTTCATTTTAGACCCCTAGACTAACTCGTGGACCTCTGGTCCACATTTGTATGTAACTTTTAACTTTTTTACCTATTAATAACATGACTTTTGTTTCTGATAAAAAAAAAGTTTTGTGATTGGATATCTTGACTAAACAAATTTCACCAAAGTGTACTTTTGTCGGCACTTGTCTCTCTGGTAGTGACTCTTAAAATTTCTCGATGATACTCTTGCTAGATGCTGATTTGTTTTGACTTTACTTTCTAGATAGTGGATGACCTTATCTCTTGAGCAGTTTTTTCAAGCCCGTCAACTCTCTGACTGCAGGATTGAAGATTTTTATCATAAGGCTAGGATAGTAGTTGTTATATAAGAATCTATTATGTCCACGTGTGGCTTCAAGGAATTTTGATATGTGATTGTTTCTTTACTTTCTTGGGAGGCTGTCTATTACTGTTGACTTAAGCTTCAATATTGTTATTGCGGTTTTCTCGACAAATCGAGTGATTTGTGCTTGTTGTGTGCATGATGCAGCAAGAAAGAGATTCGTCGAATCTAAACTTCTGTCCTTGGACAAACATTCTGGTGGTGTTGATTCTTATCTTCAAACCTTAGAAATTGCCAAAGAGAAGAAAGATGTCCAGAAGAGGTTTATCATCCTCTTCTTTTTTCCATAGTGTTTCCAATAGTCTGCTAATTACTAGTGTCTAAAGTAGTAAAAGGCTGTAACACATCATTCATTATATGCAGTAAATATAACATTGCTGATGGAATGCGACAAATGTTTGATCCATTTGAAAAAGTTGCTCGTGCTCATCACATTTGCCCCTGTTGTGAGAGGCCCTTTTCTGCAAATGAGGAAGATGATTTTGTTAAAAAGGTTATTTTCCTAATTTCATTAGTAAATGAGATGTCGTGAAACACTTTATACCTTGGATTAATATGTGTTCGTTGCACATTATACTCCATTTACAGCAAAGAGTGAAAGCGACAAGTTCTGCTGAGCATATGAAAGTATTGGCTGTGGATTCTTCAAATTCTGATTTTCATTTCCAGCAGTTAGACAAACTTCGAGTGGTCTACGAAGAATATGTCAAAACTGGCAAGGAATTAGTTCCTCTTGCAGAGAAGAACCTTGATGAATTAAAGGAAGAATTGGATCAGAAGAATCAAGCTCTTGATGACGTAATTGTACTGTGATGTATTCTGCATATAATCGTTTAGATCTGCTTGCTTTTTCAGCCCTTTTGGTTCTTGTGTGGAGATTCAACACAATGTCACCACTTCCATCTCTCTTTTAAAATCTGTACCCTGTAGGCAATGAAATGTTGGAAAAGGTTTTTGCTTGTATGTTAGAATTGGTTTTTGTAATGGAGTCACATCCATATTTCTTCCAATTTTTTTGTGTGCCTTTGACAATGAACTCATTGTCATTCTTAGATTTTACAAATTTATAGCTTATATTGACAATTCCTAGTGGGTTGCGCATATTGTTCTTCTAGAAAGAGTTAGAAGTATTTTACTTTTATGTCCTTTGTTTGACCCAAACTTCACATCTATCCTATTTTGATTTTTTTTCAAATAGTTTTTTTGGCTCTGAGACATGCAGAGGTTGAAACTTTTAACCCCTTGCGTTTTTTTCTCGCTACAATCTTGTTTTATCAACAGCTAAATGGACTCCATCGTTGCCTTTTGTCAATCTTCTTGAGCATCTTTTCCGATTTCTCACTAAAATGTTAGAATCTTTCTGCTTAATAAACCTTTTGGTTTGCAGATACTGGGTGTTTTAGCTCAAATAAAGGCTGAAAAAGATTCAGTTGACACCTTGATACAGCCTGTTGAAACTGCTGATAGGCTTTTCCAGGAATCACAAGCTTTGCAGAATCAAGTGGATGATTTGGAGAGCAAACTTGATGTAAGTGTTCAAGGTGCCAAATCCTTGGAAGAAATTGTGTCAGAGCTGAAAATATTGGAAAATAACAGGTCTGGTTAAACTATAGTTTCATGGACACTTCCAATTTGTGTATGTTTTAAGAAAAATTCAAAGAAAACAGGTTCTTTTCACTGGTGATGTTATAATTTTTTTGCTTTTACCTTCAGCTGTGCTTATCCTTCTTTCTGCTGATCATCAGGAGTAACTTGCATCGTGATCTTACGACTTTGAGAGAGGATCAGTTGTTCATGACACAGGATTTGTCTACTCATCAGTTAAGGTGGAATAGTGTAAGGGAAGAGAAAATTAAGGTTGCCAATCTATTGTCCAATGCTAAAAGAGCCGAGGAGGAGTTAAATCGTCTTGCAGAGGAAAAATATCAAGTTGATCTTGAGTTGAAGGTAAATTGTTTGTGATGAGTGTCTTATTTGTCATGACTTGGCAGCAGATAACACTCATGACCGTGTGTGACGAATATTAAATGCTTTTGGGTTGTCAAAATGAAGGAGATCGTGAAATAGCCTATAATTTTTTTTTATTGGGGGTGGTGGGGGTGGTGTGTGTGTGTGGGTGCAAAAGTAATATCTTTGCCAATATAGTTTTGGTACTTCATAGTGTTTACGAACGGTTGAAGCACGCAATGTTTTGTGAATCAACATTGTAAACTGAATGAACACGACATATTGTGAACCAAAAATGACTTCCCATATTCTGGTAGCAGACAGCTGCATTTTTGTCTTATGTTCTATGTTTTAACGTGGAGTTTGAGAACTTTGCGGTTTGTGTTTCTTCATGTAAATTTTTTTTTTTTTGAGAATTTACAATCTAAATGCAATTGGAATGCTGAAGTTTTTGAAACAAATATGAAAGTAATTCGAGAATATCAGAAGCCTAAAACAATCGGTGTGTCTGACCTCCCTGAGAATCCCGTGGAAACCTTTCTACTTTGTTGAACTCCCTCATTCTGTTATATTGTTAATGATGCATATATTTTGGTCAATGTGTACAAATGATTTTCTGGGGAATTTCTGTTTCTTTTGCTTTGTATTATGTTTTGCAAATAGCCTTAAATGTCATTGAAAAGGAGGGGTAACTGAAAGTGGATATATATATTTGTTGAGTAAAGCATGTGAAGTGGAAAAGTTAAGTTGAAACGCAGTCAAGGCTTTGTAATATGTTTTTTTAGGTTTTGGAATTTGATTGTGAATTTTCTGTCATTTTTCTTGCCAAAAAGAGTAGATAATTGCAGTGGCTTTCCCTCTGGAAGGAGTTAAATCTCGTTTGTCTTTATGGTTTTACATTTGATTATTTTGGTAGACATGCACTATGTCATACGTCAGTTTACGATTAATACACAAACTTTCAGCTTTTAGTGGAGGCTCTCGGTCCTCTCGTAAAGGAGAAAAATAAACTTCTCGAGGACTACAATAACTTGGAAGTCAGGCTTAATCATGATTATGAATTGTGGGCAAACAATCACAGAAAGTACCTACTGGAAGTTGAAACCCTTCTCAACCTGAATTCTTCTATCAAAGAGTATGTATTTTCAGGCCTCAGTTCAGATTTTGGTATCAGTCGCATCACGTTTTCTATAATTTGTTCTATTTGACAGATATGATAACTTGAAAAGGGGAGAGAAGTTGAAAGAACTGCAAGAAAAGCAGACTCTATCAGAATTTGAACTGCAAAGATGTGGGGCCCGAAGGAATGAACTCTTAACAGAACTGGAAAAGTGCAGAGATTTGACTCGCAATCAAGCAGAGTTAAGACGCAATATAGAGGAAAACTTAGAATACAGAAAAATGAAGGCTCAGGTGGATGAGCTCACTCGTGAGATTGAATCACTCGAAGATAGTGTGCTGAAGATTGGAGGTCTTTCCAAAGTTGAAGCTCAGCTTCTAAAGCTCTCGCAAGGAAGAGAGACCCTTCTTACAGAGGTTTGGAAAATATCTAGTTCATGTCTTCACTATGGCAAACAGTCATAAAGCTCTGTTGTGAAATCGCACAATGAGCTAGCAACATTCAGATGAAAGTTCTTTTATATAAGTTGCGGAATTGAATCTGATGGTTTTTGATGCATACTTTTATGCACTTATTTCTCAAATGGGAGCAATATTGGTTGCTTTCTTTCTTCAAACATTATATAATAAGTTGATGGATAGCACCTTGCAAGAATTAATTTCTCACTGGTGACATTTGTGGTTCTTTTGGCTTGTTGTCCAGACTTTTGTGATTTACCTTAACCTTGTCCATCGTCGTTCCACTCTCGTGAATGTACTACCAGTGTTAGTGACTGAGAAATTTTCTTGCTGCAGTTAAATAGGCATAAAGGCACCTTATCTGTATACAAGAGCAACATTGACAGGAACAAAGTTGATCTTAAACATGCCCAATACAAAGATATCGATAAAAGGCATTTTGATCAACTAATTCAGCTTAAGGTTGTTTTTTAAATTTCAGCTTTTATTTCCGTTTCCTCATTTGCTTTTGTTGAGTGTTTAGTAAGAATCTTTTTCAACAGACATCTGAGATGGCAAATAAGGACCTTGATCGATATTATAAAGCACTTGACAAGTAAGCTCTTTTGTTGAATTTATGTTTATTTAAGCCTTTTAGGTAATCAATAAGTTATTTTAATGATTTCGTTGGATAACTGGTGCAAGGACAATGAGGTTGTTGAAGGGTGTTTCTCTCTATCTACATTGTCTCGTGCACCGGTCTGGATCTTGCCGTTATTGTTTTTATTATTGCCATTTTTTATGTCCCTACTATACTCCAGCGTTGGCAATGTTGCCGTAAAATCTGCTGACCCTGCTTCTAGTTTCATATTTCATCACATCTTCCTTCACCTTCCTCCATTAGCATATATATCACTGCCATCCAGAGCTCGTTTTATTACTTCATCATTCTCTTTCATCAGCAGTTAAATTTTTATAATAACCTTGATAGCATTTACCAAAAGTTCTCTATTTTGTTCGTTTCTGATTTGATGATGATATTCTTCCAACGATCTTGGAGTGAATAACATATGTGAATTCCACCCGGGAAAGGCCTTTGTCGAACCATGATTGGCTAAAAGTTGTCATTATCCAATAGTTTAAAGAGGTGGCTTTAAGATGATGTTTTAACGGCTTTCTTTTCTCCATAGACTTATGTAATGCATGTATGATATACTGTATACTGGTCTGTTAATATTTAATCAGAATATCTTTCTTATTTAGAGCACTCATGCGCTTCCACACTATGAAAATGGAGGAGATAAATAAGATTATACGGGAATTATGGCAGCAGACCTACAGGGGACAAGATATAGATAATATAAGCATTCATTCAGATTCTGAAGGTGCTGGTACTCGATCTTACAGCTATAAGGTAATTAGTAAGTATTTTCATTCATTAATTTTTTATTATCCTCGATGAGTAACACCACTTTTTTTATAATGGTATTTCCATTGTAACATTGTCTTAATTCCTCTACAAATTATTTTGTGAACTCTTTTTTCTTTTGAGGAATTAGAAGTTTCTGTTTGTTTTCAGAACCTGGAAATTTGACAGTTGCATAATTTTTACCTGAGACATCTCCTCAACAGCATTCTTGTGCATTCTGCTTCTAAAATGGTGTCACATGACCCCATCTCAGACAATTGTCAGTCTAAGAAAACTTCGTGACATGCTGCTGTTGGTCAAACTTCTTATACCTCTTTTAGATACTAGTTCGCAGCTGATCATGACCATATTGTCAAATGATGCAGGAAAACCTCTTGAGTATATAAAATTAGGAATTCCTTTCAAGGAAGAAAACTAGAACATAATTGACAACTTTGTAATCTTTTCAAGGCATGAGAGAGAATTTAAAATCTTCCAGAGGCCTTTTAAGACTGTTATATAGATCAATTTGTACTAAAATCTACATCCTCACCACGAGTTTAATGTGGAGAATTTGTTTTCTCCTTCTAAAAAATACATTTGTACAGTTGTGTGTCTAAATCCAGTTATGATAAAATGACAGGTCGTCATGCAAACTGGTGATGCTGAGTTAGAAATGCGAGGAAGATGTAGTGCTGGTCAAAAGGTATATGGAGGTTGAAAATGTGGCATGATTTGTATATCAATGCACGTTTTTGTTTGGCGTGGTTTTCTCCGGACTTGGATTTAACTCTTCAAGTTACCTGATGTTCGTTGTTTAAAGCCCAGGATTCTTATTTCAGGTCCTTGCTTCTCTCATCATAAGGTTGGCACTAGCTGAAACTTTTTGCCTGAATTGTGGAATACTGGCACTTGATGAACCAACTACAAATTTGGATGGCCCTAATTCTGAGTCTCTTGCTGCAGCTCTCCTTAGGTGAGGATCGAGGAATGATTTGTAAGCAACAGTTGTGTGTCTTGCAATACACTTTTTTAACCGTTTTCCTATTCTATCATCAGAATAATGGAGGATAGAAAAGGCCAAGAGAATTTTCAACTTATTGTCATTACCCATGATGAGCGCTTCGCTCAACTTATTGGCCAACGACAACATGCTGAAAAGTACTACCGTATCACCAAGGATGATTAGTAAGCTAATCTTCTTATCTCACCTTTTTAAAAAAAAAATGTTTTAACATAATACTTTTTTCATGCAAAATTGCGTACTTACAACTACTTTGGTAACTCAAGTTTTTTATTTTTTCAGTCAGCATAGCATAATTGAATCCCAAGAGATATTTGATTGACATAAAATGTTTTTTGCTCAAGTTGAAGATTCACATAGACGATGATTCCACCCGCTTCTTGAATTTAATGTAGCCATTTTCAATTTTTATTTTAGTGTAATCATTCGTGATCTATGTAAAATTTTTATTTATTGATTTACTTTAAATATTAGATGCTTTAATCCACTTTGTTTGTACTTATATGTCTGTCGCTTCTTTGGTTACCCAGGATGTATTTCAAATCGTATTGATTTTTGGAGGATTTAATCCATCACAATTATTATCAAAATTATATACTTCAATGTAAAATAAATTTGTAATTTACTTCAATTTTATTCATCTAAGCAAGTCAATGAATTTCATTCATCTCTTCACAGGAATTAATCCAAACATAAACAGATTTCCCAATGTTCACGAAGCTGTTGTCTTCAACTCTCGTAGCTCAGCTTTACTGTTGCTAAGTTTATTAAAGTTTCGCTAATGTTCTCATTGTGTAAGATGAGATTAGTTTCAATCCCAACGTTGACTTGAATTTATTTCTATAATAATTTTTTTTTTTTTGACAAAAAAAACTCGTAATTCTAATTAACGAAATAATGTCAGATTACAAATTTTCTAATCAAACAAGAAAATTCTCAGACTCCCAAATAAACGAAGTTGGGAAAAAGAAGCAAGATGAGCTAAATTATGGGCAGCGTTGTTTGCTGTGCGGTTGACATAATCTTTCGAATCTGCAAAATTCTTACTCTAATATTATAGTGGTTCCATCGAAAACGTACGCCCTTTTTCGGGCAAGATTCCAAGTGAAGACCCAAAAATAAAAAATCACCCTCCTAATCGTCTTTACGGGTGTTTCGAATATATCGGACGCCTGAACTGAGCTAAATAAAATAAGTGATATGTATCCAACATCACAAGTTAATTTCAGTCGTGAGTCAGAATTCTAGATATGATAAATCACAAAATTATGCTACGAAACGCAATTAAAAAAATTCCGATAGTATAATAACGTTGGTAGGATTTTATGTCAAACATGCATGGCCACGGGGCCATATACAACTTTTACAAGCAGAAGGCAATTTCAAGCAAAATATAGCAAAAAAACACGATGAAAAAAAGACCAAACTAAATGTAACTTAAAAGTATAAACTTCATCACCGAATAAAATTATTTAAAGAAGCTAAAAGCAACAGATTTTCACTTATGCGTGGATTGATTTAGCCTTGGTACTTCATCTCAGACATCTTGAAGCCTGGCATGTCAAATGAAGTTGAAAATTTTTCGACGTCAGCCTTCAGCTCATCGATGTCTTTGTTATTCACAAGACCCTTGTTGAAGTCCTTCAGTAATTTGCCATGTTCCTTCTGGATCTTCAAGGTTAGAGAGACTGCCCTGTGAAGGAATTCAGCTATCTGTTCAAAGTCTTTCTCGACTAATCCTCTCGATGTCATGGCCGGAGTTCCTGTTGCAAAAACAATAATTTAGTGCCCATACATCTTGTGCAAGTGTGTGCAAGAATCAAAACATGTGGTAAAAAAAAAAAAAAAAAAGAGGGATTGTTTTACCAATGCGAACCCCTCCTGGGGCCAAGGCACTGCTGTCACCAAACACAGCATTCTTGTTAACGGTAATATTGCAAAGATCGCAGAGTTTTTCAACCTTATTCCCTGCGAATACCACAACCGACGAATATAAATTAAAATCAACACTGAGGAGCAATTTTAGGTATTATACGAACCAAAAGAGATTCATATCCTCCATACCGGTCAATCCAAGAGGTCGAAGGTCCCACAAAACCAAGTGGTTATCAGTTCCATCAGTGACGAGCTTGTAATCTTTGCTCATCAGGTACTTGCCAAGGGCAACAGCGTTGGCCCTGACTTGTTTAGCATAGGCCTTGAATCCAGGGGTCATTGCCTGTTTCAAGGCCACAGCAAGAGCACCAATCTGGTGATTGTGTGGACCACCCTGAAGAGAGGGGAACACAGCAAAGTTAACCTTGTCCTCAAATTCGTAAACAGCACCCTCAGGTTGGCCTTTCTTGGCTGGCTTTGGACCTTTCCTGTAGAAGATCATCCCTGCCCTCGGGCCTCTCAGACTCTTATGAGTTGTGGTCGTAACCAAGTCGCAGTACTCGAATGGATCTGCTGCTTCCTATAACCATTAATCACACAATATTTATTTATTCAAATAATAACCAAAACGCTGAAAAGTTTAGAAACCGAGGTTGAACGTCAAGTAACAATGCGAAATTTACACTTTTGATTTGGTCAAGACAAAAACAAACGAGTATTCAAAAGGCATTCAAAATAAACGTCCGTTACATATCAGCCGCCTAAAACACATGCTAATGCACTTCGTTGCATAGAAAGTAATAAATTTAATCTTCTACATGTTAATTGTGTTTCTCAATTCTTTTGCTAGTTAGTCGGATCTCGGAAAATGTGATCCATTTTCACCAATTAACAATGCAACTATTCACAAGAGCAGATCAGACCCAAATTCAGATCCCATTTAATCAAACATACAGATCACGTTCAAATCTAAGATCTCACAAAAAACACCCCTCTATCATCAAGATCTGTTAACTAACTAAAAAGCAGCTGATACAGAATCACAAACTCAACAACGACTTACGAGAACGAATACCAAAAAGCTAAACCAAACACATCAAGCCCATTTCTCTATGTAACATAAGGAAAAGACAAAATATGTAAGTAAATCTATATTCCAAACTCAACATGCAAATAGAATAACAGGATAAATCAAACAAAAGCTATCAATAATTAAATTGCAAGGATATTCAGATCTAAGTGCCAAATCGCAGAATGCAAATATGGTAATGGATCGTCGCAAACTGAACGTGTTCCGAATATAGTAATGCCTCGAAGCAAGCTGAAACCCATTTTCCAACATAGGAGATATCATGAAAATGCATGTACAAAACCAACGAAAATAGTACCTGAGCAGCAACAAGTCCACTGATATGCGCCATGTCACAAAGCAACAGAGCCCCGCACTTATCAGCAATCTCCTTCAACCTCTTGTAATCCCAGTCTCTAGGATAAGCGCTGCCTCCACAGATGATCAATTTCGGCCTAAAATCCAAGGCCTTCTCATCCAAGCGATCGTAGTCGATATACCCAGTTTTGGCATCCACCTTATACGGCAAACTCTCGAAATAAATCGAAGTCGCGCTGATCTTCTTCCCCCCAGAAGTGTAATAGCCGTGCGTGAGATGCCCACCTGAAGGCAAATCAAGCCCCATGATCCTATCATGTGGGTTCAAAACGGCGGTGTACGCAGCGAAATTGGCGGGAGAGCCACTGTAGGGCTGAACATTGACGCCCCATTTGGTGGGGTCGAGGCGGTAGGCCTGGAGAGCTCGTGAGCGCGTGAGGTTCTCGATCTCGTCGATGTACTCATTTCCACCGTAGTAACGGTTTCCGGGCATGCCCTCTGAGTATTTATTGGTGAGGGCGCTGCCGAGGGCCTCGATTACAGCGAAAGAGGTGAAGTTCTCTGAAGCTATTAGCTCGATTCCACTGCATTGGCGGCGTTTTTCCTTCTCAATGAGGTCATGGATTTCTGGGTCCACGGCGGAGAGGGAGGTGTTGCCCCATTCGGAGACTGGATCCATTTGCCGGCGGCGGATGCGTGGCGGAGGAGGAGGAGGAGGAGCAGCAGCAGAGGATGTAGGCAAGTGAATCGGGAGGTTAGGAGCTGAATTTAACAACCATGTGTCCACTTATGAATTGACCATAATACCCTCCTGTGGTTGGTAAATACCATACCTACAACAAGTGGCCGTACCCGACCCACGTCCTTTTTATTTTCTAGCTTTGGGATTGGAAAATTAATACACACTTCACACTATAAAATGTTATATAAATTTTTTTAATGTATATAATATGTAAACTTTTTACTAAATTACAATAATTAGTCCTCGGGCCAATGTTACACTTTTGAACTCGTCTAAAATATTATACAATATGTGTTTCGAAAAAAAAAATATTATACAATATAATGTATTGGTTGATCAATATATTTCTTTTTTGTTAATGTATTTAATATTTTGACTCTATGATATCAAATAATTTTTGATAAAAATATAATGTTTTGGATATTTACTCTTTAATATATCGAAATATTTTAAAAATATAAACATATTAAGTTTAAGTTATACACAACATTCATGAGTGTAGTTTGGATATAGAATTGAGTATTTTAAGCAACTAATCAAATAATATTAATTATTTAATACTTAACGTAGCTACATATATTTCTATTTTTATGTTATTTTTTCATTAAAAATAAATTAAAAACTTTAATAAATGATATATTTAATTGCATGGTATCGTAACAAACAATAGCCCGCATTCTTGGATCTCCAATAGCAATCTTTGTTGTTACTTGTTATTAATAAGACAGCCTAATCCCACGTGATTCTCTTTTGAAGAGGTATTTTATTTATACTTTGTTATATTTTTTCGGATTATCGTTATATAAATTATTACCTTCGCAATTTGTATTTTATAATTAATCTACTGCAAAATAAATAAATACTTGATTTTTTATTTTTTATTTTTTGGGTGGGAGCCTAATTTCAGAATCTCATTTATTCTGTTTTTCAAAGTACAAAAGTAGGTGCTGATGGATAATTAATCTCTAAACATGTGTTATTTTTTGGGATAAAAAAGAGAAAATGGGGTTTGGTAGGGTGGGTGGGTAGAGGAGTAAAGTTGTTGATTGGTTAAGATTTCAACATGAAGTTGATTATAACTGAATCAAAATTTGGTATTGACCAGGGGTGCAAACGAATTCAACCTGTTCGTGAGCTTTACGAGTCCGCTCGATAAATATTTGATTCGTATTCGAGCTTATCGAACTCGAGCCGAATTTCAACATGTTCGAACTTTTTTTCGAGTCGAGCTCGAGCCAAAATTACTTTGTTCGATAGTTCGCGAATAGTTCGCGAGTCTTAATATTTAATTAATATAATATAATTATATAATAATATATATACATTTCGAGCTTTCGAACCATAATATCCGAATAGTTCACGAATAGGTTCGAATATTTCGAACCGAACTCGAACTTCATTTCGAGCCGAACTCGAGCCAAAATATTTGAAATTATCGAACTTCGAATCGAGCTCGAACTCGAATATACTCTTATCGAGCCGAATTCGAACCTTAAAATTTTACCATTATTCGGTTCGATTCGGTTCATTTGCACCCCTAATATTGACAATACCGAATTGTCAAAAGTATTCAAGTATTTTAATATTCAACGAATTGGTGTAACATAACGTAGAGAACTTGGACGGAAAGATTTGATTTCGAGCGAGAGATTTGAAGATTTCATTCAAACTATGAAATAACACCAATTTTACATATAATTGAAATCGATCGCATTTATTATTGAAATTAAATATCAATAGCTGGACGTGGCTTGGATTTGAATTCACTCACTTTTATATCCATTCAAATACGTGGATCCATTAGTCCCAAAACATGTACAAAAAGTGGAATTGTTGCCGAAATCTAACTGATAGCGGCACCAACCCTAATTACATCATGCTTTGCACCTCATTTGATGGCATGTATCCCACCAAAATCCATGACTCATTGGTCCACGTGGACATCCTTTTTTATTTTATTTTAAAAAAGGTATTTATTTCCCAAAAAATGTATTTGTTTCCATTGTAGAACCCGAGTTTTGTGGAAAAAAATAATGATAATGTGTCGGCACAGCTTACATTTTTCATTTTTAAAAACAAATTTTTTTATTATGTTAGATAGATCAATTTAAGGTTAGGCTTGGAGTTTGATTTGTGCTGCTAAAATATTAGATCGCAAATTTTTTGGTCTCATAAATTTGTCTATTTGTTATTCTGATTTTGTAATAGTTGTCAAATTTCAGTTTTAATCAGCTATATTTGTTTTGTTTTGTTTTTTTGTTGATGAGACAGTAACGTGCATATTATCACATCAGCAGTTCAAATGAATTACGATTAAAATTAACAAAAAATTAAAAATATAGGACTAAAAATAAAATTTTGATAACATAAAAAACAACATTATAACACAAAAGTGCAGTTTTTCCTTAATTTTGAGCAAGATATTTGATTGTGAACGGGTAGATGAATGAATTTCAAACAACAACCGAAATCAATCATAATTGCTATTAAATTGCGTTAACTCGTCGATTCAAAGAAGTCCGAAAAAATTGAAATCTACATTATGAGATCTAAGAATCCAGCCACAATGTCGCATAAACAAAAATTGTAATCCCCACATGGAGTCACATGACTTTGTGACATGCATTCTCTCACGATGAATGATCAATAAAGTATCCACCGCCAGCCCACCGTTGAGGCCAACTTGCAGTTGTGAATTAATATTTGTGCCGACAGGTACCCACGGTTACATAATATATACTATTAGCTAGGCTAATTCCTTTACAAATATTTAATTTATGGGTATAAAAACTTCAATTTTCAAAGAAACATATATTGATATTAAGCCTAAAACATGATAATAATTAATAAAGGTAGTCTTTCGTTTGAGTGAATGATAATTAGGAATGTAATTAAAATTTCTGATAAAAAATACACAAGAAAGATTGTGAGTTTATATGATAAAAAATAAAAAATCATTGATATGCATCGATCTTTTTGGGTAAGTTAAAAAACAAATGATAATATCGATGAGTTGTAGCTCAACTGACACCTAGTTTCAAAATTTGAGATGAGTTATCGGATTCGAGATCTAATTGCAATAATCCTTTCTTTCAACTCAAAAAAAATGAAAAAAATTCTCAAATATATAAAATAGAATTGTACTCTAGGACTCAATGAAAATAGTGTCAAATATATAAATACATGAGATGTGGATATATAAAAAAAAGATTAAAATGAAATAAAAACTAATAGAGCCATAAGTTTTATTGATGCCTAAATTAATGATGACTTAGATTCAACAGTTGGTATCGTGCAAGTGACTTGCATTGCATGAATATAATTAATGGCAATAAAATTTGCTAACCATCGTTTATAATAATATTGTTCGATCGTTCATGAGATCTGAATCTATTTTATACAGTGTATATATATTATATAATATATTATTTGGATGATCGTCCACTTTAAATAAAAAACATATACAGAATTTTTATCTTTAATTTATAATATATTTTATTTTTTTCAAATATTAAATTCCGTTCTATGCCTTCGGTCTATAGAGTAATGCAAGATCTAGAGTTCCATTTTAATTTAATCGTATGGAGTTTATTTTTTGTTTTGATCCCACTCGATAACATTACAAATGAGTCCTTAGATAGTTAGATCTAGTATTAGAGAAATCATCATATTACCGACAACTTAATCTTTATACACACGGGTTGATTAATTTAAGTGGATTGATTATTATTATTATTATTATTCGATCACTATATAGGCACCGTTTGGTTTGAATGATAGAATAAGTAATCCATAGATAAGTAATATAATGTAAATTAAAAATAAATAAAAATAGTTAATACATTATTTGATTTGATAGATAGATTATAATTTATTTTATTTAATTGATGTAAAATTATTAATTAATAAATAGATAAATAATATGACGAAAATAAGACAAAATTCATTGGGATAAGTTATACATAGATTAATAATACATCAAACCAAACAATGCCTATAGAGTATAGAGTGTACATTAAGGCACCGTTCTGTTCACCATATTACTAATTTCTCATCATGTTATTTATCCATATATTAACTATTTATTTTACATCAATCAAATCATTAATTATTTATCTCATATCAATCAAATCATTAAATTCAAATCACTATATTACCCCTTATAAATAATATAATTTTTATTTTATTTATTGTTAAAGGACAAAATAGTCATTTAATATTTTTATATAAAATTTAATAAATCAAATCAAATAAATCATAATCTATCAATCAAATCCAATACCATTTTTTAACTATAATTTCTTATTTATTTTTTATTTTATATATATATATTACTTATATCATACATCAAACCAAACGATGCTTAAGTTTATAATTTATTATTAATCTATGTTACAATAATTAAATTACACATGAATTACGAAATGTGATCGCATGCCTCCCCAAAATTGGTAGAATGCGTGGTTTATTATGTGTAAATGTCCCAAAGTAATAGCATACTTTATTGGACTTCAAACAAGGATCTCCCAAAATGTCGTAAAGCCACACAAAATAATCAACGTAAGGATGAAAATCCCTAACAATGTTGTCTTTTTTTTTTCTTTTTTTTTTGTTCGAATACGATTGATTATAAATATAAGAGAAGATTTAACTTTGTCTTGATTGGATTATAAACAATCAATTCAAATGTAATCTATTTTTTTCAAAAAAAAAATTTATTTACACTTCATGCAAAAGAATGACAACTTACATGAATTTTTTAAAATATTGGATCCATTATAGCGAAAATTGGCGTCATTATTTAAAGAAATTGTTGACATGGGACATCTCCTAGGCACGAAGGCATCAACCACATGCACAAACATGCGCCCATAGATTTTTGCCTTACTTTTATCAACAATTATCTCCCGTTTGACATATTTGATTTAAGTTTTACAAAAGATTTTTTTCATCAATCGTTATTTATCAAAGTATATTGATTATTATCTATATTAAACATATATACTTCATCGTCATATCAACGAGCCAAAGAATGCTTTAAAATATTACTTAAACGATAACAAGATCAACAAATCTTTATATATGAACCATATATGATAACAAGCATGAATTGAAGTTGAACTCCCTGATATAATTAAATTTTGGTCTGGACTTCGGCAAATGTTTTTTTTTTTTTTTTTATAATTCAAAAATACATTCCACAATTTTTAATCTATTTTCTGTCATATCATTCCAACTTCGGAGCTTTCATAAAAAAATAAAATAATAATAATAATCTATACACTATATATAATAGTTTAGTTAGCGCTTTAAAAAAAGGGCACATCAACTTTTTTCTCCAAAATTGTCCTTATAATAAATAAATTAGTTATTGACGCACACACACGATGCATGCCCAATATAATAAGAAAAGTATGTAAATAAAAAAAATTGAAAACATTAGAAACACAGAAATATATTGAGTGGAAAAAAGTTGATAATTTTTTAAAAAAATTTAAATTGAATAGGATAATGAATTCTAATAGAATAGAAAATTTTGATATCAATTATTTTGCCCTTAATCTATAAAAATGAATGATTACTTAAAGTAGACTTGTAATTTGACTTTGGTGTCACATGATCACATGGACCGATGGACGGACCAAATCGATTAGGTATAAGTGTCTCATATATAATATTGATACAACTACAAATAGATATCTAATTTGATTCAATTTGTACATATTTTCTATAATTTCTCAACTAACAATTACATATATAACTTTTAAATTTATTTATATATTAATTTAAAATTAAAAAATCATAATTAAAATGATAAAAGATAAATAAAAAAATATACTATTTATATATAACATATAATAATAACCTTAAAAAAACATATAATAATAAATATATTATTTTATTTTATAATGCGCAGTTATGCTCGTAGCTAGAAATAATGACTTAACATTCATAAAAAAATAATAATAATAATTCTATTAAAAAAAGAAAAAAGAAAAGGGAAAAGAAAGAAGCAATCTCAGATCCACCAAACACTCGAAATCCCAACCGTCCATGTTTACCGATTAAAACCTATTTATACGCTTCTGAGGCGAACCGTTCGGTGTCATCTCATCTCTTCTATTCTCTTCTCTTTTTCCAAATTCCACAGATTTTGATTTTTACTTCATTCATTCATTCATCAATGGCTCTTTTGGTGGACAAGACAACCTCGGGCCGGGAGTACAAGGTCAAGGACATGTCCCAGGCCGATTTCGGCCGCCTCGAGATCGACCTAGCCGAGGTCGAGATGCCGGGCCTCATGGCTTCCCGGGCCGAGTTCGGCCCGTCTCAGCCCTTCAAAGGCGCCAAGATCACCGGCAGCCTTCACATGACCATCCAGACCGCCGTTCTCATCGAAACCTTGACCGCATTGGGCGCTGAGGTCAGATGGTGCTCATGCAACATCTTCTCCACGCAAGATCACGCCGCTGCCGCCATTGCTCGCGACAGCGCCGCCGTATTCGCGTGGAAAGGAGAGACCTTGCAGGAGTACTGGTGGTGCACCGAACGGGCTCTCGATTGGGGGCCCGGTGGTGGCCCCGATTTGATTGTTGATGATGGTGGTGACACCACTCTGTTGATCCACGAAGGTGTGAAGGCTGAGGCCGAATATGAGAAAACGGGTAAGGTTCCGGATCCGCATTCCACGGATAATACCGAGTTTCAGATTGTTCTCACTTTGATTCGAGATGGGCTCAAGTCTGATCCCAAGAAGTACACGAAGATGTTGGATAGATTGGTTGGTGTGTCCGAGGAGACAACCACTGGTGTTAAGAGGTTGTATCAGATGCAGGCCAGTGGCAATCTTCTTTTCCCTGCTATTAATGTCAACGATTCTGTTACCAAGAGCAAGGTATATATTTATACACACACAAGTTTATTTTGTTCTTTTACTGGCTCTTATCTTTGAATTTGATATCTGTGGTGGTATATTCTTCGAATTAGTTTATTTTGGATGATCATAATTATGCTTATTGGATCTTGCTTAATCTTGCTAGTTGATCAAACTTTAGATCCATTGTTTGCATGTGATATTTGTGTTCTGATGTTCAAATTAGTTTTTTTGGCTTCATCGTATAGGTTTTTTGTTGTAATGATGCTGAACTACGTCAATTTTGTGAAGCTTTGGGCCTTATCTGAGTGTTAAATCTGATATATTATGTGAAATACACATTTGAATCCTTTTAGATACACTGTGATTGGTTATGTTGATCCTTAAGATTAGTGCCTTATAATCAAAATTGTAGCCTATTTCATCATCATTCTTGAACTAAACATCCATGTGAGTTGATTTGCTTTATACTTTAATTGTCTGATCATGTTTTAGATTTGCAAATTAAGCGCATCATAAGATATCTTACATGGTTGCAAATTCCTTTTTTCCCCAATTTTAACACCAAACAACTACATCATTTCAATGTAATTCCCCCAGTTTGACAACTTGTACGGATGCCGCCACTCCCTTCCCGATGGACTGATGAGGGCCACTGATGTGATGATAGCTGGAAAGGTCGGTGTCGTGTGTGGCTATGGAGATGTCGGCAAGGGCTGTGCAATGGCTTTAAAACAAGCCGGAGCGCGAGTAATTGTGACAGAGATTGATCCAATCTGTGCCCTTCAAGCTCTCATGGAAGGTTTCCAAGTCCTTACCCTGGAAGATGTCGTTTCTGATGCTGACATCTTTGTCACCACCACTGGTAACAAGGATATCATAATGGTTTCCCACATGAGAAAGATGAAAAACAATGCCATTGTGTGCAATATTGGTCACTTCGACAATGAAATCGATATGCATGGTCTTGAGAATTACCCTGGTGTGCAAAGGATCGTAATAAAACCTCAAACCGATCGCTGGGTTTTCTCCGACACGAAGTCGGGGGTCATTGTTTTGGCCGAGGGTCGTCTGATGAACCTGGGTTGTGCTACAGGGCACCCTAGTTTCGTGATGTCGTGCTCTTTTACAAACCAAGTTATAGCTCAACTCGAGTTGTGGAAGGAGAAGGGGACTGGCAAATATGAGAGGAAAGTTTATGTGTTGCCTAAGCATCTCGATGAGAAGGTTGCGTCTCTCCATCTCGGAAAGCTCGGTGCCAAACTCACGAAGCTTACCCAAGACCAGGCTGATTATGTTAGCCTTCCAGTGGAGGGACCTTACAAGCCTCTTCATTACAGATATTAAGGTAAGATAAAAAAAAAAAAAGTGCATCGAGAAGACAATATATTTATATCAGTATTCGTGGTTTATTTCGAATCTTGCTGGAATTTTTTTATGAGATTCTGTTGGTTTCTTGGGTTAAACTTTTGAATGATGAATAAGTTGAAGAGTGAGTAATGAAAGTGTACTTATTTTTCATTCATTTGTTGTGTTTGAGTATGATGGTAACTGAACTGTAGGTTTATTATTGCTTTGATATATTTCTAAATAAATATGTTAGATTCATGTTTCCTCATGATGATGAAGAATTTCAACCAGAAAAATGAAAAGTTTGTACTGATTTATAAAATAGTTTGATACGGACCACTAAATAAATCGAGATTTGCGGGAGGTCTCTTTTATTCATATATGGAATTATATTAGTCATTAGATATTAGACTCCATTAATTTGATAATTTTTTTGGTAAAATTTAATCCTGTTTATTTGATTAAAAATGGATTAATTTTTAAATTCGATCCTTTCTGACTGGTCGCACTCGCATGACTCGAATCTGGATGGAAAGCTAAAATCTGGGCCTCACAAGCATATTGAATTAGTGAGAATAGTGAAACAAGATCAACTTCACTTTATGCTCCAAATAAATTACGTTTCATATTGCTTGTAGTCTTGCACCATGCTACTCGAGTTTGATCCGATTTTAATTTTTCCTTCAAGAACTCGATCAAGGAATCAACTTCATGATCGAGCTCGACTGTGTACATATCAAGTTACTCCATTTCGAACTCAAAAAAAAAAAAATATTAAAATTGAGTGATTTTATTATTTATGTTATATAATTCTAAATAAATAAATATTATATATATTCGAGTTTAATACTGATTAAAGTAAAAATTCGAGTCACTCGAACATGATCAAATCAAGTTGAAGTCGATTTTTAATTGAATTATTTAAGTGTTGCTCACAAATAATATAATTTGACTCATTTCATCTTTCCTTAGTAAATGGTAAATTTAAAAATCTACGGCCTTCAATATTTTGTTACTCAGGGGGTTGAGAAATCTTAAAAGAGAAAAAGTCAATGCTCAATTTAAGTTTGTATTCATAGTGGGTCACTCTCATTTACCACTAGATCTGCCATCTTCAGCTTAGTAGGTGTAAATATTACCATATTCCCTCCAAACTCATTAATGATCATTCCATTGGGGTCATCGAGATGTGATGCATGAGAAATCTTTTACAAAAGTTTTGTTATTGTAGTGTATTTATAACTTTAACATTTCGAAACAAATTTACTTTTCCCAAAAATTTTGGATTCCTTAATGGAAGCAATTGCTCTTTTCTGTAAAATGCAATTGGTTCGTTTAATTTTTTGGTATTAGATGGGGTACAAATGATAAATCAACTTCAAGTACAAACTTGAATAAAAAATTGAAAGAAAATAACCACATTTATTTTTATTTTTTTTGAAAACAAAATAACCACATTTATAATCAAATAATGTTTCATATATGGATCGTTCACACCCGTGCTATATTTACCCTTATTTAGTAGAAAAATACTATTCTTAAATGAATTTTAAATAAATAAATAATGTAAAATCTTCAAGTACACATCAAATAACATTGATTGGGTGCCACCGACGAGAAACATGACCCCTCAAGCAAAGATCAAAGGCCAATGGTCACCATTTTCACATTGAATGCCAAAGCTTTCATTTCACCGATTGCCACAAACACATCTCTCAAGCAAATCAAGAATCGAGTCAACTAACTCTCTAGCTACGCACAAAATGCCCAGCTCTCAGCTGCACATCCTTCTTCTCTCCATACTATTGCTGCCATGTTTCTTTCACAGTCAAGCGGGAATCTGTGAAGGGGTCTCGTTTCTTGATCCGAATGCAGCCAAATCGAGTGAAATGGCGAAGAGGGTGTATGCAGAAAAGATTGGCGAAATGGGTGGATTGGAAGGGGAGATGGAGATGGATTCCGAGAGCAATCGAAGGACTCTGTTGATGCAGAGAAGATTCATAAGTTACGACACTTTGATGAGGGATTTGGTGCCTTGCAACAAGCCCGGAGCTTCTTATTACAACTGCAGGGATCCAGGTACGGCTAATTTTTATAACAGAGGCTGCGAGGTGATCACGAGGTGTGGAAGGGGAGATTAGCTCACAAGAAATGTACATATTTTTGTGCAAATATTTCATTCTACTACTTACTTCTCGGGGAAAAAAATTGTATGATGATTGGCTCGTGATTTTCAGGTTCTGCAATTCGAGCTAAAGAAGTTTCGAGTTTTGTGTTGTTCTTACTGGTTTTTATCTGAGCATGAAATAATCTTTTTCATCTGTTTTTTCAGTGTTGATTGATGTTGTAAGTGTAAATATAGTTTGATTTTGCTATCCTATCCATATGTTATGGATATTGTATTACATTGTTGTGTTGATTCAATTATATGCACCTGATGAAACCTTTCTTTTGACCTTTTTATTGACAAAAACAGAAAGGAAAGAACATAAAACAGCAACGTTAATATATTTTATATGTTATATTATATGATAAGTATGCATTCGGTTGGACATGGTCTGTATTGTACTCCTCAGATGTGAAATTGGGTTCAAAATAGACAATGACCCAAAGTGAAAGGCCCAAGAGTCCAAAGCAAAATAATAGTTATGACTTATGCCCATTAGATATTACCTTTTTTTTTTTTTTTTTTTAATAACAAGTACCATCAATATCAATTTACATTTGATTACAAGTCAGCGGAAATCGAATCTGAGATCTCTTGACTTTTTTATACCGCCTTTATTATATAGTATATGCTTTATTTTTGTAATTTGCGGTCAATATAATTTTATGATTATTAGAAATTATTTTAAAAGTAAAATTATAAATCTTATTATCATACAATTAGTGGTCTTTACGACGGCACACGACATAACCTTACTGGTCATTAACTTTTTTAAGGGCATCTCATTGTCTCCTTAGATAAGATAAAAATGTTGTTGGTCATTTTTTTATGTTATAATATTATCATTTATATTAATTTAATAAATTAAATAAGAATATATAGTACTATAATATAATTTCATTCATAAAAATATAATAAAATAAATATTTTTATTTTGTGCAAAGATTTCATTCTACTACTTCTTGAAAAATATTTAAGCTTTCTTCTCAAGTGAGATGATTGAACCTATGGAAGAAGAGGAGAGATTTAGTGGAAGAAGAAACAGAGATTGAACAAAGCAAGCATTGATAGATGGACAAGAAGATTATCAGCGATATGCTGGATGCAAATCTGCGCACAGAACCCTTGCTGCAGTTTCAAAATTTATCTGGTGATAAAATGATTTCTAGAAAACCCAAAATCACTAAACAAAAAAAAAAACAAAAAGAAGACAAAAACAAATCAAAACCAAAGAGGAAAACGACATACTCGATCTTACCGTTGCAATTTGTAAACCCACAAAAACTCATGTGAGACGGTTTTATGGGTCAATTTCGTGAGACAAATCTCTTATTTGGGTTATTGGGGAAAATTGCATATATAACCCCTGTAAAATCCCGAGTTTGCTAATAACTCCCTATAAAATTAAGCTAATAACCCCTGTGATTCAAAATTTGTAGCATACACACCCTTTTCAGTTAAAAATTGACAAAAATACCCTTACTTAAATAAATAATTAAATTAATTTTGTTTTATAATTCTATATTTAATTGAGTAAAATAATCAAATTTTATTTAAATAACTATGAAAATTATATATAATTATTTTATCATAATATTTGTCATACACGAAATATATTTTAATATTAAATTGTATTATAACATTAAGGGCATTTTAGTCATTTTTTAGCCAGAAGGGGGTGTATGCTACAGATTTAGAATCATAAGGGGCTTTTAGCTCAAAAAAATTTCACAGGGGTTATCAGCCAACACGCGATTTCACAAGGGTGATATATGCAATTTCCCATTTTTATTATAAATATGGGTAATGTTGACTCGTCTCACAGATAATAATCCGTAAGACCGTTTCACAAGAGACATACTCTTATAAAACGAGATAAAAGTGAATAGAGATGACTTTAGAAAGAAGAGAATAGATTACCGATGTATTTATACGATATTGGAAGTCAACGGTCAAAAAACGAAGACGATTTTTTTCTACCTCGTTTGAGAGCATCTCTGCCATCTCCGACCCATATTTATAGACTTTCATAAATTTTTAAAAGTTAAGTTTAAATACTACTAGATATTTTAGAATTTTACGAAATTCTAGTTTAAATAGCACTAGACTTCATATAGTATATAACAGTCTAAATTGAATATCTCTAAACTTTTAAACTTTACGAAAGTCCTTCAAAATCAATGAATGTCATGGATTAAATACACCACTTAAAATCATCATATTGATAAATATCTTAATTTAGTGCATAATGATTAGGGGTGTTCATTCGGGCGGTTTGGCCCGAACCAAATATTATCAAAATAATAAAAATAAGGTAAAGAATCTTTGCAAATTTGACAGATAAACATCAAATATCAAAATAGTCATCATCGTCATTATCCAAAGTTGCATAATTCCAGGCAATATCCTTTGGATTCGATGATGAAATTGTTGTGTTTGATTGTGACATGATTCTAACAACTAAAAAAATAAATAACAATCACAAATTATTGATTTAAAAAAACACACACTTGAATACATTTTACAGAAATTCATAAAATTAGGGTTTATCTATTTGGGCAGAAAAGAGAAGGGGTGTGGTAAGTAAACACCGGCAGGGGCCGCGAGCGCCGTGGCAAGGCAGAGCCAGAGCCGCAGGGTGAGGCAGTGAAGCAGAGCCCAGGGGGAGTGAGAGGCGGTGAGTGTCGTGAGTTTGGAGAAGAGTTTATTGGGCTTTTAAACGTTTGGGCCTTGCAAACTTAAAATTGCACCTTCAAGATGTGATTTTAAGCCTGCAAATAAAAAAAAAATTAAAAATCTGTGTTGCTTACATGAAGCGCACAAGCGAGCGCTTTTCGCCTCAAAGCGAGGCGCACTGAAGCGCTCGCTTCACGGACCTGCTGCGCCTCGGAGTACCCTGAAGCGCTAGCCTTGCGCATAGAGTCGCTTTGCGCTTAAGCGAGCATATGAAAACATCATTCCAACAATTATAATGATGTCTGATGATAAAAAGCACCTCTTTCGAAAAATTGTTTCTTGATCAATCATCAATGGAGGAGTTGAAAAAGCTGTTTCTTTCTTCTTTTTTGGCAAATCAGGTACATCCCTTCGATGGATTTTGTCGAGAATCAATCCATTGTTCTTGCAGCGTCGATGGATCTTTCGGAGAATTCAAGTGTCGATGGATCTTCTGGAGAATTCAAGCGATCTTCAAGACTTAATATTGATCGGTATTCTAGTAAAACCCTTTAAAATCAGTAAAACATATAATGATATCTTTCTTATTGAAATCCGAAAACATCTTTCAATGTGAAACAATACCTTCCCACAAACAAAGAGCATATATTGGGAATAGTTGGCTCGTGCAATGGCCTGGTTTGTTTCCTGGTAAAAGCCCGATTACCAGTCTATAGATTTGAAGTGACGGTTTGCGTATACAACCCATTAACGTGTGAATATGTAGAGATTCCATAACCATGCGTAGAACTGCGTAGAACTTGATGTTTTTCGTGGATCGTCATTTGGATTTGGTTGTAGATGAGCTTAGATCACAAAACATTGAAACTCTTCTACTTCTTACGCATATTCGGTCCCCTGTTTTGAACATGAACATTTGATGTTCAAAATTATAAACAGTGATCAGATGAGAGAAAATGAATCAAACTTGTTTAGGACATTCACAGTCTACCAAGTCGATCAAATAATATGAATAAAATGTAATATTCTAATGAAGTATTTGAAAAATAGTTTCTATTTAAGCGGCTAAAAGCAAAGCAGATAAATGTCTTTGTTAAAGATGTGGCTCAGATGAAAAACATCAGAACTCTTCTACTTTCTAGGCATCTTCGATTCCCTGTTTTAAATATCAAAATAAAAAGTTGTTGGATGAGAAAAAACGAACCAAAACATTCATTGTGTTAATGACGACTGCTTACATACCTCTCGTACCCCTCTATTGGCATTTCTGCCGAAAATTCATATGTTTTCTCAAAATCAGCACGAGCAACGTGCAAGTGATATTTAATTCGGATCAGGCATGGATATCCTGATAAGCTGGAAATTTGACTATTTGTCAAAAACATAATATATTCATTATCATTTACTTGACTTTATAATCATTCCAACAACTCACTTGAATTCGCGATCGATGAAGAAGAGGTGTCCCAACCTTGGCACAAATCCAAGCAAGTGTCGTGGGTTCTCCGGGCACATATCAGCAAGCAATTGCTTCTACAAGTTTCAAAAAATGAAATTTAATTTTTATTAAAGGAAAAATAAGTCAAATCAAACTATTTTTGACACGAAATCACACATCAACTATAGTTCAGAACTGTAGCCTTCTGCGATACATTATTGAACACGAAACACTCGTCGAACCATGTCCCGCTGACCACTTCCTCCTTGTGTTCAGCAAGATTGACCAAAGCTGTTTTATTTGCGTTGCTCTGCGATAAGAAACACTCAATTACCATTGAAATCCATAAAAATTTTAAAGGAACATGACGAAGACTATTACCTCGAGCTTGTATATGTGTAACGATGATTCAGTAGACATCGCCACGAAGCGTCCACCACGAGCCCAGTAAATGTTTTGCGACCACGTAGCCGAACAAATTTTCAAGCCGTCACCGTAACACAAAAAAAACATTAATTTTGGAGTTGTATTTTACCCGCTTTAACTTTCAGATTGACTGACCGTATAGTGATAGATCCATCCCAGTCATAGATAGTAAGAGTGTCATCTGGCGGGTACCCAAGAAGGTACCGCCGTATATGTGCTTGGCCAAGAAGTCTAGATGAATGATATTTTTATCCTGCAAATTCTTCAGTTAGCTTTTTCTTGTCATTTCAATGACTAGATAAAGAAGAGGAACGACCAAAGAAAGCTTGAAATCGGGTTTTGGCGGTGCTTTCGATGTAGTTAGAAACAACACGTTTAAGATTTCGATTTCCTCCCTCGATTTCAAGGTTTCTTTGGTCGTTCCTCTTCTTTTTCTATACTCATTGAAATGACAAGAAAAAGCTGACAGAAGAATTTGCAGTAGAAAAATACCATTCATCTAGACTTCTTGGCCGAGCACATATACGGGCATACGGCGGTACCTTCTTGGGTTTCCGTCCAGATGACATCGTTACTTTCTACGACTGGGATGGATCTATCGCTATACGGCTAGTCAATTTGGACGTTAGATTAAGTAACATACAACTCCAAAATTAAGGTTTTTTTGTTACGATGACAACTTGATAATTTGTTCGGCTACGTAACATTTATTAGGCTCGTGGATGACGCTTCATGGTGATGACTGTTGAATCATCGCTGCACATATACAAGCTCGAGGTAATAGTATTGATCATGTTCCTTTCAATTTTTTTGGATTTCAATGGTAATTGAGTGTTTCTTATCGCAGAACAACGCAAAGGTCTTGCTGAACACAAGGAGTAAGCGGTCAGCGGGACATGGTTCGACGAGTGTTTCGTGTTCAATAATGTATCACAGAAGCTGCAGTTCTGCCCTATAGTTGATGTGTGATTTCGTGTCAAAAATAGTTTGATTTGACTTATTTTTTCTTTAATAAAAATTAAATTTCATTTTTTGAAACTTGTAAAAGAAATTGCTTGTTGATATGTTCCTGGAGAACCCACGACACTTGCTTGGATTTGTGCCAAGGTTGGGACACCTCTTCTTCATCGATCGCGAATTCAGGTGAGTTGTTGGAATGATTATAAAGTCAAGTGAATGATAATGAATATATTATGTGTTTGACAAATAGTCAAATTTCCAGCTTATTAGGATATCCATGTCTGAGCCGAATTAAATATGTAGTGACCCTTACCCGGATCACCTACTAAACAAAACTTAGGCATGCAATTAACTTAATTAAACAGATATCAGAATAAACTGCGAAAACCATAAAAAATATACAATCTCAAGTAAAGGAATCTGTAATTTATCCAATAATATACAACCAAATCGAATAGCTGTATCAACCCAAACAACAGTAATAAAACCTAAGCGAAGCTCCAGCTGGCCAACCACTGACTAGCCCCTCCTGGATCCACCCTCCTCGTCCAATCGCAAACCTGCCCCATGGAATAGGGTGTCCAGAAACACAGAGTACGAGACGTGAGCATAAAATGCTCAGTACGAGAGTATGAGTATACATGCATGCAAAGTGAACTCCCTATAGACTCGAGGTCAAGGATCAGATAACAGAGACAGACCGGGCCCTGGTATGTAGCATGTTATGCCGTCGCTTCAGGAGGTGGCTCCCATACCGAGATAATCGTGGATACGCCGGACCCAAATTGATGGAAGTCCATCCACTAACAGGATAGGGTACAACCCTACTAACAGACATCTCGAAAGAGATACAACAAGATGCAAATGAATGCAGCATAATATCATGGCATATAAATCATGCAGTCACATAATACATGCATACTCAGTCAGGATATCTCGAACAGTACTTTTGTACCTCAAAACAGTGCAAGCTCTACCAACTCTAGGTCCACGCCTATAGTCCGATCTACACTGCCAAATGATACTACTATCATTAAAGTGCTCTAAAATCCTTAACTAAGCTATTGCATACTCCTAAATATTTATAGGAAGCAAAAGCTATACCTTCGTCCGTCGTTAGCCCTTTGATGTCGATGCCTCCAGAACTTGGGCACAACTCCGCTACGACTACCGAACGCCTCGCTGACCTCCGGACCAAGCCTAAGAAGACTAGAACAGCTCCAAAAGGACTAGAATGGAAAGAAGAACTCGGAATTGGCAAATGAAAGTGAAGCCTCGGCCTTCTATTTATAGACAACGATCGGAACTTCCAATCCTTGATCGGAACGTCCGAACCTCGATCGGAACGTCCGATCCTGCCATCGGAGCTTTCGACGATCCTGATCTGCCACGTGTCAAAATATCACTTGTTGACTCCGGATAGGGGTGATCGGAGCTTCCGGTCCCGATCAGAGCTTCCGATCTTGCCACACGTCATGCCTGACGTAATATCGATCGGAGCTTCCGATCCTGTTCGGAGCTTCCGATCCTGATCGGAGCTTCCGATCCTGATCGAAGCTTCCGAACTCACCTTCGGAGCTTCCGAACTCTACCCAAGTAATTATGATTATTTCCTTAATTACTGATTTTGGTTACGAGCTACTACATTCTCTCCCACTTAAGATATTTCGTCCTCGAAATCAGATTTTAAGTACCGAATGCAAATACAGAAATCAGAAACATTCTTTATTCAAATCAAACGTTTACAGAGTTTGCAACTGAATACAACTTAAAGAATGAAATCAAAACAACTCAGGATGGTCTTCACGCATCCTGTCCTCAAGCTCCCAAGTAGCTTCCTCAGTGCCTCGGCGCTGCCACTGAACTAAAACCAAAGGAATGACTTTGTTCCGTAAAACCTTATACTTATAATCCAGGATACGAAGAGGTTTCTCAACATAAGTCAAATCCTTGTCTACCTGAACCTCAGACCGCTGCAGAATATGAGATTCATCCGCCACATACCGTCACAACAGAGATACGTGGAACACGTCGTGAATACTGGATAGATGCGATGGCAAAGCTAGTCGATAAGCCAAATCGCCAATGCTCTCCAAGATCTCAAAAGGACCGATAAATCTGGGAGACAACTTGCCCTTAAGGCCAAATCTGAGAATCTTGTGGAAAGGTGACACTCTCAGAAACACTTTCTCCCCGACCTCGAACTGCAAGGGCCTACGCTTGATATTAGCATAACTGGCCTGACGATCCTGTGCAGTCTTAATCCGTTTCTTGATTTGATCAACAATATCTATCGCCTGCTGGATAAACTCCGGTCCCTCAGCCTGTCTCTCCCCCATTTCTTCCCAGAAGAGTGGAGTACGACAACGTCGCCCATACAACGCCTCAAAAGGTGCCATCCCAATACTAGTGTGATAGCTGTTGTTGTAAGCGAACTCGATCAACGGCAAATGATCCTGCCAGGCTGAACCAAAATCCATGACGCACGCTCTAAGCATATCCTCTAACGTACGGATAGTGCGCTCTGACTGACCATCAGTCTCCGGATGATAGGCTGTACTCAAACTGAGAGTAGTACCCATCGCACGCTGAACACTCCCCCAGAATCTAGAAGTAAACCTGGGGTCCCGATCGCTGACAATGCTCACAGGCACTCCATGAAGTCGAACGATCTCCTGAATGTACATCCATGCCATGCGACCAACAGAGTACTCTCGGCTATAGGCAATGAAATGCGCTGACTTGGTGAGTCGGTCCACCACAACCCAGATAGCATCACAGTTCTTCGGGAATACCGGCAAATGGGTCACAAAGTCCATTGTGATAAACTCCCATTTCCATTCAGGAATAGGCAGACTGTGAAGCAATCCTCCAGGTCGTCGGTGCTCTGCCTTGACCTGTTGACACACCAAACATCTCGAAACAAACTGATAAACATTGCGTTTCATTCCCTTCCACCAGAAACGAGTACGTAGATCCTTGTACATCTTGTTGCTCCCAGGATGAATACTCAACTTAGTGCGATGCGCCTGAGACAAAATCTCCTCTCGCAACTCTTCATCCTGCGGAATCACAAGCCTACCAGACAAACACAGAAAGCCATCTGACTGATAATGAAATCCAGACGAGCTACCCTCGTTAGCTAGGCGAGCTAAATGCTGGGTCTTCGAATCAAACATCTGAGCATCTCGGATCCGCGAATACAAGGCTGGCTCAGATAATATCGCAAACATCTGGATACTCTGCATACCTTTCTTATGCTTGAAGGTATAACCTGAAGTACAACAGTCACTGATCGCACTAGACATCGAACAAGTCTGAAGTGCGGATAGTCGCACCTTGCGACTCAAAGCATCAGCGGTGAGATTAGCAGCTCCCGGATGGTACTTAATCTCGCAATCATAGTCCTTAAGCAAGTCCATCCAACGTCTCTGCCTCATGTTCAACTCCGCCTGAGTGAACAAATACTTGAGACTCTTATGGTCGGTGAAGATCTCAAATTTCTCGCCATACAGATAATGACGCCAGATCTTCAAAGCGAAAACAATGGCTGCTAACTCCAAATCATGGACTGGGTAGTTGTCCTCGTGATGCTTCAGCTGTCTAGAAGCGTATGCGATCACATGCCCATTCTGAGTCAGGACACAACCTAACCCCTGAAGAGAAGCATCCGTGTATACCACATACCCTCCAGATCCGGACGGTAATGACAACACTGGCGCAGAAGTCAACCGCCGTCGAAGCTCACAGAAATTCTCCTCACACTCGGAGGACCATTCGAAATCCACACCCTTGCGGGTAAGCTGCGTCAATGGTCGAGCTAACTGAGAGAAGTTTAGAATGAAGCGACGATAATACCCTGCTAGACCCAGAAAACTACGGATCTCAGCAACTGTCGTCGGACGTGACCAATTAAGTACCGCTTCAATCTTGCTTGGATCAACAGAAATCCCTTCCCTGGATATGATATGGCCAAGAAAGACCACTCTATCCATCCAAAACTCACACTTGCTCAGTTTGGCGTACAACTGCTCATCTCGAAGAGTCTGTAGTACTAACCGAAAGTGAGAAACATGTTCTTTCGTATTACATGAATACACCAAGATGTCGTCAATGAAGACCACGACAAACTTGTCCAAATACTCCTTGAAGACACGGTTCATCAAATCCATGAATATAGCCGGCGCATTAGTCAAACCAAATGGCATCACTAAGAACTCGTAATGCCCATAGCGAGTACGGAATGCAGTCTTGGCTACGTCCTGAACACGGACTCTCAACTGATGATACCCAGATCTCAAGTCAATCTTGGAGTAAACTGATGTGCCCTGCAGCTGATCGAACAAGTCATCAATACGAGGCAACGGATACTTGTTCTTCACAGTGACTCGATTCAGCTGCCGATAGTCAATGCACAGCCGCATCGACCCATCCTTCTTCTTCACGAAGAGAACAGGAGCTCCCCAAGGAGATACACTAGGACGAATGTACCCTTTGTCCAAAAGATCCTGTAGCTGATTCTTCAACTCACGCATCTCTGATGGAGCCAGACGATACGGTGCTCTAGAAATAGGCGAAGTACCCGGCATCAACTCTATGCCAAACTCGACTTCCCTAGCAGGAGGAAAACCCGGAATCTCATCAGGAAATACATCTGGAAATTCATCCACAACAGGAATGCTCTCTATCCCAATACTCTCAGCGGACAAATCAACTGCATAGATAAGATAGCCTTCCCTGCCAGACTCTAGAGCTCGACAGGCCCTCAAAGCTGATACCAAAGGCATCGGGGGTCGCGCTTCCTCACCGTAGAAAAACCAGCTCTCACTCCCCTCCGGATGAAAGCATACTAATCTCTGATAGCAGTCCACTGAAGCTCGATAGGTAGTCAACATATCTATCCCCAGAATGCAATCAAAGTCGTCCATCACCAGGACCATGAGATTCGCTAACAGAATGTTCCCTTCGAACTCTAAAGGGCAACCCATCACTAGACGCTTAGCCAAAGCAGATTGGCCCATCGGAGTAGAAACAAACATCACTACGTCTAGAGCAATGCATGGTAACTTATGCCTCTTAACAAAACGTGCAGAAATGAAGGAATGAGATGTACCAGTGTCAATAAGTACAAGAGCAGGTATACCATAAAGCAAAAATGTATCTGCGATGACTTTCTCATTCTCCTCCATAGCCTGATCATGTCTCAGGGCAAACACCTGGCCAGAAGCTCGTGGCCTCAAATGAGAACTCCCAGCAGACTGTCCCTGCGACCTCTGCTGAACGGTGGCCTGAGAACCAGATCCTGAACCAGATCCAGAACCGCCTCCCCTAGACAGTGGACAATCCCTCCGGATATGACCAGTCTCTCCACAACGGAAACAAGCTCCAGAAGCTCTACGGCACTTGTCGGATGGATGGTTCTTCCCACAGTGATCACACTTGTCCTTCTTACCGTAACGGACAACACCTCTAGAACCAGAGGAAGAAGAAGATCCAGACTTTTTGAAAGTTTGGGCACGGGGACCCAAAGAACTAGCAGGCCTCGACTGAGGGAAAGACCTGTTCCGCCGAATGCTATCCTTCGCCTGGTGACAATGGCTCACCAAACCCTCGTAGGACATGTCGTCGCCAACCGCCACACGGTCATGGATCTTAGGGTTAAGGCCCTGAAGGAACAGATTATACTTCATCTCTGAGCTATCAGTAATCTCGGGGCAATAGGATAGCAGATCAAAGAACCTCTGCTGATACTCATCGATAGACATGGATCCTTATCGCAGACTCAGTAGCTCGCCTGCCTTCGACTGATGGAGTGCAGTAGGAAAATACCGCTTTTGGAAAGCTGTGCAGAACTCGGCCCAGGTGGCCACTTCTCTCGCCGTAACAAAAGGTGCAGAAGTAAACCTCCACCACCTGCTCGCACGCCCATCTAGAAGATATCCAAGGGTCTCCACCTTCTGCTCCTCGGTGCATTGGAAAGTCTGAAAAGTCATCTCCATGCGGTCTAACCAATTCTCCGCATCCTCCGAAGACTCAACTCCAACTAAGGGCTTAGGACCCATAGCTAAGAATCGACGCACAGTGAAACGCTCGTTGTCATGATGACGATGACGCCGTTCTCGACGAGGCTCCCGGTCGGCATCACCCCAACGCCCACCAACACTGCCATGAGAACTCCGGTCGTCACGATTTGCCATCTACAAAAATACCTCATGATGAGACTAAATCCCAAGAATTCTTTTGCATGCTCTGATACCATAAATGTAGTGACCCTTACCCGGATCACCAACAGAACTTAGGCATGCAATTAACTTAATTAAACAGATATCAGAATAAACTGCGGAAACCATAAAAAAATATACAATCCCAAGTAAAGGAATCTGTAATTTATCCAATAATATACAACCAAATCGAATAGCTGTATCAACCCAAACAACAGTAATAAAACCTAAGCGAAGCTCCAGCTGGCCAACCACTGACTAGCCCCTCCTGGATCCACCCTCCTCGTCCAATTGCAAACCTGACCCATGGAATAGGGTGTCCAAAAACACAGAGTACGAGACGTGAGCATAAAATGCTCAGTACGAGAGTATGAGTATACATGCATGCAAAGTGAACTCCCTATAGACTCGAGGTCAAGGATCAGATAACAGAGACAGACCGGGCCCTGGTATGTAGCACGCTGTGCCGTCGCTTCAGGGGGTGGCTCCCATATCGAGATAACCGTGGATACGCCGGACCCAAATCGATGGAAGTCTATCCACTAACAGGATAGGGTACAAACCTACTAACATACATCTCGAAAGAGATACAGCAAGATGCAAATGAATGCAGTATAATATCATGGCATATAAATCATGCAGTCACATAATACATGCATACTCAATCAGGATATCTCGAACAGTACTTTCGTACCTCAAAACAGTGCAAGCTCTACCAACTCTAGGTCCACGTCTATAGTCTGCTCTACACTGCCAAATGGTACTACTATCATTAAAGTGCTCTAAAAGCCTTAACTAAGCTATTGCATACTCCTAAATATTTATAGGAAGCAAAAGCTATACCTTCGTCCGTGGTTAGCCCTTTGATGTCGATGCCTCCAGAACTTGGGCACAACTCCGCTACGACTACCGAACGCCTCGCTGACCTCTGGACCAAGCCTAAGAAGACTAGAACAGCTCCAAAAGGACTAGAATGAAAAGGAGAACTCGAAATTGGCAAATGAAAGTGAAGCCTCGGCCTTCTATTTATAGACAACGATCGGAACTTCCGATCCTTGATCGGAACGTCCGAACCTCGATCGGAACGTCCGATCCTGCCATCGGAGCTTCCGATGATCCTGATCTGCCACGTGTCAAAATATCACTTGTTGACTCCGGATAGGGGTGATCGGAGCTTCCGGTCCCGATCGGAGCTTCCGATCTTGCCACACGTCATGCCTGACGTAATATCGATCGGAGCTTCCGAACTCACCTTCGGAGCTTCCGAACTCTACCCAAGTAATTATGATTAATTCCTTAACTACTGATTATGGTTACGGGCTACTACAAAATATCACTTGCACTTTGTGATTTGAGAAAACAGATGAATTTTGGCAGAAATGCCAATAGAGGGATACAAGAGGTATGTACGTAACTGTCCTTAACACAATGAAGGTTTTCGTTCGTTTTTTTTTTCTATCCAACAAGTTTTTATTTTGATGTTTAAAAGAGGGGACTGAAGATGCTTAGAAAGTAGAAGAGTTCTGATATTTTTTATCTGAACCATGTCTTAACAAAACATTTATCTACTTTACTTTTTGCCGCTTAGATGTAAACTGTTTTTCAAATACTTTATTTAGAATTTTACATTCATATTATTTGATGAATGTGAATGTACTAAACAAGTTTTAGTTCATTTTCTTTCATCTAATCACTGTTTCAAAAGTAGAAGAGTTCCAATATTTTGCGATCTGAGCTACGTCTGCAACCAAATCCAAATGACGTCCACGAAAAAAACAAGTTCTACGCATGGTTTTGGAATATTCACATGTTAATGGGTTGTGTATGCCAACCGTCGCTTCAAATCTATCGACGAATAATCGGGTTTTTACCAAGAAGCAAACCAGGCCATTGCACGAGCCAACTATTCCCAATATATGCTCTTTGTTGTTTCAAGAACATCTTTTCCGGTTTCAATAATAAAGATATCATCATATGTTTTACTGATAAGGGGAATTTTACCAAAGTACCAATCAATATTGAGTCATGAAGATCAATTGAATTCTCCGGAAGATTCATTAATGCTGCAAGAATAATGGACTGATTCTCTACTAGCCGTATAGTGATAGATACATCCTAGTCATAGAAAGTAACGGTGTCATCTGGGCGGACCACCCAAGAAGGTAGCGCCGTATATGTGCTTGCCCAAGAAGTCTAGATGGATGGTCTTTTTCTCCTACAAATTCTTCTGTAAGCTTTTTATTGTCATTTCAATAAATAGATTAAAAAGAGAAACGATCAAAGAAACCTTGAAATTGGGTGTGGAAATCGAAATTTTAGACGTGCTGTTTCTAATTTGTCTTTGCTATTTCCACCTTTTCAATATCAATAGCATATTCTTAAACTAATTATTCGGCTGGTTTGGATGACTGTTATTTTGCATTCTTTGTAAGTTTGTTGACAAGTGTGGATGCGTCAATAATTGTAGCTTAGTTCTTCTCGATTTAATCTTTGGCATATCCAAATTCCAAATCTTGGAAGGGAACATCAAAAACATGTGGTTAGACTAATTTGAATAGCCTAATTTTTTTAACTGATGTCTATATGATTTCCATAGGAAAGATCGATCGGTTCACACCTTGTCCATTAGATGCAAAATGAAATGCGGTTGTTATTCTTGTAGGTTCATAACTAAGAATTAATGTCCTTGTGGAAAAATCAATAACTACCTTGTTTTTGTTATTTACCTTTGAATGTGTTTGATCAGCGAACCGATAGCTGCTATATCTTGAGGGTGTTCATGATATTAGTAGTATGAGGAGTGGAGAATAATTCCTATTACTTGTTTTTCATACATTTTTATTTTGCTAAGCATAGAGATTATTGTTCGTGAGACATTGACTATTGTTCTTAGTTGTGTACCTACAAGAATAACAACTGAAAAAGACGCTCTAAGTTGTGTTCTGTACCATTGCATCAATGTTTTGGTCACTTTAGTCACCATATTTAAGACAAAGGATTGACTAATTCCTTTAAGCAAAGGAAGTTCTTGAATGTTTGGTTCATATATCCTTGCTCATGATTAACCAATGATGCATCAGTCAGGTTCTTTGAGAATTTTGGTCAGTTTAGTCACCATGTTTAAGACAAGCCCGTCCAAGACTTGTCCATCCCAGTACCCATCACACGTGACAATTGTTCCTTTGTCACTAATATCATAGCTTCTTCCATTACCAGATTTTATTGAGGTGGATTTTTTTATATAATAAAATTATGTGTATATGTGTACATATATATATATATATATATATATATATATATATATATATATATATATATATATATATATTGTTGATTCCAGGTGCGGCATTACGAGATAGAAACTATGGAAATTAAATAATAAATAGACAACAAAATTTACGTGGAAAACCCCTAAAAATTATTAGGGTAAAAACCACGGGCAAGACCAAAAGATTCCACTATAATATTTGGAGAATTACAACCTCTCTTTGTGTTTCCAAAGAGACACTCACTCTCTTATACAGGAGAAAACCTATCTCACAAATATATATAGAAATACACTCAAATGTATTTGAATGCTTTACTGAAGAAATGAACTGGAGGATGGGATGCATTCTTCTGAAAGTAGGGAGCTCTATTTATAGAGCCCCCTCCGCGCACAAACATCAGAAGAAAAATTCTCAATTGAATTTTCCTTCAATATTTATCGTACACATGTCTTCAAATGAATTGCCACCTATCATTATTAAAATTCCAACTTGCCTCATATTGACTTTTCAAAGGCCACCTTTCCCGACATTTCTCCCATTTGGAGATTTGATTGAGAATCAAACACATCTCTCCACACATTCTTTCAATCTTGCCATTCCCGCTGCTTATGTTCCCGCGAGGCCACTTGAGGATCTACACCATTCGAACTTGTCTGTACTCACTGGCTTGGTCAGAAAATCAGAAATATTATCCTTTGTATGGATCTTCTGCATATCCACACTTCCTTTCTCTACTACTTCTCGTACAAAGTGAAATTGAACTCCAATGTGTTTAGTCCTGGAATGAAAGGCTGGATTCCTTGCAATGTGCAAGGCACTCTGACTGTCACAAAATAGAGGAATCTTTTCTTGTTTGTGTCCAAGCTCCTCCAATAACCTTTTAATCCATATTGCTTCCTTGCAAGCTTGAGTAGCTGCCATGTATTCTGCCTCCGTTGTAGATAATGCCACAACTATTTGCAGTTTTGAAACTCAGCTGACTGAACCTCCTGCAACTGTAAACACATAACCAGTAGTAGATTTTCTTTTATCTGGATCACCTGCGTAATCTGAATCAACATAGCCCCTGAGTGTAAAATCTGATCCTCCAAAACATAATGCAGCATCCGAGGTACCCTTAATGTATCTAAGGATCCTCTTAACCGTGCTCCAATGCTCTTGTCCAGGATTTGCCATATATCGACTGACTGCTCCCACTGTTTGTGCAATGTCTGGTCTTGTACAAATCATGGCGAACATTAAACTCCCCACTGCTGATGCATACGGTACTCGAGACATCTCCATCTTCTCTGCTTCACTGCTAGGACACATCTTAGAAGATAACTTGAAGTTAATAGGAAGAGGGGTTGAAACTGGCTTACTATCTTGCATGTTGAAGCGTTGCAAGACTTTCTTCAAATAATTTTTCTGGGAAAGCCAAATCTTCCTATTGCTTCTGTCTCGGTGAACTTGCATCCCTAGAATCTTGTTTGCTGGTCCCAAGTCCTTCATATCAAATTCCCTAGCTAATTGTGCCTTCAATTCTTGGACCCGATCTTTGTTGGGGCCTGCTACCAACATATCGTCCACGTACAACAATAAAATGATATAATCATCATCACCAGACCTCTTGAAATACGTACAAGGGTCTGCACTGAGTCTGTTGTACCCAAGGCTCATGATATAGGAATCAAATCTCTTGTACCAACACCTCGGCGCCTGTTTGAGACCGTACAGAGATTTGTTCAACCTGCAAACCAAGTTTTCTTTGCTCTTTTCTGCAAAACCTTCTGGCTGGAGCATATAGATTTCTTCTTCAAGATCGCCATGAAGAAATGCCGTTTTCACATCTAGCTGTTCTAGATGTAGGTCAAACACCGCACACAATGCCAATACTACCCTGACTGTTGAAAGTCGAACCACAGGAGAAAATATCTCATTGAAGTCAATACCTTCTTTCTGAGCGTACCCTTTGACAACCAATCTTGCACGATACCGCTCCACTTGGTTATTGCCATCACGCTTGATCTTGTAGACCCATCTGTTACCGATAGCTTTCCTTCCTCGTGGTAGTGTAACAAGATCCCAAGTTTTGTTTCTGTCCAATGCTTCCAATTCTTCCTGCATCGCTGTCATCCACAGGGATACATCCGAGCTTTGAGTAGCCTCATGGAAACTCGATGGCTCACCATCCTCTGTTAATAGACAATATGCAATATTGCTTTCAGTGACATAATCTGAAAGCCAACCTGGTGGTCTTCTCTCTCGAGTTGACTGCCTCACTTTGGAAAACTCTGACTCAACTGGTTCTTGTACCTCGTGCTCTGGTACTGCTTCACAAGAAACTTGATCTTCGTCTGTCTTATTTTCTACCTGAATGATAGTAGTTTCTGAATTCTGTATGCCTTTGTCTCCCTTTACTTTATCTTCCTCGAAGATAACATCTCTGCTGATGATAAGCTTGTGGACAGTAGGATCCCACAAGCGAAACCCCTTTACTCCATCAGCATAGCCCAAAAGATACACTTTCTGGATTTGGAATCCAACTTTGATCTTTCTTGTTCATTGTACATAACGTACACCGGACTTCCAAATGTATGTAACCGAGAATAATCAGCTGGCTTGCCAGTCCATACCTCCATCGGAGTCTTCAAATCAATCGCCACTGAAGGAGAACGATTGATGATATAAGAAGCGGTTTTGACTGCTTCTGCCCAAAATGGCTTTGGTAGACCTGCAGTACTCAACATGGCCCTTGTTCTGTCCAACAAAGTTCTGTTCATCCGCTCTGCCAATCCATTTTGCTGAGGCGTGTAAGCCGTCGTGAACTGTCGTTTGATGCCCTCATGCTGACTGAATGCATCAAATTCATCACTGGTATATTCTCCTCCATTGTCCGTCCTCAAACACTTGATTTTCTTGTCAGAATCAAGTTCAACCCGCGCTTTGAAAACTTCGAAAACATCCGACTTCTTCTTGATTGGATACACCCAACATCTCCTAGAGAAATCATCAATAAACGAGACAAAGTATCTCGCTCCTCCTAGGGATACCATCGGTGCTTGCCAAACATCAGAATGAATCAGCTCCAATATTCCTTTGCTCTTGGCAGTAGACGTGCCAAACTTTAATCTGTGTTGTTTACTGGTAACACAATGCTCACAAAAGGGTAGAGTCACTTTTGTAAGCCCTGACAACAGCTTCCGTTCAGAGAGAATCTTCATTCCTCGTTCTGACATATGTCCAAGCTTTCTATGCCACAACACTGTTGATTCTTCTCCCGAACCAATTGATGCAACAGCTAGTTCCGCCTCTTTGTGTGTTTTCCCCAACAATACATACAGATTTGCAGCAACCTTTTCCGCCTTCATAACCACAAGCGCGCCTTTCACAATTTTCATGATCCCTTTCTCAATACGAGTTTTGCACCCAATATCATCCAATTGCCCCAAAGACAAAAGATTCTTTGTCAGGCCCTTCACATGTCGTACCTCCTGTATGGTGCGAATAGTACCATCAAACATTTTGATTTTAATGGTACCGACCCCAGCGATTTCCAAGGCATGATCGTTTCCCATGAATACAGATCCTCCTGAGACTGGTTCATACTGGTCGAACCATTCTCTTCTTGACGTCATATGCCACGTCGCTCCTGAATCCATAATCCATGCATCACAAAATTTGTGTCTGCCTTCCGCAACCGTTGCTGCTTCGCTGAATAATATTTCACCACTTCCTGAAGTACTGGCCACATTTCCTTGAGATCCCTTTTCGATGCTCTTCGTACACTCTCTCTTGAAGTGCCCTTTACCGCCACATTTAAAACAGTAAATATTCTTCTTCTTACTTCTTGACTTTGATCTACCATATCTGTGGCTCCCACTGGAGTCACGCTCCGTCAATCTTCCTCTCGTCATCGGTAAAGCCTCTGCTTGCTTCGACGTTGCCAACCTATCTTCCTTGTTCCTTCGACGAATCTCTTCTCCAAGAACCGCAGTTAAGACATCGTCAAAATTTAAATTATCCGAAAGAACATTGTTGGTAACATTGATGATGAGCTGATCGTATGAATCTGGTAGACTCTGAAGTAGAAGCTCCGCACGTTCTTTTTCCTCTATTTTATGCCCCATAGAGGTTAGCCGGGAAAATAGAGTATTCAGTGTGTTGATATGTTCGGTCATCGATGAGGATTCCGCCATCCGAAGAGTATAAAGCTTTCTCTTTAGGAAAATTTTGTTGTGTAGTGACTTGACCTCGTACAATTTTGTCAGAGTATCCCAAATAACTCTTGCGCTTTTTATTTCCGAGATACTTGACAAAACTTCATCCGCTATCGCCAAGTGCAAATTGGCAACAGTATTGTGATTCATCTCATTCCACTTTTGATCGTCCATGACATCCGCCGGTCTATCTCCAATAGCTGCCAAGCAACGCTCCTTTGTTAGAATTGCTTGCACCTTCAATTTTCACAGCAAAAAATTGCTCCCATTGAACTTTTCTATCTCGTATTTTGCCGTCATCTTGACTACAATAATCCTTGCCTTATAAAATCTCAAAAAATCTTTTCTGATGTGGAAGATCAGTCACAGCTGCAACCACAGAGCATACTCAGAATTTTAAGAAATTTTATGCCAAGGCTCTGATACCACTTGTTGATCCCAGGTGCGGCATTACGAGATAGAAACTATGGAAATTAAATAATAAATAGACAACAAAATTTACGTGGAAAACCCCTAAAAATTATTAGGGTAAAAACCACGGGCAAGACCAAAAGATTCCACTATAATATTTGGAGAATTACAACCTCTCTTTGTGTTTCCAAAGAGACACTCACTCTCTTATATAGGAGAAAACCTATCTCACAAATATATATAGAAATACACTCAAATGTATTTGAATGCTTTACTGAAGAAATGAACTGGAGGATGGGATGCATTCTTCTGAAAGTAGGGAGCTCTATTTATAGAGCCCCCTCCGCGCACAAACATCAGAAGGAAAATTCTCAATTGAATTTTCCTTCAATATTTATCGTACACATGTCTTCAAATGAATTGCCACCTATCATTATTAAAATGCCAACTTGCCTCATATTGACTTTTCAAAGGCCACCTTTCCCGACATATATGATTTTATTTATTTTTTAAAAATAATGACTTTGACTTTAAGCGAAGAAAGATATGAAGTATGATTTGAGACTTTCATCATTTGAAAATTCTGATTACATCTTGCATTTTCTTTTGTCAAAAATAATAACAATATGTGCAAAAATAATGATCAATGGAAAGTTTTGTCAAGTTTTGGAGAACACTAACTACGAATGCGAGCAATTTTGTTTTGTTTTGCTTTGTTTTTTGTTTTTGTAAATAATGTCATGCTTAGATAACAGCTTCGAACTCCATTTCTTCAAAATTTAAATGCAAGCTTCCCCCATCACTTTCTCATCAAAGTTTTTTAATTTTTATTTGATTTCTAGTTGTTTTTGAGGGAATTTGCATATGGATTTAGGCAGGGCCGATCCTAACAATTTTTGGGTCTGAGTCTAACTTTTAAAAAAGGTCCTTAAATCATAATGTGTGTTCATGTTCTTTAGACTAATAACAAATTTTTCGATTTAAGAAATGTGCAATAGTCAAAATATTTCTATTTTAATTGAGTAATAAGAACAAACATGTACAAAATGATTACTATAAAATAACTTGTTTAACAGTTTAGAGCTAACAATATTGATCAAATTTTTCAGGAATTTTTTTTCTCAATTAATAGCATAACCAATTCATTCAATTTTTCATATAACATGGTTTATTAAGAAAATTTTTTGAAAAGCTTTAAATTTGAGAAATTTTGTTTTGCACTTACAACTGTAAAAAGTATAGTCAACAAGATTTTATAAGCAATATGAGTATTTGAGAAATATCCATCAATTTTTTTTTCAAGTAATTCACTACATCCATTGTCGATTTTGTTTTTTTTGGTAATGAGAACTTCAAGAATGTCAACTCCGAAAATAAATCGTGCTCATTAATATCAGATCAACCCTTATGAGTCAGAAAATATGTTTTTATATTGGTCCAATTACACTAATTATAATAAATTTAGGGAATAAAAATGTTTTTTGTTTATATTGGGTACGAGAAAAATAATTTATATTTGAAAAAAATTAGGAATAATAAACTTCATAAATAAATTTATCAAAAATTTCAGAAATAATAAAAAAAAGTTTATATTATACAGTAGACAAATAAAAAATAATTTCCTGAGATATGAATGAAAAAAGCCCAAAAATAATTAATTTATATTGGATCAATTTATACTTTTATATAATAAATTTTTTTTTCAAAATTATGGGCCCTGAAAAAAAATGGGCCCAAATCGAACAACTCTTCGGCCTCCAAATAGAAACGGCCCTGGATTTAGGCAGGGCCGAGCGTTTCACATAAGCTGCTTTCTTGTTTTTGGCTACAAGTATTTGGTCGAACGTGGTCAATTCGTTCATGATTCAGAATCTGGTCACTTCATCTTTGGGTTGTGGGTTTGTCTTTTTTGTAATGGTAGTTTGAATTTGTGTCGTTTTTTGGATTAAGAGAGAATGCAATTCCTCCGCAAGCTTTAAACTTATAACATGGTTCAACCCTTCCATGTGGCGACTCTCCAACCAGTTCAAGTACCAAAGATACACCCTTTTCTCCTCACTATATTTGTTGCAAGATTTTGGTCGGTGGAATGGAGTGATGTGGTGTTGATATGTTTTTGGATCGTTATCCTTGTGTTTTAAATAAAAATTTACCCGTGCTAATTGGATTTACGAATGTTCTACGTTTGGAACCTGCAGATGAAATGCTTGCTTTGTAGTTTTGGTGGACTATAAAAATTTTGGTTGCTTCAAATTGATGAAGCCTTTTAATTTTTGAATCTTTTATATCTTTATTTTCCTTTCTCAAAAGTTGCAAAGGAAAATGTGCGATTCAGAATTGGAGGTTCACACTAAATTTGAAATGAAAACAACTAAAAGAACTATAAGAGCTTGGTCAACCCTGAGAATATATCCACAACAATATTTTCAAATCTTTTGATCGATCATTGGTCTAAACCACAACGTCCGTTGGAGTAATAAGAATTCTTTACAAAATTAATATCAAAACTCTTGTTAGATGGTCTCACGAGTTAATTTTGAAAGATAAATTTACTATATTTGGGTCAATGATGAAAAATTATTATTTTTTATGTTAAAAATATTATTTTTATTTGTAAATCTGAGTATGATTGACCGGTATAACAAAAAACCTACTCCAAAATTAATTAACTCAACAAAAGATAATGACAATTGTATTATAAATTCTGACAATTCATGTTAATTATTTATATGTAACTGATTGGATAAAAATATGTTTAAAAGGACTACTCAATTTTTGTGGTGATTCAATTATATGCACTGGTGACCTTTCTTTTGACCTTTTTGTTGACAAAAAACAGAAAGGAAAGATCATAAAACATAAACTGTTTTACTGAGTGTATGATTAGTATGTAGTTGTTGGACATGGTCTGTATTGTACTCATTAGATGTGAAATTGGGTTCAAAATAGACGATGACCCAAAGTGAAAGGCCCAAGAGTCCAAAGCAAAATAATAGTTATGCCCGTGACTCTTTTTTGTACTGCGTTTATTATATAGTATTGTAGATGCTTTATATTTGTAATATTGCGGTCAATTGATTATTTGAAATCATTTAAAATTAAAAGTACAATTTTAAATCTTATTATTATACAATTAGTATCAAGAAATTTATTTTATATTGATTAATAAAAATTGTTCAAGCTTTATTATTATTATTATTACTATTATTTTACAACATACATATAAAGGATAGTTTGGAAAACGATATGATATTTCCACTGAACTTTCAAACATACAAGACAAAACTAACCCCATTTTAAGAATTAAAACGTTTGTGAATCATCATTTGGACATTGAAATTTGAAAGTGTGTTCCACATTTATTTTTCTTAAACAAAAACAAAAAAATAACATCGAAACGAATTTTAACACTCAAATGTAGGCTTTAAGACATCCAATCTTATCACTCATGCACAGCAAAAATAATCTCAGAACGCTATTCTTGGATCACGTACATCGCCATGCAATGATTGACTCTATTACACATCGCTTGACAAGGATACAATAACGACTACGAATTTATAAAACTTGAATCAAATATTAAACAAAAACAAAGATAAATAATCAATTAAAGGTTTATCTTACGTGCCAAAACACTTGTATTATATCAAGTGAATCACTGTTGAAAACCAAGGCATATACCCACCTGAGCCAAAGCCGTACGCCGTAGGCGGCAGCGTCCTCCGGTCGTATCCGGGATAGCGGCCATACCGCTCCCACGGATTATTGGCGAAATGAAACGGCGCGCCCACGTTGTGAAACGGATGCCCGAACATTCCTCCACTCGCACTAGCAGGCACTTAGGGCTCGCATTTATGTTTGCACCAGAAATATCTGCAAATCCTCGCGTCGATCTCCGGAGGCACGTAGGGCTCGCATTTATGCTCTTCTTCGTCTTTTTCGAATTTGTGGCCGTTGTTGTTGTTGTTGTTGTTGTTGTTGTTGCAAGGATTTCCATAGTGTTGATCGTGATTTCCGGTATCATGTGGGCATTTTCCGGTGTCGTTTGTGTAAGCATTTGATTTGCTCCTCGTGTAGTTCCGGCTGAAGTGAAGGATTTCTGCGTGTTTCCCTGTTCTTCCAATGATATCCAGCAATAAATCTGCCTCAACTGATCTGCCTGTGACCGAAACATGATTCTTTTCTAGATCTCTGGAGAGTGAATATTCCACTGCATTTAGGAAACCAAAATCAAATCAATTGATAAAAACCAACATAAAATCGTTGTTCATACCAATTACCATGAAGTTTTTTAAGCTCTTCCCCCAGTTTCTTCTTATACTCTCTGCAACACATGTCGTGCACTTTCACAACAATAAGCTGTGATTCAACGAGATTTGATCAAATGAAAACACGAAACAACTTTGATAAATTTCATGGAATAAATCAAAATTTACTCACACATTGGAATCTTGATAGCCTAATGTTGTCCTGTATGTTTGCTCACGAGCAGTTTAGGAATCAATGGAATTTGGGTTATGGACAATTTACAATACGTGTTTATGCACCCATTAAACTAAAATCCACCAAAAGAGATTATGAACCCATTCAACATAGGGGAATTGGTTTTTTTTTTTAAAACCAAAAACCAAAAACTCAATTAGCTACAAAATCTAGTTGAATTTAATCCTTCTAAAACTCTATACAAGCATACAGGAAATGTAGATGCATATCTTACTTACCAGAATATTATTATTTCAATGAACTGATATGAGCATTATTATGAGTGAAAAATATCTCGTGTGTCATTGTCATAGGCCATGCTGACCCAAGTAAGAACGAAAGGTGTTCGTCACTGGATGTTTAGACTATCTAATCCAAAGTTGACTCACTTTGACTTAATACACATGACTAATCGATGCTCATCATTCCCAACCTATGCAAACATATTCATTCTTCAAACTACAACTAAATTGCATAGAAAAAATTTAGTCCGTCAAATATTGTCCTAAGTTCAAGTCCATCATACACAAACAAGAAAAATACAGCAAGAGAAAGAGAAGGGTTAAATCCACAAAAACTCGAACTCAAACCTGCAACATTGGAGAAACATATATCAGGAAAAAGCTCCTGCAAAGACAAATCAGTGAATCAGCTAAAACAAACTCCACTACACATAAAAGTAAGCTTACTAAGTTCCACCAACAACTGAATTTAATGGTCAAAGAATCATAAAACTACACCGATTAGTCTAGTGCTAGTGCCATATATAATAAAACAAGTTACCATACTGAGAACTAACTGTTCCCAAACCAGCGCAAGACCACACTAGAGTGTGGCAGCACAAACTTGGGTCTCTCAATGGTTCTTGAATTGCCAGGAAACATGATTTTTAAATTGTAAATGTCAAAAAAATTGATACTCTCTGCAGCATTTACCAAGTACCAACAATAAACTATATGACTTCGATTCTTCTCAACATTCTCCAAAGCCTTCTGCTTTTCCCTTCTAAAGTTTGAGGACAAAGTTCTGAAAATATGGGCATTATCAGCATTTATATAATCCAACTGGAAAAGAAAACAACTAAATATCAAAAAAGGAAAATGATCGAGATGGTCATGTAATAAAACTTAAATCAACAACCAAAGGACAATAAACTGAAAGGGACTCGTATAAAGAGCATTGTAATGTAATATCCTAAGACAACACAAACTGGTTCTTAAAAAATACTCCCTGAATATCAAAAGCCTAGCTAGTTTTTGATGGAAATCAAACGAAAAGATTGATTTGGAAAAGCAACAGAATCAGGCAGCTTTCTACCTAAGTTTTCCTCACTCCGGGGTTGCCTCCTTTGAGAACATCCTTCAACGACGAGAAACACGGGACATATGGCAGAGCTTGATGACAAATTTGCTGACCATGGATCATGTGCTCTATTTTCCCATTGCAGGCAAACATTCGTGAATCTGTATCCTTCTCTCCTTCAGCAAATGCAAGTGAAGCAACGCTGCAAACAAATCCTGGATACAAGAAGAAACTATGCTCCGGAATCGGGTCCTTCACAACTATGTACTTAGTCCAAGATTCCACAACCCCGTAATCCTTCATTATCCAAAGACAAGAACAATCAATTTTGTTCCCGACTGCACAAAGAAGATCATTCAATATTCCGACAAACGGGTAATTACCATTAGCTAGCTATGATCTGCATAGGGGGTGGAAGTTGGATTATCTCTGTCTTTTCTTCTTCAAGATCCAATGCACGCATAACATTATATACACGGGTATTTTCCGCCCCGATCCAATGAAGCACTCCATTAAAGAGAATGGAATACTTGAAACGTGTGTAATCGACGGACTGACCCTTGTACTCCCTCCATCTACTATCAACCCCGACCGTGAAAAGCTGTCCTTGTATTCTTGATCCAAATATTCTTACATCCATTTCCAAATGACATTCCAAGAAAAACATCAAATTCTAAGCATGGTACTGGAATCTCTTCATATGCTGGAAGCTCTACACATTCACACGTTAATGGGTTGCTTCAAATCTATCGACTGGTAAAAACCGGAACACACACAAGGCCATTGCACGAGCCAACTATTTCCAGTATCTGTTCTTTGTTTGTGGGAAGGTGGTGTGCAACGTTGAAGAATGTTTCAAGAACATCCTTTCCGGGTTCAATAAGACAGATCTCATCGTATCTTAAATCAAAATACAGACTGCATTTAAAGGGCTCCACAGAATTATAGGCGTGAGCGAAATTTGAGTTGGAGATGAGATGATACCACGATTTGCAGACGAGCTTGTATGCTATGACTGATTTTAAGGGGAGTTTCACCAGAATACCGATCAATATTGAGTCGTGAAGATACCTTGAATTTTCCGGAAGATCCATCGACGTTCCAACTTCCAACAATGGACTGATCGATCGATCGATCGATTTTTTGGGTTTCAAGATTTTATCTTTAATAAAAGAGATTATACTTTAATATTTTATAGATTTCTTAAAGACTTATGTTTTTATATATATATATATATATATATATATATATATATATATATATAATGATTTTCTTGGAGATTTTGTGTTGGAGGGTGTCGGTAAAACTCTAATTAATCTTTATATTTAAAAATGATAAAATTTTATTTCTTTTCTCATTATATTTATGTTATTATTATAAACAATCATGTTTTTATTAAGTTCTAAATCGTACCTCCAAATCTATATATATAGAGCAGAGTTTTTTTTTTTTAAAAAAATAGTAACTTTCCGTAAAAATTGATATTTTTTCAAGTACCCATCTACTATGCCCATCACTATGCCCATCAATGATGTGCCACTATTCTATTGGATGTGAAATAGATGTGATAAACTGTAGGTCCAATAAAATAGTGCCACATCATTGTTGGGCATAATGGTGGGCATGGTAGGTGGACACTTGAAAGAAACTCTCTATATATATATATATATTAATGTATTGATGCAAGATATTTTTATATTAATTTTATTTATATTAAAATAAAGTAATTTTATAGTTGTAAAAATTTATACAATTTGAAATATCGGAAAAAAAAATTAACAAAAAGACAAAAATGAAAGCTTGACAAATTAAAATATGATGTCTACAGGTGAGATTTTTTATATAAAGTGACATAAACAAAAAATCTTTTAGAAACAGAAAACGTAACACTTTCCGTCCAAAAGTTCTTTCCGACCATAGTAAAAAATTATCATTAAATTTAAAAATACAAATAAGATATTAAATTTAAAATCATAGATAGAGAACATATTGAATATTAAAGAAAATATAATATCTTTATATATATACAAACAAAAAGCTTTTCTAAAATAGAAAATAGACCATTTTCCCGTCTAAAATTTATTTCCGAAAATAGTAAAAAAAAATATTGTTAAATACTATAAAGATGTAAATTAGATATGCTTGAATTTAACGTCATAGAATCGAAGATATTGAATACTAAAAAAAGATAATATAATGAGTAATAAATTATTGATATAAAAATTATTAAAATTATAGATAAAAATACGATTTAATTTTTAAAAATTTAAATTACCTTCTATTGTGATTGAATAAATTTTTTACTTTTAAATGAGTGATTTTTTTGTCTATCCAAACACACATACATACATACATACATACACACACATATATATATATATGTATGTATAGACATACACACACATATATTTATATACAAGAATAACTGTAGCCTTCTTGGATGTCAAAGTTGGTGGATAGGTGTGAATTTTTGGCCTGAGGTCAGGAGTTCAATTTTTCTTATAACCACCTTCTTGGACTGGCTAACGTAGTTGCACGCTATTGCGTTACTCCGAAGGTTTACGTAATATTAATCGAAATATAGCAATTGCGAGTTCCGCGGAGTCCAACGTCAAAAAAAAAAAAAAAGAATAACCGCACACACGCAAAATGTATAATATATTTTATATTATTCTTATCTATAAATATTAATTTTTCAATAATTTTAAAATTATTTTTTCATTTCTAAAATAATATAAAATATATTTATCATTATATATAAAGTTAGTTGATAAAATATTAAAAATATATTTTTTCTGCAAATATTAAAGGCATTATCATCAAATTTTAAAATTCAAATAAGATATGAATGAAAGAAAATTGATCGATCGTCTTTTCATTAACATCAAAAAATAAAATTCAAGAAGAAAGAAAGAGTGTATTGGATCGGATGATTTCAGCAAGTCCAACTCCATAAATGTACATATGTAGTGCAAAAATTTCATTCTACTACTTACTTTTCAAGAAAAAATGTAAGCTTTCTTCATGGGTAGAAGAAATGTGAGTTGATTGGCTCGTGATTATCAGGTTCTGCAATTCGAGCTAAAGAAGTTCCAAGTTTTGTGTCGTTCTTTCCAACGATTTGGTTTTTCATCCCTTTTTTCAGTGTTGATGTTGCAAGTGTAAATATAGTTTAATTTTGCTAGCCATATGTTGTGGATATTGTATTGCATTGTTGTGTTGATTCAAGGGAAAATTGTCATAAAATCCCCAAAAGTAAACATAAATTTTTTCTCAGTTCCCTTGTCAGTAAACATGCATTTGAGCTCCCTGACATACATTGTTTTTTTGTTTGAGCTCCCTATATGTGTATATTTACATATTTACCCTCCACAATTATGTTTGTCTTCTTCTCAAAATGATTTTTAGTTTTCTCTCTCCTATATTATATTGCATAATTGTGCATTTCATCGTAAGATTTTTTTAAGTTTTTTTTTTACCATTTTAAATATTTTCTTTATTACTCCCAAAAATATATATATACATATAATTTCTACTTGTTCTATTTCAATTTTATTAGAAAATCTGTCTATTAAATCGAAATTCTTCATTTTTTAAAGGTGAAAATTCTTTATTTTTTAGTTTTGAAAATAAATGTTTAAAAATATGAATGCAATATATAAATAATGGGATTACAATAGATTCTTAGTTTTTAAATATTACAATATATTTAAAAAACGATATTTATTTGTTCAAAAAATGTGATCATTTCTAGTTTATCTTATTATTTAGTTAATATTGAAAAGTGGAACTCTGAAGAATTATAAATAATTAAAAGTGATAGGCAAATATTTATATTTGGAATTTCTTTTATTTTTGTTGTTTTGGTGGCGTACCCTAGAGAATATGGATGTTTGAACTGATTTCGCACTTCTAAGTTGTTCAAATATCTTTAGAAATTGAGAAAATCGGTTGAGTAGATTAACATCCATTCGGTCCTTTGTTTATTTTCAAGAACATTTTAAAAGTGTGTATTCTCCCCCCCCCCTCCTCTACACACACAACAGATCTCCAACAAGTGAACGTGAACAACTCATCATAATCATCATATTACATTTTGATGTGTGTGCAAAAAAATAAGACTCTTGCTCCCAATTTCCTATCAGCTTGTGTCGTAAATGTCGGACATTGTTCCACATATGTTTGGTATTATTCCAAATATGAGATAATTCGAACCGAAATTATTTTCACTAGGCAATGGTTATCTTTAGATCCCAACTTCTTTTTTTTTTTTTTTTTTTTTTTTATCTTGGTAAGTAAACTAACACATGCTCAATTAAGCCTCATGTGTACTATTGTTGTGGTTGTGTTGTGCCAAACCCAAGTATCACATATGATTTTTTTAATAATGTAGTTTAGATATATAAATCGTCTTTAAAATTAGTATAATCGATTACTAAATATCATGTTCAAAAATTGTTGCAGTTGTGAGTTAACATTATTTTAGACATTGAGCAATTAATTATGTCAATACATGTGATCTTATTGGATAATGGACAATGTGTTCTCTTCTACATTAATCGAAGTAGTGCATATGGTATTACATGACAAACACTAATGTAATTGGTCGACAACTCTTACGACAATAAAAACTGGTCATAATCATCATAATGTATGTTAAATACCTAAAAATAACATCTCGGTACATGCGCAAAAAATGAGTCTCTCGATCTCAATTGTTGTCAGATTGTGTTGTAGATGTCCAATATTGTTCTAAATAAGTTATGAATTATTTCAAATCAGAGACAATTCGAACCAAATTTACTTTTACTAGGAAAATTTGATCTTCAAGGCTAAAATTTTTATCCCGAAAAGTAGAACAATGCAAGCTCAATTAGACCACATGTATACTATTATTGCACATGTGTTGTGCCATATACCAGTATCACATATGCTCTTTTAATAGTGAAGTTCAAATACATTTGTCGTCTTACAAATTGGTATAATCGATGACTAAATATCATAATCAGCAATTATTACAGTTGAGAGTTAACATTAGTTACTCAATTGTAGACATTGAGAAATGAATGATATTAACACATGTGATCTCATTGAATAATAAGTAATGTATTTCTCTTCTACATTTGTCAAAATAGTGTAAATAACATTACATGACAATCATTAATGTAATTGGTTGAAAATTATTACGACAATGAAAACTCACCATAATAATCGTAATGTGTGTTAAACACATGAGGATAACATCTCGGTGCATGCATAACGAATGAGTTTCCTATTCTCAATTTTTGTCAAATCGTAAAGAAAATATCCAAGATTGTTCTAAATAAGTTATGGATTATTCCAAACCAAAGAAAATTCGAACCGAAATTACTTTCACTAGAAAAATTTGATCTTCAGTGCTAAAATTTGTATCCTGAAAAATAGAACAACGCATGCCCAATTAGACCGCATGTGTACTGTTATTATGCATGTGTTGTGCCAGATACCGATATAACATATGCTCTTTTAATAGTAGAGTTCAAATATATACGTCGTCTTACAAATTTGTATAATCAATGAATAAATATCATATTCAACAATTGTTACAGTTGAAAGTTAACATTTACTCTATTGTAAACATTAGGAAATGAATCATATGAACACATGTGATCTCAATGAATAATGAGTAATGTGTTCTTCTTCTACAATTGTCAAAGTAGTGTATATGACATTACATGACAAACATTAATGTAATTGATTGAAAATTATTACGACAATAAAAACTCACCATAATCATCATAATGTGTGTTAAACACCTGAGGATAACATCTCAGTGCATTCGTAAAGAATGAGTTTCTCGTTCTCAATTTTTGTTAAATCGTGTAGAAAATATCCCAGATTGTTCTAAATAAGTTATGGATTATTCCAAATGAGAGAAAATTCGAACCGAAAATTACTTTTACTAGGAAAATTTGATCTTCGGTGCTAAAATTTGTATCCTGGAAAATAGAACAACACATGCCCAATTAGACCACATGTGTACTGTTATTATGCATGTGTTGTGCCAGATACCAGTATCGCATTTGCATCTTTAATAGTGGAGTTCAAATACATTTGTCGTCTTAAAAATTGGTATAATCGATGGCTAAATATCTCATTCAACAATTGTTATAGTTGAGAGTTAACATTAGTTACTCAATTGTAGACATTGAGAAATATATGATATCAACACATGTTATCTCATTGAATAATGCTTAATGTATTCTTCTTCTACATTTTTCACATACATTACAAACACTAATGTAATTGGTCGACAAATCTTATGATAATTAAAACTCATCATAGTTATCACAATGTTCGTTAAACACCTAAGGATAATATCTCGGTGCATATGCAAAGAATGAGTTTCTCGTTCCCAGTTCATGTCAAATTGTGCAAAAAATGTCCAAGATTGTTCTAGATAGGTTTGAAAGAGTGGGTGCCCGGTTAGCCAACTTGTGGCTAAGGGCTTTTATGACTCTATATAAAACAATCTTTTGTTTAATATAATTTACACTTTTATAATGGCATTGACTTTATCTTTTTTCATATTGTTATATTATGATATACTATTGTTGTTTTGATAAAGACCTTAAATATACTATAGTGTATGTAAGATGTGGTAGCACATGAGGATGGCTATCATGAAACACATCTTATAGTCACTGTATATTCTAAACAGTTCCTAGTCAATTGAGCCGTCCGCAAATAAGGATAAGGATCGCTCGAGATTGAGACTAGCATTTGCGATGCCGAGTACCACGTTTCATTGGTATGGAACATAGAGATGTTCAAAGCATGCAAATGGATATTCATATGATGAATGATCGAACTACCCTATTCGGACTTTCCAAGTGGTTATCACTTATCGAGTGGATAAAGTCCGCGGTTTTGGTTGTACACCATTAGTCCTTATTACTTGAAACATCATTGAGACTCTATATGCTAGTACTGTACTTTGACTCGTTTACCGACTCTATTGGGGTCATCAGGTATCGGGATTGGGTACAGTTACGACACATATAGGAGTCGATGCTTTGTTGTCAAGGATTCACCACATACTTGCGAGTGTGGATATCCTATGCGATCTGAGGGGATATTACTGTGACGAATCTCTGGCCAGAGTACATGATGTGTTTTAGGTTAATGGGTTATCCTAGTAACACATGCGATGTCACTAATAGATCTCCAAGATGTTATGCATAGTTATCGAATCTCGAACGACTCTCGATATACCAATGGTTGTTGATTCGATCGGGATATTTGGTTGAAGGGACCGTACTGTACGCTAACCAAAATCTACTGGTTCTTGCAGGCACTATCAGTAATACCTAGGGAATCATGGGGCGATGTTGCTAGGCGCTCTTACCATGATTCGATGGGTAAGTCGGAAATTGTTGCTCCGAGTCACAAGGAGTTGTGAGCCCACGGCTAGCTGTATTCCTGAACCATTGAGGGTTACACAAGTAATGGATTACTAAAACCCCGTAGAGATAGTTAAATTTAATGAAAGAGAACTTGGACTTCTTAACTAAAGGGAGTGAGATTTCCTAAAATGACATAGGGATGTACATTTTTGGAAATCACTGAATTCGGATTCAGAAAAATTATCTTGACTCTAAAAGATGCAGAAATGGTTTCTGTGCACATTGGTGAAATCAGTTTATCAATCGGAGTCACGATGAATTTTATATTAATTTCTATAACAACAGGCTTGGTTTGTTGGGCTTAAGTTATGGATTGTGGGCTTTAAGGAGTTAGAGTCCTGATATAATTATAAATTAATCCAGTCTAGAAATTATCTATAAATAGGACTGCAGTGTTCGAAAATTGTGTGTGATTTTCAGTCTTGAATTTTTGAAAACCAGTCTAGATTATTCAAGAGGATTTTCGAAATCCTCTGTCCCTTTCGGAGAAAATTCGGCTTGTGATTTTTATGAAAATTACAATCTGAATTAACAGATCATATCTGTTTATTCTCTACGCAAACTTCTGATTGATTTCTAGTGCAGTCAATCAGAGGGTTTTGTTTTCTATTCGTGAACCTGATTGAAGAAACGTTCGTTCATCAATTCCGAGGATATACAACAAGAGCAGATTAAATTTTGTTGGTGTCCATAATCTCGCTTCGAGATTTTAAGGTAAAATATTTAATTGTGATTATTTATTTTACTTACACAAATTTAATCGTAAAAGTTTTGATACCCAGATATGGAATCGTTCCATATTAATAAAATAAAATTTTTAAACTTCCGCTGTACCGGGTATCAATTCTAATTGATCTGAACACCGTTTTCCAACAGTGGTATCAAAGCCAGGTTGCTCAGATCAAACGATTAAATTAATCGATTGTACAAAATTTTTAAGCCTCGGTTTTTGAAACAAAACAAATTTTTTAAAATCAAAATTTTGACTGGCAAAACACGGGCAGCGACGGGCTGCCCAGCCCGAGCCCCGGTAGGGGCACGGGCTGCCCGGTATTGTCCCGGGCAGCCCGGAAAATTAAAATTTTATTTTTAAAAAAATTTTGAATTTTTGAAATTCTAGTGTTTGATCCGATCGAAAATTGTTTTTGATTAGATCACGAGGCATCGGATCGAATTGTTCGAGTCCGAAATTTTTAAAATTGATTTTTGGATAAATTTGAATTTTTGGAAAATTTATAAATTTTATCCGTTAAATTAGATTTTATAAAATTAATTATTTTGGTACAATTGATGATAAGATATGATCTTATGGATGGATAAGATAAAATATGATATTATCTTTTAATTATGATGCCTTTGCATGTTTATCCAATTATTTAATTATTGAATTAATTAATGGATAAAGGATGATCGATTACCATGACCAATGTTTTAGGTGTATGTTAGGTGATTTACATTTGTCTTATTGTTGTTGGTGTTTATTAATGGGCTTGGTTTATAGCCCAATATGATTGTCATATGTAATAAAAATGGGCCTGGTTTATGGCCCGTTCCCACCCCTAAAAATGTATATCATATTTGTTATCGAAATTTATTGTAAATTTATTAGACTTAGTGGGAGACAAAGATTTGAAGAAATGGTGGGCCCAGCAGACAATGAAGACCGAAGAAATGTAAATTGGAAGCACAATGTAATAGGATTGCATTGCATACTTGCATATCACCTAGGATTGGACTTAGACTCGTGATTGGCAACCACGGGTCGATTAGTTAATGAGATCGATCATTCTTAAATAATATATGATATTATTGATGTATGCATGTTTAGACTAAATTGTATGAATCCCGCAAGCATACATAAATTGCATGATGAGACAAATTTTCAAAATTAAAAATCCCTCATTTTAAATATGATTTAAAATTGATATCAAGATTAATAAAAATGGAATTTAAATATTGTTTAAATATTTCTACCTTCCATCAACGATCAATGTATGAGATGCTACCCGCGGATACGGTCCAGCTCATATTATTGGGGGGGCTCGTTCATCGGAAAGCTGTACATTGGATCGACACATGTTGTAAATTGGGTGGAACTCCCATGGTATTGGCTCATATTATTGGGGGATCCACATGGCGACCGTCCATCACAACTTAATATTGATGGGTTATCTTGACATATCACAATAAACGGCGTCATATTATTGGGCCCTTATTGGACATGAGGTAAAAACATGGGGGTTACTTTGGAAGTAATTGGGCTCTACCTTTTGAAAATTATGGTTGGCTGATATTATTCGGGATCATGATTTGTCAATTGGACTCCATGTTCTCACTAAGGAAAATAGTTTCCCATTTTCACTAGAGGGTAGTGAAATCGTTAAAATAGTGGGAGTGTAATTCATAAAATAAAATTTGCCATATTTTATGTCTTAGTAAATTAATTAAACAATCATTGATTATTGTCTGTTTTCTTTTCAGTATACTATTACAATGACTTCTCGCAATCCACTGTTTTCAATTCTCGAACAAAACAAATTGACTGGCGCAAACTATACGGAATGGTTCCGTAAGTTGAAAATTATTCTTACTTCGAAAAAAACTTTCTACGTGTTAGAGAAGCCGCCTCCGAAGGAAGCCCCGGCTAATACAAGTCCGAAAGAGTTGGCCAAACTTGATTTATGGTGGGACCATGATATCAAGGCCAAATGCTACATGCAGGCTTCGATGTCTGATGAGCTTCAAAGGAGATTCGAGGATACCGTGAATGCTGCTGACATTAACAAGAACCTCAAGGAACTCTTTGGAGCTCAGTCAAGGTCGGAGAGGTATGCCACCGTCAGAGAGCTCATGACGAGCCGCATGCGAGATGGGACTTTGGTCCGTGAGAATGGGGTGCGCATGATTGGGCTCATTGAAAAGTTGGTAACACTCGACTTGACTTTGGAGCATGAACTTAGTGCGGACTTGTTGCTTCTATCACTTCCTTCATCGTTTGACGGTTTTGTGATGAACTTCAATATGAACAAGATAGAGGCCACCCTTGAAGAGATGGTCAATATGCTTGTCACATATGAAGCCACACTAAAGAAGGATAAACCGGTACTCTTGGTTGGCTCTTCTTCTAACTCTAAGAAAGGACCAAGTGGAAAGGGTAAGAAACGTTCTGCCCCGCCCAAGAAGATTGTACCAAATAAGAAGGGAAAGACCAAGGCTTCAATTGGGATAAAAGATGAAAACGTTTGCCATTACTGCAAGAAACCCGGTCATTGGAAACGTAACTGCAAGGAATACCTCGAACAGTTGCGAACTGCAAAGGGTATGTTTTACATTGAAATAAATGTTTCGCTTAATACTTCTTCTTGGGTATTGGATACCGGATGTGGATCTCACATTTACAATGATTTGCAGGTGATGACAAGAAGTCATAAGCTAAGGATGGGTGAGACCCAGCTGAGGCTCGGGAATGGTTCTAGAGTCGAAGCCAAAGCTATAGGAGACATTTATTTAGTTTTGCAGAACAATTTTAAGTTATTTTTGAGAGATGTTTTATATGTTTCGGATTTGGTCAAAAACATTATATCTATTTCTATGCTTGATAGAGATGGTTTTTCTTGCAATTTTGTGAATGAGATTTGCAATATTTACAAGAATGAATGTTTGATTGGAAATGAACAACTTGAAAACGATCTATATATCTTAAAATTAAAAGACGTTCCAATTAATTATGTTGATAAACCGGTAACAATAATTAAAAGGAAGGACGATAGTCAAAACCCGGCAAACCTTTGGCATGCTAGGCTAGGTCATATTTTCTCAAGGAGGATGAACAAGCTAGTGGGAGAGGGCATGTTTGATATGTCTGATATTAACTCTCTACCTACTTGTGAGTCCTGCCTAAAGGAAAAAATGACTAAATCTCCTTTCAAAGGGAAACCTGAGCGTAGTCAAAATCTGTTGGATTTGATCCATACAGATGTTTGCGGTCCATTTAGGATTGGTACTAAATGTGGCAACACCTACTTCATTACCTTTAGTGATGATCATTCTAGGTATGGGTATTTATATTTAATGAAATATAAGTCTGAAGCATTTGAAAATTTCAAAGAATTCAAGGCTGAAGTAGAAAACAAACTAGGTAAAAGTATTAAGGCACTTCGATCGGATCGAGGTGGAGAATACTTAAGTACCGAGTTTTTGGACTATCTAAAAGAGAATGAGATTCTCTCTCAGTGGACTCCTCCTTGAAAGAGTGGGTGCCCAGTGAGCCAACTTGTGGCTAAGGGCTTTGATGACTCTTTGTATAAACAATCTTTTGTTTAATATAATTTACACTTTTATTAATGGCAATGACTTTATCTTTCTTCATATTGTTATATTGTGATATACTATTGTTGTTTTGATAAAGACCTTGAATATACTATAGTGTATGTAAGATGTGGTAGTGCATGGGGATGACTATCATGAAACACATCTTATAGTCACTGTATATTCTAAACAGTTCCTAGTCGATTGAGCCGTCCGTTAATAAGGATAAGGATCGCTCGAGATTGAGACTAGCATTTGCGATGCCGAGTACCACGTTTCATTGGTATGGAACATAGAGATGTTCAAAGCATGCAAATGGATATTCATACGATGAATGATCGAACTACCCTATCCGGACTTTCCAAGTGGTTATCACTTATCGAGTGGATAAAGTCCGCGGTTTTGGTTGTACACCATTAGTCCTTACTACTTGAAACATAATTGAGACTCTATATGCTAGTACTGTGCTTTGACTCGTTTACCGACTCTATTGGGGTCATCAGGTGTCGGGATTGGGTACAGTTACGACACATATAGAAGTCGATGCTTTGTTGTCAAGGATTCACCACATACTTGCGAGTGTGGATATCCTATGCAATCTGAGGAGATATTAGTGTGACGAATCTCTGGCCAGAGTACATGATGTGTTTTAAGAAATGGTTTCTTAGTAGCACATGCGATGTCACTATTTGATCTTCAAGATGTATTGCATAGTTATCGAATCTCGAACGACTCTCGATTTACCAATAGTTGTTGATTCGATCGGGATATATGGATGAAGGGACCGTACTGTACGCTAACCAAAATCTATTGGTTCTTGCAGGCACTATCAGTGATACCTAGGGAATCATGGGGCGATGTTGCTAGGCGCTCTTACCATGATTCGATGGGCAAGTCGGAAATTGTTGTTCCGAGTCACAAGGAGTTGTGAGCCCACGGCTAGCTGTATCCCTGAACCATTGAGGGTCACACAGAGTAATGGATTTTTAATCCCCGCTGAGATAGTTAAATTTAAAGAGTTAAATTTAATGAACAAAGAAGTTGGACTTCTTATTTAAGAGTAGAGGAGTAAGATTTCCTAAAATGACATAGAAATGGGCATTTTTGGAAACCACTGAATACGGATTCAGAAAATTTATCTTGACTCTAAAAGATGCAGAAATGGTTTCTGTGAACATTGGTAAAATTGGTTTATCAATCTGAGTCACGATGAATTTTATATTAATTTCTGAACATGCGGGCTTTACTTGTCAGACTTTAACTTATGACTAATGGGCCCTAAGTTGTTAGCAGCCCACATTATAAATAAGTTATTGCAGTATAGAAATTACACAACAGAGGTCACAAAATATTTTCGAAAACCCTGGTTTTTCTTAAGAGTGGCCGCCACCCCCCTCCCTCTATGTCGGGAAAATCCAGCCTGTGAATTTTGAATTTGCAGTCTGGTTTAACGGATCAAATTCGTTAATTCTCTTCGTAGAAACTTCTGATAGATTTTCTAGTGCAATCTATCAGAGGGATTAAATCTCTGTTCGTGGACCTGATTGAAGAACAGTTCGTCCATCAGTTCCAGGGATATACAACAAGAGCAGAGTAATCTGTTGGTGTCCATAATCTCGATTCGAGATTTGAGGTAAAAATTTATAATTGTTATTTAATTTTTACACACACAATTTAATCGTAAAGTTTTGATACCCATTATGGAATCGTTCCATATAAAATTTTAAACTTTCGCGGCACCGGGTATCAATTCTGATTGATCTGATCGTCGTTCTCCAACAGTGGTATCAGAGAGAGGTTGCTCAGATCAAGCGATTAAATTAATCGATTGTACAAAAATTTTTATGCCTCGGTTTTTGAAACAAAATAAATTTTTTGAAAATAATAAAAAAAAAATTTCGGGCAAAACACGTGCAGCGATTGGATCGCTGCCCCGGGCAGCGACGGGCAGCCCGGGAGCGTCCCGGGCGGCCCGCGAAAAATTAATTTTTAATTTTAAAATTAAAATTTTAATATGTTAAAATTCTATTTTTGGTCCGATCGAAAATTGTTTTTGATTGGTCCACGAGGCGTCGGATCGAATTGTTCGAGTCCGAAAATTTTAAAATTGATTTTTGGATAAATTTGAATTTTTGGAAAATTTATAGATTTTATCCGTTAAATCAGATTTTATGAAATTAATTATTTTTGGTACAATTGATGATAAGATATGATCTTATGGAAATATTGAGTAAAATATGATTTTATGTATAAAATTGGATTTTATATGTAAAATATGATTTTATTTGATAAAAAGATAAAATATGATTTTGTATGTAAAATAAGATTTTATATATGGAATATGATTTTATCCTTTTAATTTAAATTGCCATTGCATGTTATCCAATAAATTAATTTTGAATTAAATATTATTGGATAAGGATATCGATTTCCATGACCAATTTTGTAGGTGTATGTTAGGAATTTACATTTGTTTTTATTGTTGTTGGATTTATTAATGGGCCTGGTTTATGGCCCAATATGAATTGTCATATGTAATAAAAGTGGGCCTGGTTTATGGCCCGTTCCCACCCCTTGAAATGTATCCCCTACTTGTCATGGTTATTTATTGTAAATACATTAGACTTAGTGGGAGATGAAGATTTGAAGACGGAGGTGGGCCCAGCAGACAATAAAGACTGAAGAAATGTAAATTGGAAGCTCAATGTAATAGGATTGCATTGCATACCTGCATATTACCTAGGATTGGACTTAGACTCGTGATTGGCAACCACGGGTCGATTAGAAATGGAATCGATCATCCTATATAATATATGATATTATAGTTGTATGCATGTTTTAGACAAAATTGTATGAATCCCGCAAGCATACAAATTTTAAATGATGAGACAAATTTTCAAAATTAAAATCCCTCATTTTAAATATGATTTAAAATTTATATCAAGATAAATAAAGGAAATTTAAATATTGTTTAAATGTTCCTACCTTCCATCAACGATCAATGTATGAGATGCTACCCGCGGATACGGTCCGACTCATATTATTGGGGGGGCCCGTTCGTCGGAAAGCTGTACATTGGATCGACACATGTTGTAAGTTGGCTCATATTATTGGGGGATACACATGGCGACCGTCCATCACAACTTAATATTGATGGGTCATCTTGACATGTCACAATAAACGGCGTCATATTATTGGGCCCTTATTGGACATGAGGTAAAAACGTGGAGGTTACTTTGGAAGCAATTGAGCTCTACCTTTTGAAAATTATGGTTGGCTGATATTATTCGGGACCATAGTTTGTCAATTGGACTCCATGTTCCCACTAAGGAAAATAGTTTCCCGTTTTCACTAGAGTGTAGTGAAATCGTTAAAATAGTGGGAGTGAGATTCATAAAATAAATTTCGCCTATTTTATGTCTTAGTAAATTAATTAAACAATCACTGATAATTGTCTGTTTCTTTTCAGTATTTCATAAAGATGAATTCGCGTAATCCACTATTCTCTATCCTCGAACAAAATAAACTGACTGGCGCAAACTATACGGAATGGTTCCGTAAGTTGAAGATTGTCTTGACTTCGGAGAAGATGCTCTACGTGTTAGAAAAATCTCCTCCGAAGGAAGCATCAGCTGATGTAAGTCCGGAAGAGTTGGCCAAACTTGATACATGGTGGGACCATGATATCAATGCCAAATGCTATATGCAAGCCTCGATGTCTGATGAACTCCAGAGGCGATTTGAGGATACCGTGAATGCTGCTGACATTCACGTACAACTCAAGGAACTTTTTGGGGCTCAATCGAGAGCTGAAAGGTTCGCTACTGTAAAAGAGCTAATAAAGTGTCGCATGCGTGAAGGGACTTCGGTCCGTGATCATGGGGTACGAGTGATTTGGCTCATACAGAAGTTGGTAATGCTTGATTTGGTGTTGGAGCATGAACTCAACGTGGACTTATTACTTCTATCTCTTCCTTCTTCGTTTGACGGATTTGTGGTGAATTTCAATATGAACAAGATAGAGGCCTCCCTTGAAGAGATGGTCAATATGCTTGTAACATATGAATCCACTTTAAAGAAGGATAAACCGGCTTTCTTGGTGGGCTCCTCTTCTTCTGCTAAGAAGGGGCCAAGTACAAAGGGTAAGAAACGTTCTGCCCCACCCAAGAAAACCGAACCCGAGAAGAAGTACAAGACAAAGGCTTCAAACATGGAAACGTAACTGCAAGGAATATCTAGAGCAGTTGCGAACTGCGAAGGGTATGTTGTATATTGAAATAAATGTTTCACTTAATACTACTTCTTGGGTATTGGATACCGGATGTGGATCTCACATTTGCAATGATTTGCAGGTGATGACAAGAAGTCGCAAGCTTAGAATGGGTGAGACCCAGCTGAGGCTCGGAAATGGTTCCAGAGTTGAAGCTAAAGCTGTGGGAGATGTTTATTTAATTTTGTAGAACGGTTTTAAGTTACTTTTGAGAGGTGTTTTATTTGTTCCAGATTTGATTAAAAACATTATTTCTGTTTCTATGCTTGATAGAGATGGTTATTCTTGCAATTTTGTGAATGGGATTTGCAATATTTTCAAGAATGAATGTTTGATTGGAAATGGACAACTTGAAAACGATCTATATAACTTAAAATTAAAAGACGTTCCAATAAATTATGTTGATAAACCGATAACAACAAACAAAAGGAAAATCGATAGTCAAAACCCGGCAAACCTTTGGCATGCTAGGCTAGGTCATATTTCCTCAAGGAGGATGAACAAGCTAGTGGGAGAGGGCATGTTTGATATGTCTGATATTAACTCTCTACCTACTTGTGAATCTTGCCTGAAAGGAAAAATGACTAAATCTCCTTTTAAGGGGAAACCTTAGCGTAGTCAAAATCTGTTGGATTTGATCCATACAGATGTTTGTGGTCCATTTAGAATTGGTACTCAATATGGCCACACCTACTTCATTACCTTTACTGATGATTATTCTAGGTATGGGTATTTATATTTAATAAAATATAAGTCTGAAGCATTTGAAAAGTTCAAAGAATTCAAGGCTGAAGTAGAAAACACGATAGGTAAAAGTATTAAAGCACTTCGATCGGATCGAGGTGGAGAATACTTAAGTACCGAGTTTTTGGACTATCTGAAAGAGAATGGGATTCTCTCTCAGTGGACTCCTCCTATGACACCTCAGCTGAATGGTGTATCGGAGCGTCGTAATCGAACTTTGTTGGACATGGTTCGATCCATGATGAGCTTCACTGAGCTTCCACCTTCGTTTTGGGGCTATGCGCTTGAAACGGCGGTATTGTTGTTGAAAAACGTCCACACTAAAGCAGTGGATAAAACACCATACGAGTTATGGAATGACAAAGCTCCTAAGTATTCGTACTTGAGGATTTGGGGATGTCCTGCTTACGTGAAGCAGACAGTGGGAGATAAGTTGGATAGTCGATCCACCTCATGTTATTTTGTAGGGTATCCGAAGAATTCAATCGGATATTATTTCTATCATCCTGCTGAAACAAAGGTGTTTGTTTCAAGGAATGCCACCTTCTTGGAGAAGGAGTTCTTATTGGATAAGAAAGGCGAGATGATGGAACTCGAAGAAATTCGAGAAGAACCCGAAATACAAAATAATGATCCTACACCTCAGGAACCATTGATAGACACGCCTATACCTAGAAGATCCGAGAGGACTTCTAAACCTCCTATTCGATATGGTCTTCTTCTTGAAGGGGATCAAGATGAACCCGATGTTGGATATGATCCAAGAAACTTCAAGGAAGCAATTTCTGATGCGGATTCAAATTTATGGCTTGAAGCTATGCAGTCGGAAATAGATTCGATGCATACAAACCAAGTTTGGTCTTTGGTAGATCCTCCCGATGGAATTGTTCCAATAGGGTGTAAATGGATCTACAAGAGAAAGCTTGGGCCTGATGGTAAGGTATTGACCTACAAGGCGCGATTGGTGGCGAAAGATTATACTCAAAGACAAGGAGTTGACTATGATGAAACCTTTTCACCAGTCGCAATGTTCAAGTCCATAAGAATCCTTATTGCCGTAGCTGCTTGGTATGACTATGAGATATGGCAAATGGATGTGAAGACTGCATTTCTTAATGAAAACATTAAGGAAGAGATCTATATGACGCAGCCTGAGGGATACACATCCATGGGAAGCGAGCATAAGGTATGCAAGCTTCAGAGATCAATCTATGGTCTCAAACAAGCATCAAGAAGTTGGAACCAGAAATTTGATGAAACAATAAAGGATTTTGGTTTCATCAAGAACCCGGAGGAACCATGCGTGTACAAGAAAGTAGTTAAGGATGCTGTGACATTCTTAGTACTTTATGTTGATGACATCCTACTCATTGGGAATGACGTAGGGATGTTGCAGTCAACAAATATATGGTTATCATGTAGATTCTCGATGAAGGATTTGGGTGAGGCATCCTATATTCTAGGGATACAGATCTATAGAGATAGATCTAAGAGAATGATAGGACTCACTCAAGCAACCTACATCGACACCATATTGAAACGGTTTTCAATGGATGGGTCCAAGAGAGGACATCTACCTATGTGTCATGGAGTTTCTCTATCCAAGTCTATGTGTCCCAAGACTGATGAAGAGATAGAGAAAATGACACATGTACCATATGCGTCAGCCATTGGTAGTATCATGTATGGGATGATATCTACCAGACCGGATGTAGCATTTGCTCTGAGTGTCACGAGAAGATATCAAGTTAATCCCGGTCAAATGCATTGGAAAGCCGTGAAGGACATTCTTAAGTACTTACGAAGGACTAAGAATATGTTCATGGTATATGGAGGAAGAGAACTAAAATTGGAAGGCTATACCGACTCTAGCTTACAAAGTGACGTGGATGACTCGAAGTCAACCTCTGGATTTGTGTTCATGCTCAATGGCGGTGCTGTCTCTTGGAAGAGTTCCAAGCAGGACACCACAGCGGATTCCACCACTGAGGCAGAATACATTGCAGCATCAGCTGCTGCTAAAGAGGCCGTTTGGATGAGAAATTTCGTCCAAGAGTTGGGCGTCATTCCTGAAGTTGTTGGTCCAGTCCCTGTGTACTGTGACAACACGGGTGCCGTTGCTCAGGCAAAGGAACCAAGGTCTCATCAAAGATCCAAACACGTACTGAGGAAATACCACATCATCCGAAAGATCGTGGAAAGAGGAGACATCACTGTCGAAAGAGTGGCCTCTGCAGACAATATCACTGATCCACTTACTAAGCCTTTGCCAGGACTATTATTTGACAAACATCGCGAAGCAATGGGTCTACGTAGTATGACTAGTTGGCTTTAGGGCAAGTGGGAGATTGAAAGAGTGGGTGCCCGGTGAGCCAACTTGTGGCTAAGGGCTTTGATGACTCTTTGTATAAACAATCTTTTGTTTAATATAATTTACACTTTTATTAATGTCAATGACTTTATCTTTCTTCATATTGTTATATTGTGATATACTATTGTTGTTTTGATAAAGACCTTGAATATACTATAGTGTATGTAAGATGTGGTAGTGCATGGGGATGACTATCATGAAACACATCTTATAGTCACTGTATATTCTAAACAGTTCCTAGTCGATTGAGCCGTCCGTTAATAAGGATAAGGATCGCTCGAGATTGAGACTAGCATTTGCGATGTCGAGTACCACGTTTCATTGGTATGGAACATAGAGATGTTCAAAGCATGCAAATGGATATTCATACGATGAATGATCGAACTACCCTATCCGGACTTTCCAAGTGGTTATCACTTATCGAGTGGATAAAGTCCGCGGTTTTGGTTGTACACCATGAGTCCTTACTACTTGAAACATCATTGAGACTCTATATGCTAGTACTGTGCTTTGACTCGTTTACCGACTCTATTGGGGTCATCAGGTGTCGGGATTGGGTACAGTTACGACACATATAGGAGTCGATGCTTTGTTGTCAAGGATTCACCACATACTTGCGAGTGTGGATATCCTATGCAATCTGAGGAGATATTAGTGTGACGAATCTCTGGCCAGAGTACATGATGTGTTTTAAGAAATGGTTTCTTAGTAGCACATGCGATGTCACTATTTGATCTTCAAGATGTATTGCATAGTTATCGAATCTCGAACGACTCTCGATTTACCAATGGTTGTTGATTCGATCGGGATATATGGATGAAGGGACCGTACTGTACGCTAACCAAAATCTATTGGTTCTTGCAGGCACTATCAGTGATACCTAGGGAATCATGGGGCGATGTTGCTAGGCGCTCTTACCATGATTCGATGGGCAAGTCGAAAATTGTTGTTCCGAGTCACAAGGAGTTGTGAGCCCACGGCTAGCTGTATCCCTGAACCATTGAGGGTCACACAGAGTAATGGATTTTTAATCCCCGTTGAGATAGTTAAATTTAAAGAGTTAAATTTAATGAACAAAGAAGTGGGACTTCTTATTTAAGAGTAGAGGAGTAAGATTTCCTAAAATGACATAGGGATGGACATTTTTGGAAATCACTTAATACGGATTCAGAAAATTTATCTTGACTTTAAAAGATGCAGAAATGGTTTCTGTGCACATTGGTGAAATTGGTTTATCAATCTGAGTCACGATGAATTTTATATTAATTTCTGAACATGCGGGCTTTGCTTGTCAGGCTTGAACTTATGACTAATAGGCCCTAAGCTGTTAGCAGCCAACATTATAAATAAGTTATTGCAGTACAGAAATTAAATAACAGAGGTCACAAAATATTTTCGAAAACCCTGGTTTTTCTTAACAGTGGCCGCCGCCCCCCTTCCTCTCTGTCGGGAAAATCCAGCCTGTGAATTTTGAATTTGCAGTCTGGTTTAACGGATCAAATTCGTTAATTCTCTTCGTAGAAACTTCTGATAGATTTTCTAGTGCAATCTATCAGAGGGATTAAATCTCTGTTCGTGGACCTGATTGAAGAACAGTTCGTCCATCAGTTCCAGGGATATACAACAAGAGCAGAGTAATCTGTTGGTGTCCATAATCTCGATTCGAGATTTGAGGTAAAAATTTATAATTGTTATTTAATTTTTACACACACAATTTAATCGTAAAGTTTTGATACCCATTATGGAATCGTTCCATATAAAATTTTAAACTTTCGCTGCACCGGGTATCAATTCTGATTGATCTGATCGCCGTTCTCCAACACTCCTATGACACCTCAGCTTAATGGTGTTTCGGAGTGTTGCAATCGAACTTTGTTGGACATGGTTCAATCCATGATTAGCTTCACTGAGCTCCCACCTTCGTTTTGGGGCTACGCGCTTGAAACGGCGTTATTGTTGTTAAACAACGTCCACACTAAAGCAGTAAATAAAACATCATACGAGTTATGGAATGGCAAAGTTCCTAAGTATTCGTACTTGAGGATTTGGGGATGTCCTGCTTACGTGAAGCAGACAGTGGGAGATAAGTTGGATAGTCGATCCACCTTATGTTATTTTGTAGGGTATCCGAAGAATTCAATCGGATATTATTTCTATCATCCTAATGAAACAAAAGTGTTTGTTTCAAGGAATGCCACCTTCTTAGAGAAGGAGTTCTTATTGGATAAGAAAGGAAATATGATGGAACTCGAAGAGATTTGAGAAGAACCCGAGATACAAAATAGTGATCCTACACCTCAAGAATCATCACAAGACATGCCTATTACTAGGAGATCCGAGAGGACTTCTAGGCTTCCTATTAGATATGGTCTTCTTCTTGAAGGGGATCAAAGTGAACCCGACATTGGATATGATCCAAGAAACTTCAAGGAAGCAATTTCTGATGCGGATTCGAATTTATGGCTTGAAGCTATGCAATCGGAAATAGACTCGATGCATTCTAACCAAGTTTGGTCTTTAGTAGATCCTCCCGATGGAATTGTTCCAATTGGGTGCAAATGGATCTACAAGAGAAAGCTTGGGCCTGATGGAAAGGTATTGACCTACAAGGCACGATTGATGGCAAAAGGTTATACTCAAAGACAAGGAGTTGACTATGATGAAACCTTTTCACCAGTCGCAATGTTCAAGTCCATAAGAATCCTTATTGCCATAGCAGCATGGTATGACTATGAGATATAGCAAATGGATGTAAAGACTGCATTTCTTAATGGAAACATTAAGGAAGAGATCTATATGATGCAACCTGAGGGATACACATCCATGGGAAGCGAGCATAGGGTATGCAAGTTTCAGAGATCAATCTATGGTCTCAAACAAGCATCAAGAAGTTGGAACCAGAAATTTGATGAAACAATAAAGGATTTTGGTTTCATCAAGAACCCGGAGGAACCATGCGTGTACAAGAAAGTAGTTAAGAATGCGGTAACATTCTTAGTACTTTATGTTGATGACATCCTAATCATGGGGAATGATGTAGGGATGTTGCAGTCAACAAAGATATGGTTATCAGGTAGATTCTCGATGAAGGATTTAGGTGAGGCATCCTATATTCTAGGAATTCAGATCTATAGAGATAGATCTAAAAGAATGATAGGACTCACTCAATCAACCTACATCGACACCATATTGAAAAGGTTTTCTATGGATGAGTCCAAGAGAGGACATCTACCTATGTGTCTCTATCCAAGTCTATGTGTCCCAAGACTGACGAAGAGATAGAGAAGATGACACACGTTCCATATTCGTCAGCCATAGGTAGTATCATGTATGGGATGATATCTACCAGACCGGATGTGGCCTATGCTCTGAGCGTCACGAGCAGATACCAAGCCAATCCCGGTCAATTGCATTGAAAATCCGTGAAGGATATTCTTAAGTACTTGCGAATGACTAAGAATTTATTCATGATTTATGGAGGGAGAGAATTGAAGTTGGAAGGCTATACCGACTCTAGCTTCCAATGTGACGTGGATGACTCGAAATCAACCTCTGGATTTGTATTCGTGCTCAATGGCGGTGCTGTCTCTTGGAAGAGTTCCAAGCAGGACACCACAGCGGATTCCACCACTGAGGCAGAATACATTGCAGCATCAGCTGCTGCTAAAGAGGCGGTTTGGATAAGGAAATTCATCCAAGAGTTGGGTGTAATTCCTGAAGCTGTTGGTCCAGTCCCGGTGTACTGTGACAACACGGGTTCCGTTGCTCAGGCAAAGGAGCCAAGGTCTCATCAGAAGTCCAAACACGTACTGAGGAAATACCACATCATCCGGGAGATTGTGGAAAGAGGAGACATCAGTGTCGAGAGAGTGGCCTTTACAGACAATATCGCTGATCCGCTTACTAAGCCCTTGCCAGGACCATTGTTTGACAAACATCGCGAAGCAATGGGATTACGTAGTATGACTAGTTGGCTTTAGGGCAAGTGGAAGATTGAAAAAGTGGGTGCCCGGTTAGCCAACTTGTGGCTAAGGGCTTTTATGACTCTATGTAAAACAATCTTTTGTTTAATATAATTTACACTTTTATAATGGAATTGACTTTATCTTTCTTCATATTGTTATATTATGATATACTATTGTTGTTTTGATAAAGACCTTGAATATACTATAGTGTATGTAAGATATGGTAGCACATGGGGATGACTATCATGAAACACATCTTATAGTCACTGTATATTTTAATCAGTTCCTAGTCAATTGAGCCGTCCGCAAATAAGGATAAGGATCGCTCGAGATTGAGACTAGCATTTGCGATGCCGAGTACCACGTTTCATTGGTATGGAACATAGAGATGTTCAAAGCATGCAAATGGATATTCATATGATGAATGATCGAACTACCCTATTCGAACTTTCCAAGTGGTTATCACTTATCGAGTGGATAAAGTCCGCGGTTTTGGTTGTACACCATTAGTCCTTATTACTTGAAACATCATTGAGACTCTATATGCTAGTACTGTACTTTGACTCGTTTACCGACTCTATTGGGGTCATCAGGTGTCGGGATTGGGTACAGTTACGACACATATAGGAGTCGATGCTTTGTTGTCAAGGATTCACCACATACTTGCGAGTGTGGATATCCTATGCGATCTGAGGAGATATTAGTGTGACGAATCTCTGGCCAGAGTACATGATGTGTTTTAGGTTAATGGGTTATCCTAGTAACACATGCGATGTCACTAATAGATCTCCAAGATGTTATGCATAGTTATCGAATCTCGAACGACTCTCGATATACCAATGGTTGTTGATTCGATCGGGATATTTGGTTGAAGGGACCGTACTGTACGCTAACCAAAATCTACTGGTTCTTGCAGGCACTATCAGTAATACCTAGGGAATCATGGGGCGATGTTGCTAGGCGCTCTTACCATGATTCGATGGGTAAGTCGGAAATTATTGTTTCGAGTCACAAGGAGTTGTGAGCCCACGGCTAGCTGTATTCCTGAACCATTGAGGGTTACACAAGTAATGGATTACTAAACCCCCGTAGAGATAGTTAAATTTAAAGAGTTAAATTTAATGAAAGAGAAGTTGGACTTCTTAACTAAAGGGAGTGAGATTTCCTAAAATGACATAGGGATGGACATTTTTGGAAATCACTGAATTCGGATTCAGAAAAATTATCTTGACTCTAAAAGATGCAGAAATGGTTTCTGTGCACATTGGTGAAATCAGTTTATCAATCGGAGTCACGATGAATTTTATATTAATTTCTATAACAACAGGCTTGGCTTGTTGGGCTTAAGTTATGGATTGTGGGCTTTAAGGAGTTAGAGTCCTGATATAATTATAAATTAATCCAGTCTAGAAATTATCTATAAATAGGACTGCAGTGTTCGAAAATTGTGTGTGATTTTCAGTCTTGAATTTTCGAAAATCAGTCTAGATTATTTAAGAGGATTTTCGAAATCCTCTGTCCCTTTCGGAGAAAATTCGGCTTGTGATTTTTATGAAAATTACAATCTGAATTAACAGATCATATCTGTTTATTCTCTACGCAAACTTCTGATTGATTTCTAGTGCAGTCAATCATAGGATTTTGTTTTCTATTCGTGGACCTGATTGAAGAAACGTTCGTTCATCAGTTCCGGGGATATACAACAAGAGCAGATTAAATTTTGTTGGTGTCCATAATCTCGCTTCGAGATTTTAAGGTAAAATATTTAATTGTGATTATTTATTTTACTTACACAAATTTAATCGTAAAAGTTTTGATACCCAGATATGGAATCGTTCCATTTTAATAAAATAAAATTTTTAAACTTCCGTTGCACCGGGTATCAATTCTAATTGATCTGAACACCGATTTCCAAACAAGGTTATGTATTATTCCAAAGGTTTGATGCCTAATTTTTTTTTTAAAAAAATTATTCCATAAAAGCCTCAATTGATACTATAATCAAAATGAATTATACCACAAATATTAATCACTCACTTCGGTAATTAGACCAATAATGAAATTGTGTAGTAATAATTATTAAATTATATATATTAAATTTTTATCCTAATTATCCATGGATCAAATGCGATACGATACGTATACAATGTATTTTTATTTTATTTTAACAAATAAAAGTAAATATATTTTTGGATGTTAATTTAAATTAGGGTTATAAATGTAAATTTTAATTTGTAGTAATTATTTCGGAACAAAATAAGTTTTTTATAAAAAAAACTGAGTCACTGAAGTTTTTTGCAAATCACAAGTATTAATATTGATACGTCAAAATGTATTATATATAGAGTTTGTATTCTTTTTATTAATATATTTTTCGTTAACCAAATTAATAATTAAAAAATATTATTCCAAATTTAAAACTTGGAAATATCTTAAATTTTTAAAAATGATTGTTTATCATTTAAAAAATAACAAATAATAGTTGTAATAATTATTTTAAATATTAACAATCAAATTTAGATACTCGATTTTTTTAAAACAAAATTCATAACCAATATATTAATTATTATGTATACTAATGAGCAAAGAAAAAAAAATTAATTCTAAAGCAAGTCTAGAGAAGAAAGAGAAACAATATCATTTAAAACAAAAACAAATGGCATTATTGGGTTTTTATAGGTGACAAGGGGTATTATGGTACTTTGATTAGGTATAGGGAGTTAGAACAAATAAAGATTTGGCAGTAGGGAGTTGTAACACATATAATCTGACATGGGGACTGACAAATAACTTAGGTTTGCTATTAGGGATTTATTGATAATTTTCTGTTGATTCAATTATATGCACTGATCATGAAACCTTTCTTTTGACCTTTTTTATTGATAAAAGCAGAAAGACAAGAACATAAAAACAGAAACAATATATTTTACTGAAAATATGATAAGTACGAATTTGGTTCATTGGTTGGACATGGTCTGTATTGTCCTCGTCAAATGTAAACATAGATTATTTCAAAAAGGAGAGAATCACAAGTGAGAATGTAGATTAACAATGTATTTATACGATGTTGGAAGCCAACCGTCAAGAAACAAAGAGAAGTTTTTTGGCGCGTTTGAGTATGGATATCAATGGGGTAGGATGGGGACGAAGATGTCTTCCTCATCCCTGTCCCCGAATACAAAATGCATACCCAATCTCGCCCCATTGCCTGTTATTTATAATCGGAATTCCGCATCCCCATCTATGCGGAACTTAATCTTCATCCCCTAATATATATAAATATATTTATATATATTATTATTCAATTTATTGTGAAATAAATAAAATATTTTGGTGTAGAAAATTTTGATTGTAAAATTAAAATATAACATTAATCACAATATCTTAAATAAAAAATATTACTATCAATAAAAATTATTTTTTAAGAGAATAAAAATTGTTCTTTTAAATAAAATATTATATATCAAATTTTTAATATGAATATATTTTTTGCAAAATTTTTTTAAATAAATAATAAATACATGATTAATGTTAATAGTTTATTTATATTCTATTTAACATAAATGAAGTAATAATATTTTTATATTATAAAAATCATGTTATCATAAGCATATCTATTATATATAATGCATAAAAATAATATAAACTAATAAACACTACTATTTTTAATTTTAACATTTAGTATAATTTATATATTATTACAAAATTTAATAAAATTTGATAAATAAAAAATATTTTTACTTCGATATTATTATTATTATTGGGGTGGGTTCGGGATGGAGATAACATCCCCATACCGCCTTAATATGTTTCGAGGATTTTTAAAATCCACGAACTCGAACCCATACCCAAAAAATCTCTCACATATTCGTTCCATTTTGGTTTTTTCCTTATGAATCCTCGAACCCGGGAGAAAAATTATCATCCCTACATTTGAGAACATCTCTGCCATCTCCGACCCAAAATCGCGAACTCAAAATCCTTGCCCCAAATTTTGGGAAAAACTTTCCTTATTTAAAAAGTTTCTTTTTTTCTCTTACACAGGGACGAAGGAATCATTTGACTTTTCTCTTGGGAATTTATAGAGACGTTTCCCTTATTATAAATTATTGATAAATATTTTAATTTAGTACATAATAATGTCTAATTCTTTATTTTAACTAGCCGCACCCTATACGTATTGCGTGTCTAACGTCATATACAAATATTATGTTTTGGGTGTTTGTAATATAGATTTATTTTTCTAAAATATTTGATTTTAATATGAATAAATTTGGGGTTTTTTTTTTGACAAAAGATGAAAAATGAGTATACCAAAAGACCACTAGATTTTTTGTTTTATATATAGTATAGATTTGAATAATTAAATATTCAAACACCCGAATTTAAATATAACTATATCACTAAAATATTGATAAATAGATGTCTAATTCTTTGTTTTATTGTTTAATGTTTAACAAATTATCGGTTTTAATTCTTATTATTTATATATAATAATTTAAATATTATTTACAATTATATTTATTAACAATATAATATAATTTATATCATAATTGCGTTATTAAATTTGTAAATGATAAATAAAAGATACGAAATAGTGTATGTAAAATAAATATATTACGAGAATATTCTTTTTTATGTAAGATTTGAAGTAAAATTGGGTTGGAGATGGATATTATTAGTGCAAATATTACATTATTTTATTGTAAATTTTAAACTAAAATATATATCTGGTTTGGAGATGATCTCGAATTCCTTTTATCAAAATAAAAAAAGAAAAAAAAACCTAATTTATGTAGTTAATGTGTGTATTTGAAGTTCAGGTCCAGTTTGTATTTGTTATATCACATACACAAATCAATTTTGAACCCTTAGATTTAACATTGCTGAGGTAAAGATGATATATGTATACACTATATTTTTTAAGTAAATATTGTATACATAAATTGAACGATGAAATGAAATATTTTAATTGTTGATATTTCAACATTCGTGATGTTTTTGATGAGAAAGAAAAAGCTAGCAGTCGTTCAAGTTCTGACACAATTATTTTCAACTCCTTCTCCGTAGCCGCAACCTAAGGTACTTTAAGATCAAATAAATGTGGTGCATGGTTTCACTTATTTTTATATGCATGGTTAATTTATGTGCTAACATTCGACGCACGTCAAACTATATATAATGACAATGTCATGTGTACATAGAGTTTTACATAGAGGGTTACATGTCCTATTAAATTCAGAAATTATTTCAAAATTCTATTAAAATTTCTTTTTTTTTTCAACCTACTATTCTTTGTATTGCTAAAAAAAAATTTTAACGAAAATATTATTATTTTTATTATTTACTTATAGAATTAATTTTACTGAGTTTCACAAAAATAATTATGTTATAAAATTTTAAAATATAATTATGAAAATTTAATTATTTTTTGAGTTCAACAAAAATAATAATTGTCTATTTTTATAGTAAATATATTTTAAAATTTTTAAAATTAAAATTTCAAATTTAAATCATATATAAGCAAGATTTATTATTATATATTTAAATTTATTATGTATAAAATATATTTAAATTAAAATATATTTAATATTATTATGTGTAATAATTAATTATTTTGTTAAAAAAACAAAATAAAAAATCAAATCATGTAGGTTTGGGTTGATCGGGTTAGTCGAGTTCGGGTCGGTCGCTATTGATTTATTCGGATTTGATTTGAGAAATTTTTAAAAAGATGTTTTTGTACTTTTTTATAGAATTAAGAAATATTTAATAAATTTTTATATATTGTATGTTTGAAAAAAATTATTGTAAATTGTATCATAGATTTTCAACATGTAATATTTATTTTTTAAAACATTGATTTTTAAAAATAATTTTTATTGTGTGTGGTAAGTATATTTTAAATTTTGTACACTCGAACTTTCAAATTTAAATTATATAGAACTATATAAGTGAGATTTTGTTAGTATGTATATAAATCAAAATATGTTGATTTGTTAAAAATTTAAAAAAAATCAAATATTTTGGGCCCTACCTGAACCCCAAAACATCAACCTTAATCCTATAATTATCTGCTCAACTCGGGTCTGATTCAATTTTGAAACCTCTAAAACTGCACAATAAATAATAAAATAAATAATAATAATATTTCCGTTAAGAGTTTTTTTTTTAAAAAAAATAAAGATATTTTTTTAAAAAAATTGATATACTTTCCTAATTTAATAGAGCGTGTAACCCTTTATGTAAAACTCTATGTATATATAGCATTATCCAACTATATAATATCCAAGAGAGCACCAAGGCGACATACATCATGGCCCTTAACGGGCCTGTTGCGGATAGGTTCAATGGCCGCCTCGCCATGCTTGGATCCGTGACCACAATTGCACTCGAATTAGCCAGAAGACAGGACGTCTTCTCGCATATACAAATGAAGATGCAGATACATTATGATCGAGAAAAAACTCAGCCCATAAAGAAAGTGGATAAAAAGATGAATTTGCAGGTCAATGGCAAAAACACTACCATTATTAGCTATCTGAGATAAGAATTATGAACCCACCAAAAAGTGTATATGTACCCATTAACTATAGGAAAATTATATACATATAGACTAAAATCCACCAAAAAGAGATTTAGTCCAAGATTCCACAACCCCGAAATCCTTCATTATCCAAACACCAGAACGATCATTCTTTCCAATCGATTGCACAAAGATGATCATTCAATATTCAGACAAATGGGTAATTACTATTAGCTATGATCTACATAGGGAGTGGAAGTGGGATCATCTCTGCCTTTTCCGGTGATAAAAAGCTCCTATTTCGAAAAATTGTTTCTTGATCAATCATCAATGTAGGATTGAATAAGCTGTTTCATTTTAATTTTTTTTGGCAATTCAGGAACATCAACTAAGAGGAGGTCCTCAAATGATACAGCTGAGTTTAGACGGGAAACTCGAATTGATGTGAACTCTGATGAAGTGGGCTTACCATCAACTCGAATTTCATCATGGATTTCGAATCTGAACCTGATGGCCCTTTTTTGGAGAACGAAATGAGATATCCCGGGGGCGGGGGAGACTGCACTTTCGGGTTAATTTCAACCTACCTTTATAGGTACTAAGGGTATTCATTTATCAATATATGCGAGGTCCACTAAAAAATAATGAACCACATATTTATTGATAAATGTGAACCGTTAGATGTATGTGAAGACAATGTCTGTACAGGTAGGATCTAAATTACCTTTCGATATCTGGATTTAACTCTGATATGGCTAGCTATGAAACGACCCAACCATTTCGAAATATTTTTTTTAATGCTACATATATGCCCATACATATATGCAACTATACTTAAAATATATTTTTATAAAATATAATGCATAATTAAAATCGTTGCATGATAATACTTTAAAATACTCGAACAAAATAAAAATCAATGCAGGAAAGTTCAATAACGTAAAACGCGGAAAATAGTTTATACAATCTCATAATCATCGAAACACAAAAGCGCAAAGGTCACGTGTATGCTAGCTCGCCACGGATACTCAGAGGTCCTCGCCACCAGTCGGGACCACATACTGGAAACTAGCGTAATGCTCATCTGCACGCTATTTAGATCTAATGAGCCTTGAGGTTCAACATTCTTTATCTTTTAATAACAAATACTACATAATAAGGTCGCATACAAACACATATCATATTAAAATATCCTGAAATATCTTATGCATGCATGATCATAAAAACGTTTGCATAATATTGAGTCATAAACGTAAACATCATCATAACCATGATCATAAACATAATACATAACATAATCATGACATGACATAATCATAAAATCATTTTGCCTATGTGGGTCATATCAGTGAAGTGCGACCGTAAGCGATTGATCAATATATAAACCAACGTATGTGGCGGCGAGGTTCAGCGAACCTTTGGGGATTCCCTACGCCTCTATGCCGCCTACTTAACCCAATTTTTGGGGATCCATAGACTTCTGAACATACGTGAAAATGTCATTGGGCCCGGTATCCCGACCTCCAGTCCCGTGTTTGCCACAAATCACATCAACTTTCCGAAAATATTTTATTTCCATGTCTTTAATCTTAACATAAAATACATGCATGAATCCTGAACTTAAATATCATTTTCCTTAAAACTTTGCCCGTAAATATATATTTAATTTATTTTTCATAAAAATCATACTTATATCAAAATATACATATACTTATATCAAAACATATATATACATATATTAAATATATATTTACGGACTATTTTACTTGTCACTGGCTAGTTAGAGTTGTTGTCCCTTAACTAAAGCTCATAAACTTAGACTGACTCATAAACACTTATCCTGGCCCAAAAATACTTAGACTAGTCCAATCACACTTAAATTGACTCAATTAGACTTAGATTTACCCAATAGTACTTAGCTCAACTTAGAACTTAGTTCAACCAAATAAATTAAACAACTTAAACACATTAACAAATTTATCTCAATTAATAAATTAAGCCTCAATAAATATCTCAAGTCCAAATAAGTTTGGCCCAACAACATGGTCCAATAAAAGAACTTGACCCAATAAAATAAATTAAACTTGGCCCAAATAAATAAATTAAACACTTGAACTCTTAAATAAATTACCCTACCCAAAAGAAAATAACCCGAACCCAAATTCATAACATATGACCCTAATACACTTGACCCGACTCGGACAAACCACTTGTCCGAGCCCTGCCCGCTAGATAGACCACCTTACAACCATCCAACTCTTCTCTTCACCTAATCAACACTAGCTCAAGCCACCTTAAACCAAAACCCAAAGAGACCTAACCCAACCACCAAACCAGTGAACATCAACTAAGACCCAATCATGGCAGAAAAATCATCCAAAATCAAGCCACAATGCATAAAAAAGTGAATGATGCATGCAAATTTGAGCTACCATATCCACATGATACAAGTGCAACAACACAATTTTAATAATCCAAAATAGAGAATATACTGATCTAAATGGGTGAGCAAGAAAGGGTATAACATGTCTTTGCATTTAAAAGCACGAAAAACTTATATGATTGCATAGATCGAGACTCGAGAATCTCATAACTTTCCAATTCTAAAAAGCTCAAATCCCTAAATTGCTGATCTATGTCTCTAAATATCCTTAACTAGCTTTTGATCTGTGAAAAAAACATATAATGGTCAAAAGTCAAACCTAGTCAAACTTTGACCGATAAATGGCAAAACATACGATTCTTGGTATGGTTGTGACCGCCTCGACGAGAGCTACAATATGGAGGGGTCAATCGACGGAAATGGGTGGCGAGACGATTTCATGTCAAATAAACAGTCTCCAAAATCCAAGATCACCAAAAGTCCTTACAAGAGCACACGCCATTCTGGAAATGATGGAATCTGCTGGCATCTCTGACAACAATTTCTCTACCCACGATTGAAACGACCCAAACATTCTAAAATAATATATGCGAATTTTTTTTTTAAAATAATACTAATTAAAATAGATGTACATACATGCCCATACATATATGCAAAAAATAAACAGATTTAAAAATAACATAAATAAAATGCAACATTTTTACTTAAATAACCGAGTCAAACTTAAATAAAATACTGTCAAACAATCCCCTTAAAAGTTTGCATGTAATAAAAATTAATTAATAAAAATAGTACTAAAATTCACCACTGGAAAGACATAAAAGAAATAAATAAGAAACAGAGTTTAAAAATTCTTAAAATGTTCATAAAGACTCAGCCAACGGTCACGGGGGATCACTGCATGTCCGCTCATACATCCTCACCACCGGTAGGAACTACATCTTCCTCTACGTACTCACCTGCACCATATAAGTGTAGTGAGCCTAGAGGTCCAACATGCTAACATAACAAGGGTTTAAAATAATTTAAATCACTGGAATACTAATACATAACGAATACATGAATGAGCATGCTTAAAAATCATAACACATAACTTAAAATCTTGCTTAAACTTGAACTTAAATATAATCATATAATACATACATAACATTGTTGAGCATATCATTTTTTTCTAACATCGCATGGTCATATCCGTAGTGTAATCTTAAATTTAAAAGGTTCGACTGATCAGTCTCTTAAAACCAACGTACGCGGCAGTGACGAATCACCTATTACTGGTAGTAAACTACCCTTAACATGTGGGGACTTGTCCCCCTTAAATTGTCACACTACTTCAACTTCCAACATAAAAATTATTTTCTAGCTCAACCTTAAACATTAAATCATGCCATAAAATTATTTCATGAATGCATGTACTTAAAAAAAAATGTGTGTCCTTCCTATATATTTAATTTAATTTTTATACTAACATATAAATACTAAAATAACTTTCATGCATAAAATAATTAAATATATAATTAGGACACATGCAATTTCTCATGGTTTGTACTGAACTGCTGGCCCTAACACTCAAGCCCATTTTCTTAAATTCTGGCCCATTAACAAACTTAAGCCCAAAAATACATTTCTAAGCCCAATTAATTTATTCAAGCCCATTAACACACACTTGACCCAATAACAACTTAATCTGGCCCAATGGGCCCAAAAACCCAAAGACTGGCCCAATAACTTCCATGGGCCCCCAGGCCCATAAAAATTATTGGACTAACTTAATTAAATTTATTTAAGCCCAATAATAATTAAATTCAATCCAATTAATTAAATGGAACCCAATTAATTTTTTTGGATTTAATTAGGCCCATTTAACACTTAATTAAACTTAAAACTTAAAAAAATAAAATACCCGAGCCTGACTCACTTAACCCGGACCTGGACCTAACTAACATAACCCATGACCCACTGACTTGACCCGAACCACCAAACCCGACCCGGACCCATCACTGAAACCCTAACACGATCCCCTCCCTTACCCGTCTTCTCCTCGGCCGGGAGCAGCAGGCCTTCATGGCCTGCTGCCGGCCAGCTCCGGCCACCCCTGGCCGGAGCGCTGCCTCCCAGATGTAGCCCATGTCTGGATGGTCCTAACCCACCATGGCTCAGCCCGAGCCATGGCACCTACCTCAAACCCGAAGCCTCCTTCCACTGAACCCTAGACTGCCGACTCCCATGACCCATCTCGATCCCAGCCTTGAACCAGGCCAACTCCAGCCCTTAGCCCGACCATGATTCTCTTCCTAGGACCCTAACTCACCTCTTGACCGAGCCCTAGCCCCTGGACCGAGCCATGCAACTAAAAACGTGAGCCATGAGTGAAAGAATCATCAACATGCATCAAAACCTTACCCACATGTATAAATCGAAAAGTTCATGATGATAAAAAAAATCTGGAATAAAACCATCATGCATGAATAGTAGCTTATATGGTGTTCAAACGAAAGAATAGACATGCCTTGATAATTAAATCGACGAAGATAGATGCGTTTACGGGCTTCGGGACGATGAACGAACTAAAATCTTCAAAGATGGAGCTTGGTTGGATCGACTATGGGTGTTTTCTGCTGAAAAAAACGTGAACAAGGTTGAAGAAAGGGGTTGGAGGCGGCTGATGGTTTTTTAATCGGTCATAGGGATTTAGTTTAGGTTTAAATTTGAGTAGATAATAGGTTTAAAATATCTCAATAATTTAATATATAAATATTATACCTTAAATATAAAATTTTAAACTCCTAAAATATTTAAAAGTCTGATAACACAGCCAAAATCCCGAAATATTAATTTTAGGAAATTTTAAAGGTAATTAAAAGTCAATATTTTGGCTAAATTTGAATAAAAATGGACTCCTAAAATTATATAAAATTAAATACTGATAATTTTGAGGAAATAAAACTCAAAATAATATTTTTGGGCTCCTAAAAGACTCATAAAATAATTTGGATAGAATGTTGTCATCTCGTCCGTCCACGGTCCCGTCTACACGATAAAATAACTAAATTCCCATAAATCATGAAAATCACTAATTATGGGTTAAATGCTTAAAATAACTTAAAACATGCACAAATAATTTCACATCATTATTTAACCTGTAATCTAAAATTTTAAATAAATAAAATCCCTAATTATGCATGCGAATTTATGTACTAAAAATACTGGGTGTTACAATTCTTCATCCCCCCCCTCCCCCCCCCCCCCCCTTAATTTGAATTTCGTCCTCGAAATTAAAGTACTTACCCGAACAACTCCGGGTAGTGAGTCCTCATGTCTGCCTCGGTCTCCCAAGTAGCTTCCTCCTCCGAGTGATTCAGCCACTAGACTCTGACCATCGGTATGATCCGCGTCCTCAATCTGCGCTCCTCCTTAGCCAAGATTCGTATAGGCCTCTCCTCAAATGCTAACTTCGGTGTCAACTGAAGAGGCTCAAAGTCCAACACATGTGACGGGTTCGAGATGTATCTCCGAAGCATGGATACATGGAATACATTGTGCACTGCCGCTAGCCCTGGTGGTAGAGCTAAACGGTAGGCCAACGTGCCAACTCTCTCCAAGATCTCGAATGGCCCTATATATCTAGGGTTAAGGTTGCCTCTCCGGCCAAATCGCACTACTCCCTTCATAGGTGACACCTTCAGGAATACGTGATCACCTACAGCGAACTCCAAATCTCATCGTCGAGTATCTGCATAACTCTTCTGACGACTCTGAGCAGTCCTCATGCGATCCCGAATCTGGGTCACAATATCAGCAGTCTGCTGCACTATCTCAGGACCCAATAGGATTCTCTCTCCAACCTCATCCCAATGAAGAGGAGATCTGCATCTCCTCCCATACAAAGCTGCATAAGGAGCCATACCTATAGACGCCTGAAAGCTATTGTTATAGGTAAACTCCACTAACGGCAATCTCGTCTCCCATGAGCCTTGAAAATCGATGACACAGGCTCTCAGTAAATCTTCAAGAACCTGTATCACCCTCTCAGACTGACCATCTGTCTGGGGGTGAAAAGCTGTGCTGAACAGTAATCTGGTCCCCAATGCTGTATGCAGACTCTTCCAAAACGCGGATGTGAATCTCGGATCTCTATCGGATACGATAGACACTGGTATGCCATGCAGTCTAACAATCTCCTTGATGTAAAGCTCTGCATACTGTGTCAAGTAGTAGGTAGTCCTCACTGGTAAGAAATGTGCTGACTTGGTGAGTCTATCCACGATCACCCAAATAACTGTGCAACCTCTGGCACTCCTCGGTAAACAGACTACAAAGTCCATTGTAATGTTCTCCCATTTTCATTCCGGAATAGGAAGAGGTCTAATAAGTCCTGCTGGACGCTGATGCTCAGCCTTGACCTGCTGACAAGTCAAGCACTCTGACACAACTCTCCCGATGTCTCTCTTCATCCCGGGCCACCAATACAATAGCTGTAAATCTCGGTACATCTTCGTACTTCCGGGGTGAATGGAGTACGGAGATGTGTGAGCCTCTGCTAAAATCTCAGCTCTCAACTGATCGACGTTCGGTACCCACATCCTACTACGGTACTGAACAATGCCATCCACAACTGTATACAAAAGACCACCCTTGGCCTCATCTCTCTGCCTCCAACGCTGCAACTCCTCATCTGTAGACTGTCCTTCTCTGATCCGATCCCGTAGAATCGGCTGCAACATCAACACTGACAAGCTCGGTGCATGACCACTCGAGTAAAACTCCAAATCAAATCTCTGAATCTCACTCTACAGTGGTAACTGCACTGTCAAACACGATACCACTGACGACTTCCGACTCAAAGCATCGGCCACTACATTAGCTTTACCTGGATGGTAGCTAATGTCACAGTCGTAATCCTTAACCAACTCCAACCATCTCCGTTGCCTCATGTTCAACTCCTTCTGAGTGAAGAAGTACTTGAGGCTCTTGTGATCAGTGAAAATCTTGCACTTCTCGCCATACAGATAGTGCCTCCAGATTTTCAAAGCGAAGACCACTGCTGCTAACTCCAAATCATGTGTCGGGTAGTTCTGCTCGTGAATCTTCAACTGCCTCGACGCATAAGCAATAACCTTACCACACTGCATAAGTACTGTGCCTAAACCTAGCTTAGACGCGTCGGTGTACACCACTAACTCCTTGTGTGGTACTGCCATCGCCAAAACCGGTGCGGTAGTGAGTGCTTCCTTCAGCTGATCGAAGCTCCTCTGACAGTCTGAACTCCAAATAAACTTCGCATTCTTCTTGGTTAAGGAAGTCAAGGGTACTGCAATAGAGGAAAAACTCTTGATGAACTTTCTATAATATCCTTCCAAACCCAAGAAACTGCGAATCTCCGAAGCATTCCTCGGAATACCCCACTTCTGCACTGCCTCAACCTTCGACTGATCCACTGCGATCCCATCTCTTGAAATAATTTGGCCAAGAAATGCCACCTGCTCAAACCAAAACTCGCACTTGCTGAACTTGGCAAACAAACGATGCTCCCTCAAAGTCTGCAAGGCTGTCTGTATGTAAGGCCCGAAAATATTAAATTATTAATTATGGGATTTGAGAATTAAATTCCATATTATGGGCTAATATTGATTTGAGAAGTTATGAAAAGGATAGATTTAATTTCCGAGCCGAAAATATTTAATTTGAGAATTTACGGATTTTGAGAATTAAATTCCGAGAATTCTTAAATTAAAAGAATAAATATTCGATTTGAATATTTATGGAATTGAAGATTTAATTCCATGTTTCGGAAATTAAAGAAGATGAATTTGGAAGATATAACTCAATCAGGGACTGATTTGCACATACTGACATTTGAAGGGCTGAAGTGCAAACGGTCGGGATTATTTAATTAATCCGAATTTAATTTATTTTAATCCGAGTATATTTAATTTGGGAATATTTAGAGTTTTGATTTAAATTCTAATATTCTTAAATTATTTTGGATTGAAATTGAATTAAAACGACGGCCGAGGACTGAATTGCAATTACTGAAGACTTCAGGGACTAAATTGCAATTTATGCAATAGCTATCTGATTTTAAGCATAATTATCAGAATGAAACGTGTTATGTTCAGAATAGAATCAGGAATTTGAGAACAGAGGTCGAAACCTCTCCCTTTTTCTTTTGATTTTGATTTCTTCAAATCGCCGTAACTTTTGATCCGTTCGTCCGATTTCGATTCCGAAAGATGTTCTGGAATCCTTGAGACGAGTACTTCGATTTTATGTAAGTTTCTGATTACTTTAAGTATGTTTTGTAGAACGAAATTGGCAGAGATCAGTACATGAGCATATGATCTTGTTCTTGACGTATTGTCTTGTTTATATTCGAAACCGGATTGAAGATTTAGTTTTGAATGAATCGTATGGATTCTCCAGCATGTATTATCGAAATTTTAGCTGCTGGTATGTGGTTATTTGTCTGGTTTATGATCACATATGCTGATATGAGATTGAATTCGAAGTCGATATTTCGTCGGTTACCGATTTTCAGTCGTTATGCCGTCGATTGATGTTTTGAAACCGTTGTTGATAGTCTATGATTGAGCCAATGATCTGAAGATCATATAATGATTTTGTTAGAAGATAATCTTTACATTTCAAACATGTTATGAGCTCAATCAACTCAAGAGATCGAATTTTGAACCGAGGAAGTTTGCTTACGGTTTTGGATGAGTTGTTTGATAATAGATGGATGTTTTGATAGCTGATAATTGAACTGAGATGTTCATTGAAATGTTGCTGATGTTGTAGCATCTTTATTCTTCAATTTCAGATTATTGTGAAGTCTTATTGACTCGAGAACGGGACTTCGTTGAAGGAAGAAGAAGTGAAGGTTTGGAAATGAATGGATTGAAGATGTATTGATATTTTGATAAAATTCTGATATGATAGAATTGATCAAAGTTTGATATATTTGTTTTGATGATTATGTTCAGAGTTGAAGCATTCAGAACAAACGAAATACGAAGGTAAAAGTGGACTATTATTTGATTGGGAATACAACTCGAGATGGTTTGTATCGAGTTCCCTTAAATCACATACTTGTTTGATTATTTGCTCTTATGTGTTTTACTTTGAGTTATTGAATAAGTGTTGATATAATGAATGCTTTGATGATGATATATTGCATTCATCTTGAAGACTTATTCCTTGATTTTGAAATGAACGGAAACGTTCGAATAGACGATTTGAGGAATCGTATATGTATGACCTGGGTGGTTGTTTTAGCCTAGCGTCTGATTTGCATATATGATTGCTTCAAAGTCTAGAGAAGAAAGATAAGTAACCCCACCTCGAGCGGGAGAGTCGGTGGATTAGTTATGATATCTACTTCTCGGGATCCCAACCGACGAATGAAGAGATGAACCTTGTTTTTAAAACATGCATTGTATTAATTTTATATCATGATCTTGATATATGTTTGATATGCATGTTTAGTTGCTTTTACTGGGAAATATATTTCTCACCGGAGTTATCCGGCTATTGTTATGTTGTATGTGTCATGGCAATAGGAGGAAATGGAGCAGAACAAAGGCAATCTTGAAGAACAAGGGTTGAAGAGATATAGCGTGATGATCCGAGTTAGATGGTTGAGAGAGCTGTCATGATGTAGAGTTGAGCTTTAAACATGATCTTGTTATAGCTACTGGTTTCACAACTTGTAGATGATCTAGTTGTTATCTTGTTGTTGTATTTAGGATTTGATAGATGTTTAAATCCTTTGAAACAACATGGTGTAGCTTGATCTTGAATGAATAACATTGCTTTTTGCATGATTATGAGCCCTTATGGTTATGTTTTAAGGCTTTGTTATGATCCATTTCTAGTAATGAGATCATGTTAGAATGCATGATAGCTTATGATATTGAAGAAGGCTTTGCATGAACTTATATTAGATGATAATTGCATGATAGAACCTATTTGACAGCAGCTGAGCCCCTTCATTTTTTTTTCTGGTGCAGTGGCTGGCGCACGGGCGAGCAAGTACTCGCGCGCGCGCGAGCCAGCTCTTGAGACCTCGGTCTCATTGGCCGGCGCGCGCGCGAGGGGTGATGCCCGCGCGTGCGCAGGGCAATCTCTTTAAAAAAAAAAAAAATTTTTTTTACTCTTTTGTTTAGACATTGTTTCTTGTCTAATATTGGAATTTGATTAAATGAGAGATTAGAACTCGGGTCGTCACAACAGGTGGTATCAAAGCGTAAGTTCTTGGACTGAGATAGAAGCTGAGCGGGGTAGATTGAGTCACATGCATGTATTGTATTGCATGATTATGCATTACTTGATTTGATGATTCGATGATTTGATCAATTTCATGTGAGCATGATCTATATTTGAAATTCAATTGCCTGATTTACTGATTTGTAAATTTTTGCAATTTTTACCGTTTTGTTATAAGATTTTTACCGGGTGATGTAAGCACCCATAATTGAATAGAACAGTGTTCTTTGGGTGACGTAAGCACCCCAGACTGACAGACTAGTATGGCCAGACTGAACAGAATGGTATGGTCAGATTGAACAGAACAGAACGGTATTGCTCAGCTGAACGAAGTATCTCTAATTGAGCAAAACAGAATATCTGCAAATGAATAGATGATGTTGTAGGTAATAGTTGGTTTGAAGAACTTGATTAGTTTTTCAAATATCGGAAATATTCAGATGAATATCGGATCAGAGTGATTGAATACCAACTTCGAAACCTAGCAACCAGCTGGTGGATTTTGATAAAAAAAATGATAAGAAGGCAGATGTATGTTGATTGTTGGTAAGTGCTTAGAACAGAATTATGTTTATAGTTCTTTGCCACAACAGATAGAAATGATGAGAAAGAAAAATATACCCTGTAGAAGTTGAATCTTTTGAATTTGAGGAATGCCTTATTAGAATTTTCAAGTCTATTACAATTCTTTGAATTGTAGATGATGAAAAGCTCAAGATTGAGTGAATTATTTAATGGTTTGAATCCGCAGATTATGTCTGATAAATGTTAACGACTGAAACATTTTGTTTAAAGACATAGCTTTGTCTAAAAGAATTGAAGTTGAATGATGAGTTAGGAGAATGAAATTGTAGACATGAAAGAGTATGTGAGATATTCACAACTTTATCTACAAGTTTTATTCCAGAACAGATATGAAGTGCATGATATGAAAATAAATCTCTAACTCTAGCGAATCGAGATGGATTAGTCTGATTCTGAATGCAGAGTATATTAGAAATTATTACACTTTTGTGGAGGAAGATATCTGAACAAACAGTGTAAGGACAAGTCAGACAGATGTGCTAAAATTTATTCAATGAATAAATTCCAGAAGTATACAGAGGATCAGAATGAAATTGCACCTGAAAATGAAATTTCAGGTAACAGATTTATTTTGTTTTGACCTGGTTATTATTGGTGCAATAGATACATAATAGCTGAAAGCTTATTATATGATTACCTCTGTATCAGAAAAGCGATTTTGTGAATTGAACTGAAGATTAGAACTATTGCTTCGATGAACTGAAACTGAACATGATATTGTTCATGTAAGAATTGACCTAAGTACTGATTAGTGATAGTTGCAGATTATTGAATCACTGGATTTTGTGATTTAACCAATCAGTATGATGATAAGAAGTGGAAAAAAAATTAGATCAACAAGAACATAGTGTGCATATGAATATGATGATATGATATAGAATCTCGAATTAAGATTCTGTGATTTTGATTTGATATATACTGTTTGATTACAGAAATATTCCAAAATCGGTATATTCGATGCACGAGATATGTTCACGATCTAAATTAGCATTGATAAGTACGCTATTGACTAGAGATTACAGATATATTTCAGTAAGATTTTTGACTTTAGTTTAAGTTGTGAACTGGAATTCAATATTGAATTGAATAATTGAAGAATTTATGAATTATCGACTTGATGAGATTATGAATTGGATATTAATCTTGAGGTTTAGAAGATATACGATGATATGAAAATCAGTTACAGATGAGTCTTTTCTTTGATTATGCTGAATCGATTACATCAACTGGAGATATAATTCTTAAATGATTTAATATTGATTGGCTCTCATGGCACATTGCTTTCGTTTAGAGCCTGTGTTGATTTACTCATTCTTAGTTATGTGATGCAAGTGAGTTGTTTTCACTTTGCAGAGTTTGTTATCCAGAAGATTTGATTTTGGATGACCTTGATTGAGGGATTTTCTCAATCTTGATTTATTTCTTTTGATTTTGAGAATTATAGATCCTTTGATGATATTTCAGCGTATTTTAAGATAGTGGCTCGTAACTGATAGGAGAATTTAAATATGATCCATGATTTTTGGGTTAGATGATATGATTTGTCGGTATTTGGAAATAGGAATAAGGAATACAATAGGCATCTGATGAATTGATTTCAGATTTATGTGTATTCTGATTTGAATATTCAGATGAGTATAACACCAATCAGAATGATTTTTTCGATTGGAAGTAAGGCAGAATTGTTCAGAAGATGAAAGCAACACAGAAAGTAAACTGAAGTGATTAGAATTCAGTACAGAATGTCAGATTGAGATATGAATTGAAGCCTCAGATCCGAATGAATGAATTATATTATGATTGATTATTTGATTGTGCCTGATATTTCCGAAAAGAGATATCCGAATTTGAAAAATTGCACAACAATGAATTCAATATTCATTTGATAATTGTTTTATCTTTTGATAAAGCAAATAGAAGTAACAGAATTAGTACGTTTGTGAAGTTAAATGTACAGAGAATTTCTGATGAAGTTGAAAATCGTTGATCAGATGAGTTCAATATTAGTTTGTAAACTCCAAACATTGAACCAAGATTATAATTTGAAAGAATATTTTGCAATAACTACCGTGATGAAACAGTATAGATGAGGTAAACAGGTGGTAGTTATGAACAGACTGATGAACATTACTGTATACTATGATCTGTCTGTATGATCAAATCATTGAATTGTGATTAGATTCATTGCAAAATGAACAGTAAGCCAGGAAATAATGTTTCAGATTGAAACATTGGGTTTACTATTAATTTTAATACAGAAGATCCGAAGACTTTGAGTACTTTTTGAGGAAAAGGTACAATATATTATCCTTGAATGGGAAGAATAGTCAGAGATGATGAATCGAATTTGTGAGAATGAATTTTTTTTATCTGATATGATACCGATTATCAACAGTTCTGAATACTTTGAAATCTGTGACTACAACATATTATACTCTGATTAATTGATAGTCCGAATAGACTAATCGGAATTTGGCAGAATACTCTGTATGAGATGTGACGAACAGCTATCTATTCTGATCTGTGAAGAAGATAGAGATATGATGAAAGTACAGGAATGATTAAAATCTATTGTCCGAATTAAGACTTTAGATTTATTTGACAGAATGTGGCATCGATTGATTGACTGATATTCTGAGAGTTGAATTCGATTGATGGATTATCTGAGTCGATTTTCCAAATATTGAGGATATTCTCAGAACTTTAATACCTGATTCGGTATTATTTGATTTGATATGTTGCCACTTGAGGATTCTAATTCCTGTAATAGCTATTGAGCCGATTTTGAGATAATGATATGATTATATAATGAAAAGAACTCCGATTTCTTGTGTTGTAATGATATTACCGAGGTATATGACATCAGATCAGACATGATTTGTCGATATCTGATCGGAGTTGATTCGAAATACACAACGAATTTGACAATGAATCTGTATGAAATGAAAACGGAAAAGAAGAACCAGAATTAGTAATTGAATGATAGATATAACTTGTGAAGCTGAAACTGATTAGTTAAGCGGAAAAGTTATTCTTGAAACATCATTCAATTCAGAATAGAGAAAAAGCAGAATTTCATTTACAGATTCAGAATATGAGGTTGAATATTGAACTTCATTGAATAAGATATCAGATGGAATTGACGATGGGAAAGATTTATTCTTTTCAGCTTGATACAATGATTCTGAATTGTTTCATGTATCTAGAGTAAGGAAATATTGATAGATTTCTTCTGTGGACTTAAATCAGACAAGAGGACTAATGAAAAGATTCTGAGATAAGTCGAATATTCGACAAATTCTTGATTTAGAATAGAAACAATTCAGAGAGAATTCTTTGCAGTACTTGAGTACAACTGATGATTGAAGTGAGAATAACTTCAGATAATCATTCAGTCTATCAGACTTGATATTTGACTTGATTACGATTTCGAGGACGAAATCATTTCTTAGAAGGGAGGAATTGTAAGGCCCGAAAATATTAAATTATTAATTATGGGATTTGAGAATTAAATTCCATATTATGGGCTAATATTGATTTGAGAAGTTATGAAAAGGATAGATTTAATTTCCGAGCCGAAAATATTTAATTTGAGAATTTACGGATTTTGAGAATTAAATTCCGAGAATTCTTAAATTAAAAGAATAAATATTCGATTTGAATATTTATGGAATTGAAGATTTAATTCCATGTTTCGGAAATTAAAGAAGATGAATTTGGAAGATATAACTCGATCAGGGACTGATTTGCACATACTGACATTTGAAGGGCTGAAGTGCAAACGGTCGGGATTATTTAATTAATCCGAATTTAATTTATTTTAATCCGAGTATATTTAATTTGGGAATATTTAGAGTTTTGATTTAAATTCTAATATTCTTAAATTATTTTGGATTGAAATTGAATTAAAACGACGGCCGAGGACTGAATTGCAATTACTGAAGACTTCAGGGACTAAATTGCAATTTATGCAATAGCTATCTGATTTTAAGCATAATTATCAGAATGAAACGTGTTATGTTCAGAATAGAATCAGGAATTTGAGAACAGAGGTCGAAACCTCTCCCTTTTTTCTTTTGATTTTGATTTCTTCAAATCGCCGTAACTTTTGATCCGTTCGTCCGATTTCGATTCCGAAAGATGTTCTGGAATCCTTGAGACGAGTACTTAGATTTGATGTAAGTTTCTGAGTACTTTAAGTATGTTTTGTAGAACGAAATTGGCAGAGATCAGTACATGAGCATATGATCTTGTTCTTGACGTATTGTCTTGTTTATATTCGAAACCGGATTGAAGATTTAGTTTTGAATGAATCGTATGGATTCTCCAGCATGTATTATCGAAATTTTAGCTGCTGGTATGTGGTTATTTGTCTGGTTTATGATCACATATGCTGATATGAGATTGAATTCGAAGTCGATATTTCGTCGGTTACCGATTTTCAGTCGTTATGCCGTCGATTGATGTTTTGAAACCGTTGTTGATAGTCTATGATTGAGCCAATGATCTGAAGATCATATAATGATTTTGTTAGAAGATAATCTTTACATTTCAAACATGTTATGAGCTCAATCAACTCAAGAGATCGAATTTTGAACCGAGGAAGTTTGCTTACGGTTTTGGATGAGTTGTTTGATAATAGATGGATGTTTTGATAGCTGATAATTGAACTGAGATGTTCATTGAAATGTTGCTGATGTTGTAGCATCTTTATTCTTCAATTTCAGATTATTGTGAAGTCTTATTGACTCGAGAACGGGACTTCGTTGAAGGAAGAAGAAGTGAAGGTTTGGAAATGAATGGATTGAAGATGTATTGATATTTTGATAAAATTCTGATATGATAGAATTGATCAAAGTTTGATATATTTGTTTTGATGATTATGTTCAGAGTTGAAGCATTCAGAACAAACGAAATACGAAGGTAAAAGTGGACTATTATTTGATTGGGAATACAACTCGAGATGGTTTGTATCGAGTTCCCTTAAATCACATACTTGTTTGATTATTTGCTCTTATGTGTTTTACTTTGAGTTATTGAATAAGTGTTGATATAATGAATGCTTTGATGATGATATATTGCATTCATCTTGAAGACTTATTCCTTGATTTTGAAATGAACGGAAACGTTCGAATAGACTATTTGAGGAATCGTATATGTATGGCCTGGGTGGTTGTTTTAGCCTAGCGTCTGATTTGCATATATGATTGCTTCAAAGTCTAGAGAAAAAAGATAAGTAACCCCACCTCGAGCGGGAGAGTCGGTGGATTAGTTATGATATCTACTTCTCGGGATCCCAACCGACGAATGAAGAGATGAACCTTGTTTTTAAAACATGCATTGTATTACTTTTATATCATGATCTTGATATATGTTTGATATGCATGTTTAGTTGCTTTTACTGGGAAATATATTTCTCACCGGAGTTATCCGGCTATTGTTATGTTGTATGTGTCATGGCAATAGGAGGAAATGGAGCAGAACAAAGGCAATCTTGAAGAACAAGGGTTGAAGAGATATAGCGTGATGATCCGAGTTAGATGGTTGAGAGAGCTGTCATGATGTAGAGTTGAGCTTTAAACATGATCTTGTTATAGCTACTGGTTTCACAACTTGTAGATGATCTAGTTGTTATCTTGTTGTTGTATTTAGGATTTGATAGATGTTTAAATCCTTTGAAACAACATGGTGTAGCTTGATCTTGAATGAATAACATTGCTTTTTGCATGATTATGAGCCCTTATGGTTATGTTTTAAGGCTTTGTTATGATCCATTTCTAGTAATGAGATCATGTTAGAATGCATGATAGCTTATGATATTGAAGAAGGCTTTGCATGAACTTATATTAGATGATAATTGCATGATAGAACCTATTTGACAGCAGCTGAGCCCCTTCATTTTTTTTCTGGTGCAGTGGCTGGCGCACGGGCGAGCAAGTATTCGCGCGCGCGCGAGCCAGCTCTTGAGACCTCGGTCTCATTGGCCGGCACGCGCGCGAGGGGTGATGCCCGCGCGTGCGCAGGGCAATCTCTTTTAAAAAAAAATTTTTTTTTTTTACTCTTTTGTTTAGACATTGTTTCTTGTCTAATATTGGAATTTGATTAAATGAGATATTAGAACTCGGGTCGTCACACTGTAGATGCTGCCTATGCTCCTCAACGCTCCTAGAGTAGATCAAGATATCATCAATGAAGACTATGATGAACTGATCAAGATACGGCTGAAATACCCGGTTCATGAGATCCATGAAAACCGCTGGAGCATTGGTCATCCCAAATGGCATCACTAAGAACTCGTAATGCCCATAACGTGTCCGGAAAGCAGTCTTGGACACGTCTGCATCTCTAACTCGCAGCTGATGATAACCAGATCGCAGATCGATCTTGGAGAACACTGAAGCTCCCTGCAACTGATCAAATAAGTCCTCTATCTTTGGCAGTGGGTACTTATTCTTCACCGTGACTCTGTTGAGCTCTCGATAATCGATGCACAGTCTCATACTGCCATCCTTCTTCTTCACAAATAACACTGGAGCTCCCCATGGAGAAAATCTAGGACGCACAAAGCCTTTCTCTAATAACTCCTGAATCTACTCCTTCAACTCTTTCATCTCGGTAGTAGCAAGTCTGTATGGTGCCTTTGAGATAGGCACCGTGTCTGGCAATAAGTCAATACTGAACTCCACCTCTCTCACTGGTGGAATCCCTGCAACATCCTCCGGAAAGAAGTCCGGAAAATCACGAACCACCTCTATCTCTGATAATAATCTACTAGCTGGTTCTGAGGCCGTGACAATACTCGCTAGGAAACCTAGGCAACCCCGTTTCAACAGCTTCCTCGCCTGAATAAGAGATATCACCTGAGGAATATCACAGCTCTGAGATGCATGAAAAGTAAACGTGTCGCCTCCCGGCGGTTTCACTGACACTGTCCTCCGACGAAAATCAATTGAAGCTCCATTGACTGTCAACCAGTCCATACCCAATATCAAATCAAATCCGCTCAACGGCAAAACCATTACATCTGCGCGAATGGAGTGCCCCTGTAGCTCCAACTCCAGCTCTCGAATGACACTAGAGGTAGAAATAATCTGTTCTGACGGCATAGTGACATCATAACCATTGTCGGCAATCTCAGGTGTGATGCCTATCCGTCTGATAAACTCTAGGAAGATAAACGAATGCGTAGCCCCTGAATCTAGCAACGCAAACATGGAGTTGCCTCCAACTAGAATTCTCCCTGCACGCAGAAGAATCCCAACAACTTCATACCACTACTAAACTTTTCCCCCAAAAATGAGTCACTAATAACCCTTAATTCTAATCACAAGTAAAACATGCTTCCTATTCTAACATGCAGATAGAAAAATCCCAAATAACAAATTATTCCACAAAGAAAAATCAAAATTCTTAACCAATAGAAGAAATTATAAAATACTAGGGGTAAGATATACCGGTGATTAAGGAGGTATCTGGGTCTGCCTCCTCAGCCTGTATCACGAACACTCTCCCTGTAGTGTTCTTCTTCCTCGGGCAATTGGTCATCTGGTGCCCTGGCTCTTTACAATGAAAACAGACGCCCGCTCCTAGAAGATATGGTCCTGGATGCATCTTCTGGCACTTCGGGCAAGTAGGATATCCTCCAGCATTAGGGGCCCCGCCCCTAGGCTGCTGTCTCTGCTGCTGTGGCTTCTGCTGATTCGGGCCATTAGACGGCCCAGTAAACTGCTTCTTCGTAGGAGGCTGCGAAGATGGTCGCTGATACCCAGACTGAAACTGCCTCTTACTCTGCTGCTCCCTCTGAATCTCTCTCCTAACCTCCTCAGAACGCAAGGCTCTACTGACTGCAGCCTTATAAGTGGGGACGTCCGCCATGCAAACGTCATGCTTGATTTCTGCCCTGAGCCCCTCAATAAACTGTCTCATCTTCTCGGGTGCACTGTCAGCAATCAATGGCACAAGGTGACAGCCCCTCTTGAACTGTCGGATGTATTCCACAACGGTCTTGTCCCCCTGTCGGAGACTCATGAACTCTCGGATCATGCGGCTGCGCACGTCCTCAGTAAAATACTTGGAGTAAAACATCCTCCAAAAGTCTGCCCAAAGCATAGTAGTCAGATTCGCTCCTCGTGATGCACTCTCCCACATAAGTCTGCATCACCCTTCAGCATGTACACTGCGCACCTCACCTTGTCCGTGTCAGTCAACCCCATATAGGCAAAGATACTCTCCAAAGAACGGATCCACCCTCAGCAACGAGTGGATCTGTGGCACCTGTGAACTCCTTCGGTCCCTTCTTCTGGAACCTCTCAGCCACGTCCTCATCATGGGAAAGTCTCGGACGCGCCGCCTACTGCTCCAACAGAGCAGTAATCCCAGCCATCATGTTTGCATTGGCTTGCTCCAATGCTGAAAGAGGGTTTTGCGGAGGTGGGGATCCTCCACGCCTGTTCACTGGTCTCGGAGGCATTCTGCACCACCACATATTTCTTTACGTAAATCGACATGCATAACTAAGTACTTAGAAATTTTCGGCTAACATAAATGCTTAAGTCTTAAACATGATACGACTAAATCATACTAAAAGCAATTAAAACTTACAGACCGGTAGCATGGATTTCTGAGCTCGCATAGCAGTGATGACCCCTCCAAGAACGCGGCTTTGATACCAATTGAAACGACCCAAACATTCTAAAATAATATATGCGGAAATTTTTTTTTTTTTAAATAGTACTAAGTAAAATAGATGTACATACATGCCCATACATATATGCACAAAATAAACAGATTTAAAAATAACATAAATAAAATGCAACATTTTTACTTAAATAACCGAGTCAAATTTAAATAAAATACTGCCAAACAATCCCCTTAAAAGTTTGCATGCAATAAAAATTAATTAATAAAAATAGTACTAAAATTCACCACTGGAAAGACATAAAAGAAATAAATAAGAAACAGAGTTTAAAAATTCTTAAAATGTTCATAAAGACTCAGCCGACGGTCACGGGGGATCACTGCATGTCCGCTCATACATCCTCACCACTGGTAGGAACTACATCTTCCTCTACGTACTCACCTGCACCATATAAGTGTAGTGAGCCTAGAGGCCCAACATTCTAACATAACAAGGGTTTAAAATAATTTAATCACTGGAATACTAATACATAACGAATACATGAATGAGCATGCTTAAAAATCATAACACATAACTTAAAATCTTGCTTAAACTTGAACTTAAATATAATCATATAATACATACATAACATTGTTGAGCATATCATTTTTTTCTAACATCGCATGGTCATATCCGTAGTGTAACCTTAAACTTAAAAGGTTTGACTGATCAGTCTCTTAAAACCAACGTACGCGGCAGTGACGAATCACCTATTACTGGTAGTAAACTACCCTTAACATGTGGGGACTTGTCCCCCTTAAATTGTCACACTACTTCAACTTCCAACATAAAAATTATTTTCTAGCTCAACCTTAAACATTAAATCATGCCATAAAATTATTTCATGAATGCATGTACTTAAAAAAAAATGTGTGTCCTTCCTATATATTTAATTTAATTTTTATACTAACATATAAATACTAAAATAACTTTCATGCATAAAAGAATTAAATATATAATTAGGACACATGCAATTTCTCATGGTTTGTGCTGAACTGCTGGCCCTAACACTCAAGCCCATTTTCTTAAATTCTGGCTCATTAACACTGAGACTGGCCCATTAACAAACTTAAGCCCAAAAATACATTTCTAAGCCCAATTAATTTATTCAAGCCCATTAACACACACTTGGCCCAATAACAACTTAATCTGGCCCAATGGGCCCAAAAGCCCAAAGACTGGCCCAATAACTTTCATGGGCCCTCAGGCCCATAAAAATTATTGGACTACCTTAATTAAATTTATTTAAGCCCAATAATAATTAAATTCAACTCAATTAATTAAATGGAACCCAATTAAATTTTTTGGATTTAATTAGGCCCATTTAACACTTAATTAAACTTAAAACTTAAAAAAAATAAAATACCCGAGCCCGACTCACTTAACCCGGACCCGGACCCAACTAACATAACTCATGACCCACTGACTTGACCCGGACCACCAAACCCGACCCGGACCCATCACTGAAACCCTAACCCGATCCCCCCCCCCCTTACCCTTCTTCCCCTCGGTCGTGAGCAGCAGGCCTTCATGGCCTGCTGCCGGCCAGCTCCGGCCACCCCTGGCCGAAGCGCCGCCGCCCAGACGTAGCCCACGTCTGGGCGGTCCTAACCCATCATGGCTCAGCCCGAGCCATGGCCCCTACCTCAAACCCGAAGCCTCCTTCCACTGAACCCTAGACTGCCGACTCCCATGAACCATCTCGATCCCAGCCTTGAACCAGGACAACTCCAGCCCTTAGCCCGACCATGATTCTCTTCCTAGGACCCTAAATCACCTCTTGACCGAGCCCTAGCCCCTGGACCGAGCCATGAAATTAAAAACGTGAACCATGAGTGAAAGAATCATCAACATGCATCAAAACCTTACCCACATGTATAAATCGAAAAGTTCATGATGATAAAAAAAAAATCTGGAATAAAACCATCATGCATGAATAGTAGCTTATATGGTATTCAAACGAAAGAATAGACATGCCTTGATAATTAAATCGACGAAGATAGATGCGTTTACGGGCTTCGGGACGACGAACGGACTAAAATATTCAAAGATGGAGCTTGTTTGGATCGACTATGGGTGTTTTCTGCTGAAGAAAACGTGAACAAGTTTGAAGAAAGGGGTTGGAGGTGGCTGATGGTTTTTTAATCGGTCATAGGGATTTAGTTTAGGTTTAAATTTGAGTAGATAATAGGTTTAAAATATCTCAATAATTTAATATATAAATATTATACCTTAAATATAAAGTTTTAAACTCCTAAAATATTTAAAAGTCTGATAACACAGCCAAAATCCCGAAATATTAATTTTAGAGAATTTTAAAGGTAATTAAAAGTCAATATTTTGGCTAAATTTGGATAAAAATGGACTCCTAAAATTATATAAAATTAAATACTGATAATTTTGAGGAAATAAAACTCAAAATAATATTTTTGGGCTCCTAAAAGACTCATAAAATAATTTGGGTAGAAAGTTGTCATCTCGTCCGTCCACGGTCCCGTCTACGCGATAAAATAACTAAATTTCCATAAATCATGAAAATCACTAATTTTGGGTTAAATGCTTAAAAATAACTTAAACATGCACAAATAATTTCACATAATTATTTAACCTATAATCTAAAATTCTAAATAAATAAAATCCCTAATTATGCATGCGAATTTACGTACTAAAAATACTGGGTGTTACAACGATACTATATATGAACTTCAAAACCGTGTGACAATCTCCTCATACTCGAAGATTTTTGAGAATCCGTATTGAGGTTCCGGTCACAGACTTGAGCAGACCATAGGCTCTCTCACTGTGCCAAAAGAGTTGCCTTTCCTTCTCTTGCTCTTCCACCACAGAAGTATCTGGTTAATAGCCTCATTTTCTCATTTTTGAATCCATCTCTTTAAGTAAACTGGATATCTCATCTTTCATGGGATGCATCGTTTCACAAGCATAGAAAACTTCATTCTCTTTCCCCAAGTCAACACGACTGTACCCTGGTTTCTTTTTCGACTCCATAGCCCCCATATATTTTCGCGTGGTAGCAACATTGTGCCACATAGTAGGTGGAAAATGTTGGACATCAATATACATGTTGGGGTATTTTTGTGTCCTAGTTTCAGTAAATCATTAGCTATCCTAACCCCTATTTCTTTTTTTATTTTTTTTCCCCCCAATTTGAGTGCAAGAACTTAACAAAGCAGGTTCAAATGGCATTGATTTAAGCACGTTCTCAGCCTCTTCAAGTTGTCCTGATCTACCATAAAGATCCACCAAGCACGTATAATGCTGAAGAGATGGACTTAATCCATATTCCACCACCATAGAATCAAAAAGCCGACGGCCTCTTTCGACTAGACCAACAAATGTTACTTCATTTGGTTTCAAACCAACCAAATTCATCTCATCGTGTACACTTTTATGATGAGATTATAAAACAATTGACGTGTGAGTTGTATACACTTAATGAATTATCAAAAATAATTATAATGTAATTAAATATACAAAAAAAGTTTTTAAAAAACATAATCATTAACAAACTATATTTTTAATAAAAGACATCTTTTTGTTCATACTTGTAAACGTATTTGATTTTTATTTATACCCCAATACAAAATGAAGCTGAAAATATATTCTAGATATATAATAATGTAATTGGTATCCACATGCTAGTATAGTAGGGAAAAAAAAAAGACGAGCTTGTTTGAATTTTTCTTGGAAAGTTAATTGTCAAAAAATACATACTTAGAAATATAGCAGCACATATCTGAGAAACACAATTCACAGTTTACCGAGTAGATCAAATAACATGAATAAAATGTAAAAATATAGATGAAGTATTCTAAAAAAAGTTTCTATTTTAGCGGCGTAGATAAATGGCTTTGCTGAAACGTAGCTCAGCTCGGAAAACATTGGAACTCTTCTACTTCCTAGGCATCATCGGTCCCCTGTTTTGAACATCAAAACAAGAAACAATTGTTAGATGAGAGAAAATGAACCAAAACTTGTTTAAGACATTCGCAGTCTACCAAGTCGATCAAATAATATGAAAAAAATGTAAAGTTCTAAATGAAGTATTTGAAAAGCAGTTTCCATTTGAGCGGCTAAAAGTAAAGTAGATAAATGGTTTGTTAAGGCGTGGCTCAGATCAAAAACATCGGAACCCTTCTACTTTCTAGGCATCTTCGGTCCCCTGTTTTAAACATCAAAATAAAAAGTTGGATGAGAAAAAACAAACGAAAATCTTCATTGTGTTTAGGACGAGTGCTTGCATACTCTTGTATCCCTCTATTGGCATTTCAAATTTATCTGCTTTCTCAAAATCAACACGAGCGATAATTAATTCGGCTCAAGGGGATCCGAATATGTTGGAAATTTGAGTAATTTTTCAAACACATAATATATTCATTATCATGCACTTGACATTAGAATCATTCCAAGAACTCACTTGAATTCGTGATCAATGAAGAAGAGGCGTCCCAACCTTGGGACAAATCCAAGCAAGTGTCGTGGGTTCTCCAGGCACATATGACGTATCAACAAGCAATTGCTTCTACAAGTTTCAAAAAAGGAAATTTACTTTTTATTAGAGGAAAAATAATTAAAACCAAGCAGTTTTTGACACAAAATCACACGTCAACTGTAGTGCAGAATGGCAGCTTCTGTGATACATTATTGAACACGAAACACTCGTAAAATCATGTCCCGCTGACCACTTCCTTGTGTTCAACAAGACCGACCAAAGCAATTTTATGTGTGTTGCTCTGTGATAAGTAACGTTCAATTACCATTGAAATTCGTAAAAATTGAAAGAAACACGATAAGGACTATTACCTCGAGCTTGTATATGTGCAGCGATGATTCAATAATCATCGCCACGAAGCGTCCTCCACGAGCCCAGTAAATGTCCTGCGACCACGTAGCCGAACAAATTTTCAAGCAGTGATCGTAACACTAAAAGACATTAATTTTGGAGTTTTATATTACTTACGTTAACTTTCAGATTGACTATCCGTATAGTGATAGATCCACCCCGATCATAAAAAGCAACAGTGTCATTTGTGCCGACACCCAAGAAGGTACCGCCGTATATGTGCTCGGCCAAGAATCTAGATGGATGTCTTTTTCTCCTGCAAATTCTTCTGTCAGATTTTTCTTGTCATTTCAATGAGTACATAACGACTTAAGAAACCTTGAAATCGGGTGTGGAAATCGAAATTTTAGACGTGTTGCATCGAGAGCACTGCCAAAACATTCGACAAAGCTATTTTTGACTGAGTAAATTATGTAATTGTCATACTCTATGTTTTTATTTTGTTTACTTCTACGCAGAGCTTAACGTATAGCCCGGATGGAAGGTTTGTATAATTACCATCCCCACAATGCATTACAAACCTTTCCATGTGGCTATACTCTAAGCTCGGCGTAGAAGTAAACAAAATAAAAGCATAAGAGTATATCTGGAAATTACATAATTTACTTTGTCAAAAATAACATTCTCGAATGTTTTGGCAATGCTCTCGATGCAGTATGGTCACATGGACGATATGTTGTTAAAAACAACACGTCTAAGATTTCGATTTCCACACCAAAAGGTAGTCGTTCCTCTTCTTTATCATTGAAATGACAAGAAAAAACTGACAGAAGAATTTGCAGGAGAAAAATATCATCCATCTAGACTTCTTGGCCGAGCACATATACGGCGGTACCTTATTAGGCGTCCGCACAGATGACACCGTTACTTTCTATGACTGGGATGGATCTATCATTATAGAGTCTGTCTAGTCAATCTGAAAGTTAGAATAAGTAACATACAACTCCAAAATTAATGTTTTTTTTTGTGTTGATGACGACTTGAAAATTTGTTCGGCTACATGGTCGCAATACATTTACTGTACTCGTGGAGGACGTTTCGTGGCGATGACTACTAAATCATCGCTGCACATATACAAGCTCGAGGTAATAGTCTTTACCGTGTTCCTTCAATTTTTACGGATTTCAATGGTAATTGAACGTTTTTCATGGCCGAGCAAGGCACATAAAAATGTTTTGGTTGGTCTTTCTAAACACAAAGAGGAAGTGGTCAGTTTCGTGTTCAATAATGTATCGCGAAAGCTGCAGTTCTGCACTATAGTTGAGGTGTGATTTCGTGTCAAAAACAGCTTGGTTTGACTTAATTTTTCTCTAATAAAAAGTAAATTTCTGCATAGAAGTAAACAACATAAAAACATAGAGTACTGTCAAAAATTTTGATTTCCACGCCTGATTTCAGGTGCATAACAAACTCTAAGCTCTGTCAAGTAAACAAAATAAAAACCTAGAGTCAAAAATGTCAGGGACCATACCACGATGCCACGATTCCACTATTAAAATAAAGGAAAAAAAAGAGGAAAAACTCGTACAACCTTTGGGGGTAAGTTCGACCCTACCAGTCAAGGTAGTGCCTGAATCCACTTATTGGCTGCCATGTGTCATTTATTTTTTGTTTAAAAAAAATTCCGAATTTCTTAGTTGTAGGCCTCTTAACCCAACTATGGTTTGACCAAAGATAAAAGAATTCAAAGTTCTCATCTGTCTCACAATTTCCATATCCACCGGTTTTCTCATCACAGTAATTCCACCCATTTCCTCCAAACGCCCCTCGCCGACAAGTGACATAGTTCTGCTGCTGCTGTTCGATATTCTCTATTTTTTACGGGGCTCTCATTTGAAAGAAAAACACCTCACTTTTTTGTGCGGTCATTTTTTTGATCTGGTCATTTAATGAAGAATCTCGAATGTGTCGACGATTGAACTACGACTTAAGGCGGAAGAAGAAGAAGAAGAGGGAGGTGTTTTTCTTTCAATTGATAACCCCTTTCTTTACTGTGAAAATGGAGAATTTCAAATTGGCGTCGGTAAAATTAGAACGGCAATTTGAAATAGAGTGAAGAGAATTTTTTGCCTGTCAAATAAGAAATCCTTTCTTCACTATAAATAATCGCCGGAAATCTCAAAAACAAAAAAAGGACTGGAGTCTCGAACGGGGCGGCGGCTGTTCGAAATAGTGGAGAGAATTTTTACCCGTGGCCACAAAATTGATATTTGACATTCTCTTTTTTAAATATAATAATTGTAAATACTATTTATTAACAATATAATATAATTTATATCATAATTATGTTATTAAATTTTACGAAATAGTGTATGTAAAATAAATATATTATTAGAATATTTTTTGGGGGTAAGATTTAAAGTGAATGGGTCAGAGATTGATATTATACAGCTTAGTGAAAATATTACATTATTTTATTTTAAATTTTAAACTAAAATATATTTATGGTTTGGAGATGATCTCGAATTCTTTTATTAAAAAAACCTAATGTACGTTTTTAATTAATGTGTGTGTTTAAAATTAATGTTCGTTTTGTATTTGTTATCCCACGTATCCAAATTGGACTCTTAGATTTAATATTGTTGAGGTATATATATATATTGATATCATGCACACTAGTGTGCGAGGAATCCATGTACATCACGTGATATTTGTACGAACATTTTAGATGTTCGCGCGAATTAAAAAAAATAAATAGATGTTCGCGATGCATGTGAGGTTCGTGCGAACATCTTAGATGTTTGCACGAACATCTAAATTTTTTTAAAAATGTTCGTGCACATGGATTTTCCGCATACTAGCCTAAGTAATAAGAATTCAAAATAAAATTAGCATCAAAACTCTTGTTAATTTTGTATGACGGATTTTTTATTTTGGTCAACGATGAAAATTTATTATTTTTAATGCTAAATATTATTTTTATTTGTAAATATGAGTATGAATGACCCGTATCACAAGAGACTTACTTCAAAATTAATTAACACAATAAAAGATAATGATAATTTTATTGTAAATACTGACAATTCATGTTAATTACTTATATGTAACTAATATGGATAAAAACATGTTTAAAATTTTTGTTTGAACTACTCAATTTTTGTGTTATTTCTATTATATGCACTGGTTAAACCTTTCTTTTGACCTTTTTATTGATAATTGCAGAAAAGAAAGAACATAAAACAAAAACAATATATTTCAATGAGTATGTGATAAGTATGCATGCATTTGGTGGACATGGTCCGTAATGTACTCATCAGATGTGAAATGGGTTGAAAATAGACGATGACCCAAAGTGAAAGGCCCAAGAGTCCAAAGCAAAATAATAGTTATGCCCATGACCCTTTTTTTGAACTGCGTTTATCATATAGTATAGACTATGGTACATGCTTTATTTTTGTAATATTGCGGCCAATATAATTTATGATTATTTGAAATCATTTAAAAATTAAAAGTACAATTTTAAATCTTGTTATTATACAATTAGTATCAACAAATTTCTTTTATATTGATTAATTGAAATTGTTCAAGCTTTATTATTACCATTATTTTACAAAATACATATAAAGGATAGTTTGGAAAACAATATGATATTTCCACTGGGCTTTCAAATATACAAGACGACAAAACTAACCCCAATTTAAGAATTAAAACATTTGTGAATCATAATTTGGACATCGAAATTTGAAAGTGTGTTGCACATTTAGTTTTCTTAAACAAAAACAAATAAATAACATCGAAACAAATTTTAACACTCAAATGTAGGCTTAAAGACATCCAATCTTATCACTCATGCACAGCAAAAATAATTTCAGAACGCTATTCTTGAATCACGTACATCGCCATGCAATGACTGACTCTATCACACATAACACATCGCTTGACAAGATACAACAACGACAATCAATTTATAAAACTTGAATCAATCATTAAACAAAAACAAATAATCAATTAACGTTTTATTTTAAGTGCCAAAACACTTATATCAAGTGAAATCACGGTTGAAAACCATAATCATAAAAGGCAGACGACCAAGGCATATACCCACCTGAGCCGAAACTGTACGCGGTAGGCGGCAGCGTCCTCGGGTCATATCCGCCGCCGGGGTAGCGGCCATACTGCTCCCACGGATTATTGGCGAAATGAAACGGTGCACCCGCGTTGTGAAACGGATGCCCGAACATTCCTCCACTCGCGCCAGCAGGCACTTTATCGTGAAAAATCGGTCTCTGTTTATGCTGTTTGCACCAGAAATCTCTGCAAATCCTCGCGTCGATCTCGGGAGGCACGTAGGGCTCGCATTTATGCTCTTCATCATCTTTTTCGAATTTGTGGCCGTTGTTGTTGTTGTTGTTGCAAGGATTTCCATAGTGTTGATCGTGATTTCCGGTATCATGTGGGAATTTTCCGGTGTCGTTTGTGTTTGCATTTGATTTGCTCCTCGTGTAGCTCCGGCTGAAGTGAAGGATTTCTGCGTGTTTCCCTGTTCTTCCAATGATATCCAGCAATAAATCTGCCTCAACTGATCTGCCTGTGACCGAAACATGATTCTTTTCTAGATCTCTGGAGAGTGAATATTCCACTGCATTTAGGAAACCAAAATCAAATCAATTGATAAAAACCAACATAAAATCGTTGTTCATACCAATTACCATTGAGTTTTTTAAGCTCTTCCCCCAGTTTCTTCTTATACTCTCTGCAACACATGTCGTGCACTTCCACAACAATAAGCTGTGATTCAACAAGATTCGATCAAATGAAAACACGAAACAATTTTGATAAATTTCATGGAATAAATCAAATTTACTCACACATTTGGGGCTTTCCATTGGAATCTCGATAGCCTAATGTTGTCCTGTATCAATGTTGCTCTCGAGCGGATGGATTTGGGTTATGGACAATTTACAATACGTGTATATAATTTCATTGGCAATTTCCTTGTGGATTTGAATTTAAATTTGTAAAGAATGAATTAAAATTGGAAAGTTAACGGATTTTTATCGAAAGATTGATTTTTTTTCGGTATTCTGTACATCTTGAATCTTGATAATTGATAGAATATCTCATAATTAATTAATTATTAAAATGGTCAATTAAAAAATTAGTTGCGTACAAAAATAAATAAATATTAAAGCACTGTATGCATTTTGACTAAAATAGACCTACCTTCTGTCTTGCCGGCCATTCAATAATAATCGTCGCATACAACGATGGATGGCGGCGGCGGTGGTGGGCCGGCGCCTTTCCTTCTGAAGACGTACGAGATGGTGGACGATTCATCGACGGACGCAATAGTATCATGGAGCGCTAGCCGGAAAAGCTTCGTGGTCTGGAATCCACCGGAATTCGCCCGAGTCCTTCTCCCCTCCTACTTCAAGCACAACAATTTCTCCAGCTTCATCCGTCAGCTCAACACCTATGTATGTGCCCCAATTCCCAAGAGATATGTGTATTTTGTTTTCTGCGTTAAAAAAAGAAATCATCTTTTGAATTTAGCTCAAATTTCTCATGACTTCTGCGTGATTAATTTCGATTGGTGATTGGGTATAGAAAATTGTCCGATTCATGTAGCTGATGATATTGTAAAGAGATGATCCTCATATCCATGTAGCTCGATTAAGTTCATTGTGGGGAGGGGTTGTGATTTAATAAATATTACCTGGGGAAAGACTCAAAATGGTTGGTGCGCGCTAGTCTTTTAGCACTCTGAAGAGAGATTCAAATGGTATTTTTTTTTATCGTTCTGTTGCACCAAATTTCTGTGTTTCGGAAACTTACTTAGCTTCCTATAGAAATAGAACTGTTAGGGTAACCTTTGCTTCAATGAATGATAGAAAGAACATCTTGGTTTGTATTGATCCTCTCGGAGAGTTCTTGGCGTGGATAGAATAATGGGGTCTAAAGGCAATCTATCAATGAGAGGTTAAGGGGGGTCAGCCATCGATTTATGGCCCCTCAATGAAGGGAATTGAAGGAATTTGCGGTGATACCTTAGCTAGCAAATCAGTGTTGGTGCAGTGATTGAGATGAAAGAAGAGAGATGATAAGTTGGGGTGATATGAGACGATTCATTATTTGCTTTACCACTCATTTTCACGCGGACAAGTACCAGATATTCATTTTAATGACTCATTTTTACAATTGCCACTGATCTTCTCTCACCTAAAAAGTTTCAGATGCTTTTGTTTCAATTTGGGTTTGGTACATGGACACATTGTCGGTAAATTACAGATATTTCTTTCATTTGTAGGGATTTCGGAAAATTGATCCCGAAAGATGGGAATTTGCAAATGAAGATTTTGTGAAAGATCAGAAACATAATCTTAAGAATATTCATCGTAGAAAGCCTATTCATAGCCACAGTCAGCCTCAAGGTTCGGTTGATCCAGAAAGAGCTGCTTTTGAGGAGGAAATTGATAAGTTGTCCCGAGAGAAAGCTGTTCTTAAAGGAAATATATTGGCGTATGAAGAGCAGGCTGCTGCAACGGTGCAGTTAGAAAATTTATCCCAGCGTATAGTTGACATGGAGCAGAGGCAGGAGAGATTATTAAGCTTCCTCAACAAGGCAGTTCAAAATCCCGAGTTTGTTGAACTTCTAGCTCAAAAGCTCGAATCAATGGATTTTTCGGCGTACAATAAGAAAAGGCGACTCCCTGAGGTAGATCACGCTCAATCGGTTCAAGAAAACATTTTGGTTGACAATCAAAGCAGCTGTAGGCCTGAGTTTGGGAACATTTGCCCTCAAGATTTTTGTGACAAGCTGCGGCTGGAGCTATCACCGACTGTTTCAGATATCAACTTGCTTTCACGTAGCACACAAAGCTCCAATGAAGATGGTCCTCTAGGAAGGATGGATAGATGGCCAAGAGATGAGTATGCAAGAGCCGCTGGTTTCTCATGCCCTGCCGAGACATTAGAGCTGTCAGACACCGGGGCATCGTTTACCTTAAAGATGGATTCATCTTTGCCTTGCCAAGTGGGACCTGAAAGCCCAAAACTTCATTCCTCGCAGCACAATTTAGCTTCGAACATGGATGACGATTGTCATATTTCCTGCCATTTAAATCTCTCCCTCGCCTCTTCTCCTTTGGAACCGAACAGAAGTCAAAGCTTGGCGCCAATTCCACACTCAAGTCAAGAAACCAATACAGAACCAAGGCCTAACACTGACGAGAATGATAACTCTCATAAGTTGCCAACAAAGGGGACTTCTTTTGATGATGCTAACGTCTCTTCTTCCTCTCAAGATGTTCATAGTAAAAAACAAGGGCCTGTGAATGATGTGTTTTGGGAACAATTTTTAACGGAAAAACCTGGCTGCTCAGATGTCGAAGAGGCTAGCTCGGGTTATAGGCCAAATGCTTACAGTGAACAAGAAGAAAAAAATTCAACAAAGGGAGTGACTAGAAACACAAAAGGTCTGGAGCATCTCACTCTTTGAAAGATTCCATTATGTGTAGGTTCCAAGAAAAATCCTATGCTTTTCATCACTTCCTGTGTACTTGTCTGAAACAGAGTTGCTATCTTGTTTCTTTCATAGTTTCTTGGTATCATGTTATTTTGTCTGAGTTGTTCAAGTATCACATGTCTCTCTCTTAGCTTTTTCTCCTTTATGAATATAATGTATTGATGTCTATGAGAATCTTGGTGGGTACACCTTCGATATTTTCTTGCTTGGTAATCAGAATGTCCTGTGTTCAAAGCATAAGGTAATTTTTTTCCTGCGAGTTCGGGTTTGGTTTTAGATTCTGGGTCCCATTGTCATCTTCAATCTCCTTGTGTGTATTTCCATCTACCAATATTTTTACACTGTAAACATTTAATTTCGCAGTGTCGCGATTGGGGCTCCTTTCCTAGCTTTTTGGCGTCTTTTCTTTCTTTTTCTTTCTTTTGTTTTTGTTTTTGTTTTTGTTTTTGTTTTTAACATCAATATGTATATATTAGAAGTCAAGAAAAGCAAAAAAAAATTGATCTCTAGTGAGTAGGACCGGAAAAAAAAAAGAAAAAAAAAAGGAATAAAGTTGAGAAATTTTGCTATTTCAAAATCAAGAAATTATATGCCAAAATAAAACAAGGGCAATTTGCTCAAAAATCCCCAAATGCAAACATGTTTTGATTTGGGGTCCCTAGTCATAAAATGTGGTACAAAACAATACAAGATGTGGTACAAAATCATACAAGATGTGGTACAAATTAACAAAAATTGTGGTACAAAAAAGTGGCTAGGGAATGCAGAGCAAAACATGTTTGCATTGGGGATTTTTGAGCAATTTGCGCATAAAACAAAGAAAAAAGAAATTTATGAAGTTTTGGTATTCGATTATTATTTGTGAAAAAAATTTAATATTTTATGAACTATGAATCTCTTTGATTTATACTCGCTCAAAAGTCAAAACATTACAATTTATTCATCGATCAAAACTCATAGGGTCCAAATTAAATGGAAATTCTATGCTAAACAAGTGATCTTCACTCAGATAAAGATAATCCGTATAGCAGCATCCACCATGCACCGAATAAAAAATGAGTGTAATCTACAAGTGTGTTGATGAAATATCTCACATGATAATCACAGAATTTCCTATAAAAATTTATAAGGGTCTTCCAAAATTATAGGGTGTTGTTGACTTGAAAGCAAATGGTGTACTTTAATTACGAGAGTTTTGAATCCAGTGTCTAACCTCGTACCAGATACATCCTCTCTTGGACACCTATCTCGAAATCATGCCCACATACGAACAAATAGTCCCATTATAAAAAATAAAAAAATAAAAAAAAACGACTTGCCTGTCTGTCACCTCATCCCGGCATTTACTTTGTTGCGAACGTGGCCTCTGTGATATCGACCGACGACAGGTAAGGCAATTTCACGTGATCCTCCCGAATTTATTTATTCTTATAAAATAAGGGACCAAAGCTGATGCTGAAAAGGGTGGCTTTATTATTTTGATATAGTGGTTTTGGCTTCTGGGTTCTGCTTGGTTTCTTGATAATCGCGGAGAAAAATGGCGACTGATATGGTGGTGTTGCAACATGCGACGGTGGATAATGGGTGCTGCAAGAAAGGACCGGGGTATGCTTCTCCTCTTGAAGCCATGTCTGGGCCGAGGGAAGCTCTGATTTATGTTACTTGTATTTATACAGGTATTTAATTAATTTGAGGTTGTTCTTTTTATTGTTTTTTCTTTGCTGAATTTCTTGGATTTGGTTATCTGCTGATGCTTTACTGGGTGCTGATCTTTTGAATCATGATGGATTCTGTCTTCATGATTTTATTTTATTTTATTTCATTTTTATTTGGAGTGGATCTCCCGAAAAGTAAATAGCTGGAATCAATTGAATATAGAGCCAGATATTTGGTTCTGATTCTTTGAAAATTATTCATAAAATTGAAAATTTTAGATTCGAAGTTCCTACCGCAAAGTGAGGATCTTTACACTTTTATTGTTGGAAAAGTACTAAATTGATTGTTTACACGATCAAGAATTTACAAGATTCAGATGGTCTCTTGCCAATTTTTTTAATAAATTAAGCTGATTCTGAATGTCAACCTTTGTCATCTATTTAATTAATCTTTGTTGCGACGAGTGTAAACAATTCCTGTTTTAAAGGTAAGATTGATTCAAAGAATTTGATTTACCAGTTAAAAAAAGTTAGTGGGGATTCGACATTTTCCCATATACTTTCAATGATTAACTTGCAACTAACACTATGATTATGTTGCTATACAAAATTTATAGGGACAGGAAGGAATAAGCCAGACTACCTTGCTACGGTGGATGTAGATCCAAGCTCACCAACTTACTCGAAAGTGATCCATAGGCTGCCTATGCCTTTCATTGGCGATGAGCTGCATCATACTGGATGGAATTCCTGCAGCTCTTGCCATGGCGATGCATCTTCTGCGCGCCGCTTTCTTGTCCTACCTTCGCTTGTGTGAGTGGCCAAATTTGTCAAAGATAAATCGATTGCTTCACGAAACATTTACCTTAAACATGTTAGGAAAATTGTGTGTGTCATGGTTTCTTTGTCCACTTTCTGTGTATAAAAAGTTACAAGTAGCCATTCGTGCCACATCCACATTTGCGTTTTGTTCATGTGTTTTTGTGTAGAAACCTTTTTGACAACAGAGGTTATTACTCTTTTTTTGACATGTTCCTCTAATGCCTTTATCTCAGGTCTGGCCGTATTTATGCGGTCGATACCCTAAAGGATCCAAGGGCTCCAAGTTTACATAAATTTGTTGACCCCAAAGATATAATACAGAAAACTGGATTAGCATTCCCGCACACAGCTCACTGTCTTGCTTCAGGTGAGATCATGGTGTCGTGTCTTGGAGATAAAGATGGAAAGGCCGAAGGAAATGGATTTCTTCTGCTCGACTCGGACTTCAATGTCAAAGGAAGGTACCTTTGTTATGATTCGTGCCCTAAATATAGACTTAGTATTTCATATTTTCATTGGCATTTCTTCAAACTTTATAGATTCACATCAATGGTCTGGAAACTAAAGATCGTAAATTAGTAAATGACTTCCATTTCTTCATGATAGGTGGGAGAAGCCAGGTCACAGCCCCCTTTTCGGCTACGATTTCTGGTACCAACCTCGGCATAAGACCATGATCAGCACTTCATGGGGAGCCCCTGCTGCCTTCACCAAAGGTTTTGACCTTCAGCACGTTTCGGATGGTCATTATGGAAGACATTTGCATGTATATAGTTGGCCTGAGGGTGAGTTGAAACAGACTTTAGACCTTGGAAATTCCGGTCTCTTGCCTTTGGAGGTATATTACATTTTATTGTTATCTGCGGTTGTGTGTTATAATTTTCTCCGTTGAATTTTTTCTCGACTCACGTGATGCCGTACTTGAATTCAGATTAGGTTCTTGCATGATCCGGCTAAAGATACCGGATTCGTGGGATGTGCTTTAACAAGCAACATGGTCAGATTTTTCAAGAATTCGGATGGGTCATGGAGCCACGAGGTGCGTCAAATGACTCTTTTTTCTTTTTTCTTTTTTTTCAGTCTCACGTTTAATGATTTAAAGTGAAGAGAATTCAATGCATTAATCTAAGCTTGTCTATTGCAGTTATCAGCATCAGTGAAGCCTCTGAAGGTGGAGAACTGGATTCTACCTGAAATGCCTGGACTTATCACTGATTTTCTGATATCTCTCGACGACCGATTTCTCTACTTGGCTAATTGGCTTCACGGTGATATTCGACAATATAATATTGAAGATCCCGCGAATCCTCGACTGACTGGCCAAGTATGGGTTGGAGGTTCGATTCGAAAAGGAAGTAACGTCGTTGCTGTGGCAGAAGATAGCACTACATACCAGATTGATGTACCTGATATTCAGGTACTAATCATTTTTCCAAACCAAGTAGTAACTGGCTTGTGTTATTGGGTATTCCATTTTCAGTGATAATTAAAAAGCTAAATTTCAGGATTCATTCGATAAGTCTGAAAGCCTTTTTTAAGTCTAATGTATATGACAACATCTACACTCATAATGATGTCTGATGATAAAAAGCACCTCTTTCGAAAACTGTTTCGTGATCAATCATCAATGGAGGAGTTGAATTAGTTGTTTCTTTTTCTTTTTGGCAATCCAGGGACATCAACTAAGAGGAGGACCTCAAATGATACAGCTGAGTTTAGATGGGAAACGTCTCTACGCAACGAATTCGCTCTTCAGCACATGGGACAAACAATTCTACCCTGATCTTACGGAGAAAGGTTCCCACATGCTGCAAATTGATGTAAACTCTGATGAGGGTGGGCTTACCATCAACCCGAATTTCATCGTGGATTTCGGATCTGAACCTGACGGCCCTTCTTTGGCGCACGAAATGAGATATCCCGGGGGAGACTGCACTTCCGATATTTGGATTTAACTCTGATATGGCTAGCTATAACGTGCGTTTGACAAAACGTAGTCATAAATTTATATAAACTTAGCATAAGATGTGTTGTTATACACATTATACATTATGTTCTTGTTTATTTAACTTGGATACAGAATTTGCAACTTTGATGAAATTTTATTTTGGAGATTAACTGTATCCCTTTCGTATAGAACCTTTACAAGAGCGCTGGAATCGCAATAACAGACCGATATTTGAATCTGGTTGAAAGTGGCGATTCAGCTAGTTTAGATGTACAAAACTTTAAGCCATAAAAAACAAATATTAAGCTCAAAAGTTTCTTTGTTCGAGGTCACCACGCAAGGCCTAGACCTCATCGGAAACATTAAGGAAGCAGGAATGCTAATCTTAAATCAAGCACAGCCAGTGAGTCGAGAAAAAATGCGACAACAGGCTCGAAAATTCTTTTGACAAGAAGATTTCATGTCTAATAATTATCTCCAAAATCCAAGATCACCAAAAGTCCTTACAAGAGCACACGCCATTCTGGAAATGATGGAATCTGCTGGCATCTCTGACAACAATTTCTCTACCCACGATGCTGCATATGAACTTCAAAACCGTGTGACAATCTCCACAAACTCGAAGGTTTTTGATAATCCGTATTGAGGTTCCAGGCACAGACTTGAGCAGACCATAGGCGACAGCCACTCTCTCACTGTGCCAAAAGAGTTGCCTTTCCTTCTCTTGCTTTTCCATATCATGCAAAACCACAGAAGTATCTGGCTCATAGCCTCGTTTTCTCATTTCTGAATCCAACTCTTTGAGTAAACTGAATATCTCATCTTTCATGGGATGCATCGCTTCACCAGCATAGAAAACTTCATCCTCTTTCCCCAAGTCGACACGACTGTACCCTGGTTTCTTTTTTGATTCCATAGCACCCATATATTTTCGCATGGTAGCAACATTGTCCCACATAGCAGCACGGGCAAAAATGTTGGACATCAATATACATGTTGAGGTATTTTTGGGTCCACGTTTGAGTAAATCATTCGCTATCCTAACCCCTAGTTCTTTTTTCCCAGTTTGAGTGCAAGAACTTAACAAAGCGGCATACGCAGCTGCATCAGGTTCAAATGGCATTGATTTAAGCACATTCTCAGCCTCTTCAAGGTGTCCTGATCTACCATAAAGATCCACCAAGCACGTATAATGCTGAAGAGATGGACTTAATCCATATTCCACCACCATAGAATCAAAAAGTTGTCGGCCTCTTTCGACTAGCCCAACATGACTACAGGCGTAAATGAGCCCAACAAATGTTACTTCATTTGGTTTCAAACCGACCAAAGTCATCTCGTCGTACAATGAGAGTGCTTCTTTGGCACGACCATGCTGTGCCATTCCAACAATTATAGAGGTCCAAGAAACAACATCTCTCTTCCTCATTTCAATAAAAATCTTCTCTGCAGATAAAATATCACTTAGTTTAGCGTACATATCAATCAAAGCATTATTGACATACAAGCTTGACTCATACCCGAGACCGATCACTAATTTATGAATTTGTTTTCCAACCTCCAATGTAGCTGAACTAGCTGAACCGGCGATCAAACTTGAGATAACAAATGGTTCCTCAATACCAACTAGTTCTCTTCTCATTTCATCAAACAGCCTAAATGCGTCATCAAGATGTCCGCTCTGCACCAAGCCAGATATCAGAGCGGTCCAAGAGTACAAATTTTTACGAGGCATGTGTCCCAAAAGCTCAGCCAACTTGATTTTGTTTCCCACTCTTGCATATCCGTACATCAAGCAAGTCCATGAAACCAAACTCTTCAGCAAAATGGAGTCAAACACCCTACTCGCAGTATCGACCATTCCACATTTCGCATAAAAATCAACTAACGCCGACTTAACAACATCATCGTCCGAGAACGGCGACACAACAAACTGAGCATGCAACTGCAGGCCAAGTTTCGAGAAAGCCAGACAAGCGCATGCCTTAACTAGACTCGCGAAGATGAAATGATCAGGTTGGAAGCCATCCAGAGATAGCATGGAAGAGAATAGAGAAAGGGTGTTCCGGCAGAGATTGGCTTGATTGTAAGCGGTGAAAATGGAAGCCCACGAGGCTAAGTCTCTTCGAGGCATTTCCTCGAACAGTTGAACGGCATCCTTCAGGTGGCCACTTTTTCCATAACAATCCATCACGGTGTTGGAATAGAAGGGTCCATTAACACCTAAACCGCATTTGATTACATGGGCATGGAAGATCTTGGCTTGGATTCGAAGCTGCAGCTTGTCGCATCGTTTTAGTTCTATGATCAGACGTTGGAAGTGATGCATTCATGCCTGGAAAATATTGTTCTTAATTAAAGTAGCATTCTTTTTTTTTTCCGTAGATTAATAAAGGTTTTTTCTTTTTCTTTTTCTTTTTCTTTTTTGGAAGGGTTAATAGAGGGTCATTTAAATTAAATAATTGTGATGCTTAATTCTAATCATCTTATAATAAGAAAATTTTGAAAAAATAAGTAGTGAAATGCTAAAATTATAGTGCAATTAAATATATTTTTTTTATTTTTCATATTTAAATAAATATAATTACTTCTTTTGAATAATATAACAATCACAATATTATATAATGCATTTACAAAAATATTATATTGATGTATCCTTATTTTTGAAATTTCTGTGTATTCAGCAAAAGCGTGTCCTATTCGCAACCCGAGCTCTGTTTTCAGAGATGAACTATGAGCCATTATGCTTGGAATGGATCTCAGCATGCTGTGTGATTTGTCAAATGTTTGGGTTTACCCTGATTTATTGGAGGCAATTCATGCAGTGTTAGATGGTGATGGTTGCTTAGGCCCAAATGATAATCTTATCAAAGCAATATAAGAGCTACTTTTGGATGGTTCCTTTCAAAAACTCCAGCATGTCAAGAGGATCGCAAATGCTGCTGCTCACAAGATTGCAAATCTTGCTTTATAATGTTCTCGTTCTTATACGTGGACTTTTTCATGCTTTTCGGAATGGATTTGTAATGTTATTTTGAAAGATATATGAATTTGATTTTTCAGTTCAAAAAAATAAATAAATAATGGATAGCCATTTGGTTTCAGGAACTTAAATGGAGCGCACTTTTATGGCCCAATAGTTATTTTGAGCCCAATTAACGGATCATGTGTAGCAAAATATTATACCTGACCCAATACATTTAGGGTAAGTTTGGTTCGAAGGATGTGATTATTGAATGATTAGTAGATAAATGATAAGAAGAATGATTGATGTAGAAATGTAATGTATTGTGTTAAAATTGTATTTTGTTTGGTATGATTTCGTGGATGTGATAAATTAAGAATTTTTATACATTTGGACTAAATTACCCTTCAAATATAATGAAAGTATTGCTGCCCTAATTTATTTATCTCAACTGCTGCTTGGATTTTGTAAGGCCGTCTTCACCCTTCTTCATTCGAATTCTTCTTCATTTTTCTTAAATTCTTCCAATCGAACCATTCTTCTTTGATATATTTTGAAATATTATGGGTAGATCGACAATCTGTTGCTTCTCATCTATCATTTTTCCGTGTTCTCGAAATATTCTAGAAATAAATATACATAATTTTTCTGTGTTTTCTGCTGTGTTGTTTTCATGATGAATTACCGAGAAATTAAGACATTGTTGTATGATTTTACTTGGGTACGAGGACGAGTCCGGATTTATGATGTTTTCGCACCTGTGAGAGAAAACCCAACACACAGCTTTTTTCTTCCAACGTTGACATGGAGAAGCGATGAGCGAGATGCTGGGCCCTCCTTTTTCTTGGGTGTAGGATCAAGGGCAGAATTGGAAATAGGGATTTGATTATGAAAATGATTGTTAATACATGGGAGGTAGGCAAGTTTACTATCCTTCAAATAATATCAGTTTGTCCTTTGTACAATGTATTCACTAGATTTATTAAAAATTGTACCAAACACCATATTAATCGATGAAACCAGCCACAATCTTAGTCAATCTTTTATACCAAACGGGCCCTTAATCTTGCTAACGAGATTGACAAACTATGAGATTAGCTTCGAGAGATTAGAATAGATGGACATTAATAACTGATATGAGTTCTATTTCGTAAAAAAAAAAAAAAATAGCTATTATTATAAAATATTCAAAATTTAACGCACACGACGAGTTTGACAAGACATTTCGAGTTCAAATAATTGACTTTTTCACTATATTCAGAAATTTAATCTATTCATATTAGATACAAAAATTGTTGTAAAAAAAAACTCAGAAATATTTTTTAGAAGTAATTCTAAACACTACTTAAATATATATATAGTGGGCTGTTTAAATTCACTCCTTTGTCGAGTTCCTAAGTTCGGCGGCAGAAGTCTTCATGCATAATAATAATAATTTAAAAAGGTCCATTATAATTCAGCCGACCATGCACATGAAATATGCTTTGTTTAGGGCCTTTTTGTTTCTTTTTTTTTTGTGAAAACAAGAACATATATATAAAAATCAGTTGCGGTCGCGGATTACAGATTTACCTAAAAAAGGAAAACATAAAAAAAAACCACTATACAAAGCCTTAGATGTCAAAACATGAGCAACCCAATTTGCTTCCCTTGAACAATGATCAATAACAGCTATAGGGTGTTGCAAAAGCAGCTCTGTAATAGAGCGAACGAGCAATTCTTCCATCGCAAAAGGTGAACAATTGGAGATTTGTTCAATCACAGTAGAAGCATCAGATTCAATAGTCCACCTTGACCAATTGTAAGAAATAGCCAGTAAAATACCTTCTTTTATAGTCATCATCTCCACCATATGTGGACTGAAAGAGCCTTGAAGACATAAAAACGATGAGACAATCACTACTCCACTCGCATCTCGAGTAACAATCCCAACCCCACATTGAAATAAGTCTGATCGGACAGCCGCATCCACATTTATTTTAACACACCCCTCAAGTGGCCTGCGCCATCGAGTCTGTACAATAGGGATAGAGCTCGGTGATGATGGTACTGGATTACAAGATTCAAAAGCTACCAAGAGAGAATCAGCGCGAGATCTTTGTTTAGGGCCTTTAGGCCATCCAAAACGCGCATATATATATTATAAATTATTTATGTAGCTATTTTGTGAAACAGATTGACTAGATTTATATTTATAAATTATAATTAAACGTAATTTTTTAATTTTTAAAAAAATTAATACTTCTTTTATGAATCAAATCAGATAAAAAAAATCTGTGTCCAAAATCAATTCACGAGAGTTTTTAACATTAACTCGAGTTCGATTAAAAAAGGCAATAAAATACGCAACAAGAATCGGTTTTTAGTTGCCGCCGATGCTAATAAAAGACAGTTGGCTTATGGGCTACAAAATTAAAGAATTTAAAATGGGAAACAAATATATAAATCAAAGAGAATGGAGGCCGAAATATGCGGAGCCAGCAGCCAGCTTAGTTACAGCAAATTTCCTAAAACTTCATCTTTAAACTTTTGACATCATTCATCATAAAACAGCCTGGTACGGGTTGTCTCTGTTCATATCCATTTATTTGTTTTATTTAATCAATCTCGCATTTGTTTCTCCATAATTTCTCCTATTCTTTTATTTTATTCCTCCACCAATGGAGATAAGAATAATTGTTTTTCGACTATCGGAAAAAGGAAAAATTCAAACATGAAGTTTAAATTCTCTAAAAATTACAGTGTAAGAATACATTTGCTTACCCCTCATTACATTCTTAAAATTGAACAAAAAATCCAATCCAGTACAGCAAATAACTACACCACAGAATGCTATTATCAAAACAGGTACAAAAGAATAAATTGAATACAATTTGGGAACTTGATTATCTATATCAGTACAAGTGTACAAACAGACCGAAACGAGACTCGAACCATGTGGGGACTCGAACCTCAACACATCAGTAGTACTACTCCGTTCACATCACCTACAGTCCACAGAACCAAACGAGTCCGCAAATCCAGCTGGTTTCGATGGAATACTCGACTGAGTCTGACTGCTGTAAGACAAGTCGTCGAACATTCTTGAAGTACCTTCATCAGATTGCCATCTTTGCAGCGCTTGAGGGAGGCTCAAATGTAGATCAATACCATATTGTTCTTCATCTTCTTGTTCCGCGGGTTTGGATGGTTTCCACTGCTCCACGAGAGGTCCCAAGACATTCACAGCATGTCCCATATCAGGCCTCTGAAATGATTCACGGGCTGTGCAGTGACCAGCCAATTCAGCCACCTTGCAAATGCTCTCATAAGTTTCATCGTCAGGATCAAGAAGGGGGTCGATGGATTTTCGGATGTTCTCTTTGTTGATTATGACCCTTCGGAACCATGCTACCAGATGTGCCTTCTCGTCGGGCATTGTTTCATCGAGGGCCTTTCTGCCGGTGATTATCTCCATTAAAACAACTCCATATGCGTACACGTCTACTTTTGTAGTCACTCGTCCAGTAGCTGCGCGAATATATCCATAGGTTACATCAAGGAATTATCAAAAAAATTATTCAAGAATCAAGAACATAAATCGTGAATTTAATTTTGAGGTAATTGTCCTAAAAGCTTAAGATTAATTTATACTCATTAGAACATTTCTGCAAACCATCTAGTCATAAAAGTTGCAGCTATTTTTAAATACACGCACATAACAGCAACTCCATATGCAATGCTTACCAGCATATTCAGGTGCAAGATAGCCAAATGTCCCAGCCAAACGTGTCTCCATGGAATACTTCCCATCGGGGGCATTTTTCACCAATCCAAAATCCGCAACCTTTGCTCTCATGTCATCGGAAAGGAGAATATTGGACGGCTTCAAATCTCTATGGATGAAGCTTTGTTGGGCCAAGCTATGAAGATACTCGACTCCCCTAGCTACGTCCAATGCAATCGTCACCCTTTGCTTCCATGTCAGAGGCTGATACCCCAATTCTTGCCATCCAAATAAATGCTGGGCTAAGGTTCCTTGTGGCATATACTCGTACACCAAAAGCTTTTCGTTTTCATGAACACAAGATCCCAAAAGAGCAACAAGATGTCTATGCCTAACTTTGGTTAGAACAGCTATTTCAGCCAAGAATTCATTCGTCCCTTTCATTCCCATCGCTCCACACTCCATTCTCTTAACAGCAACCTTAGTCCCATCATGCAATTCGCCTTTGTAGACAACCCCAAATCCACCTCTACCCAATACATTTTTTTCACTAAAATTATTAGTCACTTGCCTAAGAACTTGTATCGAGATTGCAGCATTTCCACCATCGGAAACGGGGATTTCACTATGGTCACCACTGCTTTGGCTATGTAATTCACTTGGAACACTACCATGTCCATTTACTCCGTTCAGCACACTAGTTTTTGCCATTTCACTGCCTTGCTCAGCACTCTCAACTGTGCCAAATCTCTTCTGCCGTTTTTTCATATAGCATTTGTAGGACACAAACAATAGAACTCCGATGAACACCACAACAGCTACTATAACACCAGCAATCATACCGACAGAAAGCGAACTTTTTGATGAACCAGATTTGCTTCCATCACGAGAAACAAGTCCCGAGTCAGTCCCCAGCTCCCCACCTCCACCAGTGACATTCTTGCCAAGAAAAGGATTACCACTACGAATAAACCTCACGCTAGGAGGAAATAAAGGAATTGGTCCAGATAAATTATTATTCGACACATCAAAATTTTGAAGCTGAGACAGGGTAACCAACGTGCTAGGAATCGTACCAGTAAGATTATTATCACTCAATATCAAATTCCTCAAAGAAGTGAAATTCGCAAATGCAGGAGAAATAGAACCCGAAAACCCCTGCTTGGCCATGTTCACCACTGTAACATTCTTCCCTTGCGTATCACAGTTAATAAATCTCCAGTCTTGGCAAACATTATTGCCCAGCCAAGATTGAGCCAACGCCATGGGATACCCGAGTGCAGCCGCAACATCAAGAAGAATGGTCACCTGCGGATCACAGGGCCCGGGTTTGTCCAAACAAAAGCTGTTAGTTGTCCCAACTTCGAAATGAACTTTATCCGAAAACTGAGGGTAAGGTCCCTGTAACTTATTGTTTTGTAATGTTATATTAAGAAGATTTGGAAGATTCATCAAAGAAACCGGTACAATCCCAGTAAATCTATTATCCCTCAACTGCAGGTCAAACAAATTCACACAGTTTGATAAATCTGGGATCCCACCAGAAAATGAATTGGAGTGTAACCAAACCTGAGACAACTGGCTCATGTTAGACAGTACATCAATGATACCAGATATGCCTTGTTGCTGATTATTTAGCCAAAGATTCTGAATTTCTGACCCCGCAAAAGATCCAGGCAAAGATCCAGTCAAGTTGTTGTAAGACAATCTCACGTTCTGCAAATTTGGAAAAGACCCAAAAATATCCGGAATCACACCTGTGATGCTAGCATTGCTGGCATAAAAAGAAACAAGATTTGAACTGTCCGACAGATACGTAGGGATTTCCCACGAACCCAGATTAGAATTTTCACTGATGGAAAATATCTGAAGGTTTACGAGGCCTAAAAGGAAGTTTTTGGGAGTTGATGTAAAGCCATTTATGTCGAGATATATCTGTTCGAGCGAAGTCATGTTCTCAAAAGAAGGAAGAGGCCCCGACAGAGAGTTTTTCTGGAAGGCGAGCGATTTGAGCATGGTCAGATTGTTGACCTCTGGCGGCAGCGTGCCGGAGACGGAGGCGGAGTCGAGGTTGATGGCGGTGACGAAGGTGGAGGTAGTGTCACAGTTGACGTTCGTCCAGCTGCAGAAGTGGGTGGAGGGTGACCAGCCGGAGGGGGCAGGAGAGAGGGAGGAGAGGAGCTTCAACATGACGGCAGAGTCGTCGGCAAAGGAAAGTAGAGGGAGGAGGAGGAGGAGGAGGAGGAGGCGGCGGGCGGCCATTGATGCGGTGGCGGTAGAGATGGGAATCTAAACAAAGAGGATATAAAGAGACTACGCAAAGCTAGCTTGGGCCGATCAGATTATGAATTTCTTCAATTATTTTCAAGCCCATACCTATAAAACATCATCATCACTATGATTTATTTCGGTTTTATACTTTTGTTTTTAAAAAATACATTTTTATTTCCATTTATAATAAATATAAAATTAATTTTTTTTGAGAGGAAAACTAATTAAATATTTAACATGTTCTATTTAGTAATCTTTCATAATGAGTACAATAGAAACGCGTCTCTCTTTATATATAAAATAAAATAAAATAAAATAAAATAAAAATGCATCTACTTTACTTTACACTAATTATAAACTCTGAGATATTATTATATGTCTTCTTGTTTGTTAGATGATTACAATGAATGTCTGGAATATGTTCACAAACAGCTGCACTATGATGTGTGTTCGTTCGTTATATTTTATAGCCAAAAATGTCAAGTTGGCTTAGTTTGTTTCACATTCAAATTTGTTGGAAAGTTAGAAATAAATAAATATATATATAGGATATTTTGACATATGTTGCAATTTTACAGGTTCGTTGAAATACAAGCATGTATTATGCTTTTACTTGTCTCAAGTGGAACGGTGAGCCATTTTTTGTAGGAGAAAATTATACTTCTATATTTGTTTTTTTGGATTTTGGTTATATGTGGCTAAATTTCGGTCTAATTTTTTATTTTTATTTTTGTATATAAAAAAAACTAGTCATTTTTCTTATTTGATGTTAACGTGTTAACAATTGGCGCAAATTTATATTTGTTGTGTCACATTAATAATTCTGATAACAAATTCACCAAATTTGAAAAATGTAATATTAGAAATGAAATTGCGACAACATCAATGATTAAAAAATAATAGATTGGCACATATATGACAAAAAATGTTGTTATCTCTGGATCAAGCACATAGGTATGATCATAACCAAAAAATAAATAAATAAATAAATCATCCCTCCTCAATCAATCTGATCGCATTTTCATAGATTCTATTATCAATGTAAATATTAATATCTATATTTTTTTACTGGACCAAATATATGCGATAGCTATGTCTAAAAAATATATATTTATTTGATAGTAACATCCAATTTTAAATTAACTCTTAAGGTATTAATGTAAGAGTAGCATCAAATTTTAAAAATATTATAATTTAATTTTTATGTTTGAACATTTTTTTAACGCAAAAGGAGAAACATATATTAATAAGTCAAGTCTAGTACAATAGCTTTCGAAATAACAGTAGGAGATGGAGCAAATCTACCTACTAGTCAAATCCGATATAATAGCTTTCATAATAACAGTAAGAGAGGGAGTAAATCTAAGTACTAAATATTTGAACATTTAGTTATCATAAAACAAAAAAAAAAAAGCGAATATTATATTATTATTTAAACATTATATATATAATAAAAAAATTAATAAAAAATAAAAATAAAATGATTTTTGGAATTAGGTGCAAGAGTCACAAGACTGATGGGGCGCTACTATTTCCACTGCAGGCCGAATACAGCACGAAATTGGCGTTTCACCCTATTTTGGTGCTGTGTTATTGAAGATGCTATAAACGTCCTAAAATCTTATTCCTAATAATAATGATAACAACAATATTCCTAAAATATGAATTTTTATACAAGAAACCGAATGTGTATTTTTTTTGGAGCAATATTTTGTTACCAACTATGAAATTTTACAGTTTAAAAAAATATATAAAAAATTTTACGTATGTAAAAAAAAAAAAAAAAAAAAAACTATAAAATTTGACGTCTCCCTGCATCCTCCACGTACATCGATCGATCATTTCCTGGTAGCAAAAGAAGGATGGAAATGCATCAGCCACCGCTCATCGCCACCAATCGCCGCCACTTCCTGCTCATGTGCTTCCCCGTCCAAGGCCACATCAATCCCACTCTTCAACTAGCCAAAACTCTTGCACACGGCGGCGCTAAGGTCACCTTCACCACCACCGGCGGCGGCCTGCAATCTATTCAGCAAACACTCCCTTCGCTCAAAGGTTTGACCTTTGTCTCTTTCTACGACGCCCCCGACCACGAATCTTCCGATGGTTTTTCGTCCTTCATGTCGGATTTAAGGAAATCAGGGTCCGAAAATCTCCTAAAGATCCTCGACAAGTTCGAAGAAATGGGCCAAAAGGTGGACTGCTTAGTTTACAGCTTTCTGCTCCCGTGGGTGGCGACGGTGGCGCGTGCATCGAACGTTCCTTCTGCTTTTCTTTCTATACAATGCGCCGCCGCCTTCTCCATTTATCACCGCTTCTTCAACGCCCATGACGGAATTTACAATGTTAATGGCGGAATTAAAGATGAGTCCTCTGTTTCTGTAAAGATTCCACGATTGCCATTGTTTTCAGCCGCTGATTTGCCTACCTTCCTGTTACCCGATGACCCCATGAGTCATCTCGTGATCCCTTTAATGCAAGAACACATACAAGAACTCGAGAAAGACGATGAACCGTGTGTTTTTATGAACACATTCGAAGAACTAGAGGAAGATGCAATAAATATGTTCAAAGATTACAAGATGAATGTTATCGCTATCGGCCCTTTGATTCCATCGGCTTTCACCCGCGGGAATGACTCCACGGACAAATCCTACGGGGGAGATATGTTCCACAAAATTGACGACCACTATTTCCAATGGCTAGATAACAAAGATGAACATTCTGTGATCTACATCTCATTCGGCAGCCTAGTTGTGCTCAATAAAGAGCAAAAAGAAGAGATTCTGCATGGACTGAGGGAAACAAAAAGACCCTTTTTGTGGGTCATCAGGTCGACAGACAGTGAACAGGAATACATTAAGCAAAGTCTTGAAAACGAGGTGAAAAATGGGGATGGCCTCATAGTTCCGTGGTGTTCGCAAATGGAGGTTCTAGCTCACAAATCCATCGGATGTTTCGTGACGCATTGCGGATGGAATTCGACGCTGGAGAGCTTGGTCTCCGGGGTTCCTATCATCGGTTGTCCGCATTTTTCGGATCAAACTACGAATGCAAAAATGGTGGAAGAGGTGTGGGGGACAGGGGTGAGAGCCAGGGTCAACGGAGAAGTGGTGATTGGGAGAGATGAGTTCAAGAGATGCTTGGAAATGGTGATGGGGGATGGAGAGAGGGGGAGGGAGATTAGATATCATTGTAAGAAATGGAGAGGCTTGGCTTTGGAGGTTGTCAAAGAGGGTGGCTCTACAAACAACAACTTGAAGAGTGTTGTGGATATATAGGAGCTTTTAAGGTTTGTCTGAAATCTTGATGGAATTACTCCATAAAAATAAGAAAATGATGCATGCTCATGCACGGTTATATATATGACACTTCATATCATAGAATTTCGTCAATGAAAAGATATTCCGTTCTTGGATTTGAGATGATTTTGTAATTTTAGAAGAAATGTATAACTTATACGTGTACACATGACATAACTCTGAAAATAATGTTATTATTGGCTACTTTCCTTGGGAAAATTTTCACTCCGTTGATTTTGAATGTATAACTAACTTGGTCATTAACAATCCTCCGTCGCTTCACATTTGAGTTCGATGTTGTTCGATTCAAGAAAATTCACCATCTGTTTTTATTTATTTTAGGATGCGTGTTGTTATCTTTTAAGTTTTACATGTTTCTAGGTAAAATTTCAAGTTGGGAGTATCAAAAGCGAAAAGATTATGATGAAATATCGGTAGTTGAATTTATACTTAATTCCGGCTCTCTTGGTATCACATTGTGTCTTGATGATAGTAGTTAATAATTTAAACAATTGATATATAAACATTTGCATCACAATTATTTATAAAGTGGAAAACAAAATTTAATTTTTTATTTTGAGGATGAAAACAAAATTATACTTATCTTACCGATATCATGTTATATATATTTTTACCTCTATCGATTAGAAAATCAATCTCAACCACATTTTTCCACAAAATGAAAGAAAAAAAATCCTAAGATGTTCGATTCGTTAATGAGATATCCTATTTGTAAACAAGATGTGATCATGATTCATGTGATGGGAGACAGTCCTATTTGTAGCAAAGATGGTATTAATGATGATGATGATCGAACGTACGTGCCCACCTTTTAATTAATTTTGGATGAATTGACAAAAAATATTCTCATATAATGATCATGGTACATATAATCTAATTTCTTTATTATCAAGTGCAAAAGACGAAATCACGACCAGTAACACCTCAATCTAGAGAATTATAAATACAAAGCACAAACCTACTTCACATAGGATATATAGAGAAGTTAAATAAACAATCTGAAATGAATGATGAAATTGAGCTAATTAATACAGAAAATATCATCAACTAAACCGTGGGGATGCAAAAATCACAACTCAAAATCCCGTTTTATATATGAACACGATGTTATTTTTATATGAATTCAGAATATATCATATATTCATTTTTATTTAATATAAAATATTTTTTAAAAAAATACAAATACAATCTTAATATAAATGACAAAAATAAATTATCATAATCTTTTTTATATTTTAAAATATCTTCCGTCATAATCTACGCATTTTTTTTATTTTAACATATACTCTGTCGTAATCTACTCATATGCAAATCTACTCAGCCACACACACGTATATATTATATACATGTTCATGATAATTGACTGCCCTATGACAGCTGGATTTAAAATTTGACCGAGGCCCACTCTAGCTTACCCAGAGATACCACTGTCTCAATACGGGAGACTGTTTTTTACCCATACCAATACGATTTTGCTATGGGATTTCAAAGTAACAGTAGCTTTCTCCAAAATCAAACCATTTTGGCAATTTGAGAGTCTGTAATTAGACTTGGCCAAGGGCCGGGTTGGACCCGGACCGGAACCGACCCGTGGTCAACGGGCTGGTTAACCGGGTCAATGGGTCCAACCGGAACCGGGACCGGACCGGCCACTAGGCTGTCCGGTCCCCGTTTTCCCTGTGGAAAACCTCCGACCCTCCGAGTTCGCCGGATTGACCAAGCAGATTTACCTTTTTAAAATAATATTTTAATTTTATTTTAAATAATATATATTTGATATTCATACATGGGTGAGATTTGAACCCAAAACCAAATGATTTTGATTCTTCATTCTTGCAACTTGGTCAAGTGTTAATTTGTTAATATTTTATGATTGAATTTAATTAAATGTAATAATATTTTTTATACATGATGTTTAAAGTTTAAATGTAATATATTTTTTATTGAAATAAATAGAGTTTTTAATTGAGATAAATAGAGTTTTTAATATAAGTGTTGAAATATAATATATATTTTTATTGAATAAATATAATAAATTTTTTATTGATATATATAATTTTTAATATAAGTTGTGAAAAGTTGAAATGCAATATATTTTTTATTTAATAAATATATATATATTTTTTATTAAACTAGATAGAGTTTTTAATATACAATGTTGAAAGTTGAAATGCTATATATTTTTTATTGAATAAATGTAATATTATAAGATGTTAAAAATTGAAATATAATATATTTTTATTTAATATATGTATTAGCTTTTTATTGAGATAATAAAATATTTGATAGAGTTTTTAAAGTTTAATTTTACAAGTTTTTTTATTTTTTATTTTAAAAAAAAAAACAAGGGTCGTACCAGACCCGAAATCACCAGTTAACCGGACCCGGACCGACGGTTCCGGAACCCGTACCGGAACCGGCCACGGGCGGGCCGGTTAAGGGTCGGCCTATTGCCGACCCGGACCCAGCCCGTGGCCAGGTCTATCTGTAATTAGACATGTTACTACGTACTTTCAATTGGAAACTGGACCACAAAACTGAATAAAGAAAAACCAAGTCCATCAAATTGCCAAAGCAAGCAAAAATATAATTAAAGATGAAAATCTCTACTTAATTAAATGTTAAAACGTCCCATCTCCCATTTCTCGAAGAAATGCTTTCAAGTTCTTGGTAGAAGATCCATCTTCCTCCATGGCTTCTCTTGCCAAACCCTTCCATTTTCTTGCATTCTCTCTCAACTCTCTCCCATTCTCACCTCCTTCCATCACTTTCTCGATGCAAAACCTAATCTCATCACTCTCCACCACACCATTTTCAATATTCACTTTTACCCTTACCCCTACTTTCCACACATCTTCCACGAGTTTTGCATTCGTCCCTTGATCGGCATACCGCGGGAAAGCCACCATCGGCACGCCACAAGATAGGCTCTCCAGAGTCGAATTCCACCCGCAATGCGTCACGAAGCACCCTAAAGACCTGTGCTTTAGAACTTCCAGCTGAGAACACCATGGCGCTATTTTCCCAAGATTTTGAAGCTGCAGCTCCATGCAACTGATCGTATTGATCATCGACTTCTGATCGTCCTCATCTTCATTGTTGTCTTCTCCGTTGATTCGAATAACCCACAGAAATGGCCTTCCTGAATCTATCAACCCTTTGGCAATCTCCTCCACATGTGATCTTGGAAGCTTCACCATGCTACCAAATGCCACGTAAACCACCGATGATTCTTTCTTCGAGTTCAACCACTGAGAAAGATCGATATCGCCGCATGAATCTTGTGCATCCATGGTTCGAAAAAACGGTCGCGGAACGGGTGGAACGGGCAGCTGCCGAGACAAAGTTCCGGGTGAAAACGGTTGATTAATATAACGCTGTTCTTCTTTAAAATATCGGCGATTTTGCGGACGTCGCGGAACGGAACGGCGATTTCACGGATTTCGCGGAACGTTTTATGTAATTTTTTCAATTTTTTTAAATTAAAAATATTTCAAATTATATAATTATTTATATTTTTATTATTAAAATACTTCGCGACAATAACTGCGACCGTTCCGTGAAATATCAATGGAACTGGAACGGCAGACACCGCGATCGCGAACCATGCATCCCAGAGAGCAAGAGGAATCAAGGGTCCGATCCCAATTAACTCCTAGTTTTCGATTGATTTTAGTGCATCAGGCTCCAATGCATCAAAAGTGTTCACTAAAACTATCGGTTTTGCTTCAGAATCTAGGTTCTCTAGTTTCTTCTGAACTGCTGCGAGCACAAAGCTTAACATGAGAGAGCTTGTAGGAAGCACTAAAGTCAAAAGTTCACGTTGGGAGAGCTTTATAAATGGGATTCCGGGTAATTGAATCTTCCACGTGGGATCACTAATAGTAATAAACAACAAAAGCTATAGCCGGCTGAGCCCAAAGAAGTGCACTTGGGATGTTGGCTTCGCGCGCCACCTCCGCCGCCCACGGGAGCAGCAGAGTGTAGACCACGTACGTAATGGGTTGGCCTTGCTCCGACGAAGTTTGGATGACATCTTTCATGGTTTTCACGCCGCCGTTTCTCAACTCCGACATGTAGAGATTCCCATCGTTGTGCAGCTCATACCCGTCCACCGTGCCGTCTGAAAATGTGACGAATTTGAGGGTCTTTCTGGCTTCGGAGCAGGGAGGCTGGACCATGCTCCGCCGTGCGTATACGGTGGTGGCGAAGGTGACGTCAATGCCGGCGTCGATCAGCGTCCGGGCAAATTGAAGTGCGGGATTTATGTTTCCTCGGACTGGAAATGACACGAGGAGAACGTGGCGCCGAGGCTTCATCGATATACAATCAGAAATATATATATATATACGTTCTTTGTTTCCCCAGAGAGATTTGTATATGATAATAAAGTGAAACAACTGTAATTTTGAATGCTTGGGAAGAACGGCGTTTTAAGTTGTGTTGTATGAAAAAAAATCTTCTTTTAGATAATGTTACATTAATTATTTTTTACCATGTATTTGGTAGAAAAAGAAATTGAAAATTAACGTAATAAAATAACACATATTTATCAAAAAAATAATTGATGTAACAGAAAATATTACACCAATTTATAACACAAAATTTTCTCTTCGTATTGTATATGTTGCGTCGAAGAAGAGTCGAGGAATGGATATAATCATGCCACGTGTTCATTCCCCAATGTTACAGAAATAATTTATTTTCGTAAATAAAAATTTAAATTTTATTATATACTAAAAACTCGCATGCACTGCACAGTGTTTATATATAGTGGTGTATAGTACGTGTGTTCATATAATATTTTTTAATTAATTTTACAGAGAATTTTTAAAAAGCTTTCTATAAAAATAGAATTTTAGAGGGAATTTTTAAAAAGGCCTTTTATAAATGCCTATAAGGGAAAATGAAATTTGGCCTTTAAGTTGATTTAATTTTTAAAATTATCCTTTAATTATGTTGAAGTCCAATTATATCCTTTATACCATTTTTAAAAAAACTTTCTATAAATACCTGTAAATTGTAATTACTTGTATTTGTATTTACATGCAGATATATTTTATTTTTTCTTTATTTAATTTATATTATTAATAGTAAGACTTTAATAAAATTATCAATTTTTGGTATGAATTAGTGAGCATATACCCGGAAGAGGAAATCACCACAGCTCATAGATGACCCTAAGGTAAAGATCAATCCTTAGCTAGCCAGAATCGTCCGGGGGATCAGCTCAGGTCGGGAGTTTGGGAACTCGGGAGCTCGGCCAAGGTCTACCATTGTAATGTCTAGCTCAGCTCGAGAGCTCGGGAGCTCAGTCAAACTCCTCCACCTTCACCTCCAGCTCGGCTCGGGAGCTCAGCCAAATTCTTTCACCATCCTCTCCAACTCGGGTTGGGAGCTCTGGAGTTCATCTCAGCCCCGATGTCAGTAGGAGCTCAGTCAAACTCCTCCACCTTCACCTCCAGCTCGGCTTGGGAGCTCGGGAGCTCAGCCAAATTCTTTCACCATCCTCTCCAACTCGGGTTGGGAGCTCTGGAGTTCATCTCAGCCCCAATGTCAGTAGGGAGTTAGCTTAGTAGAGGGGTTGAATAACCTTGATGAGCTAGCTAAGATGTTAGAATCAGTGTTCAGGTGGAGTTCAGGGGTTCAGCAATAACTTACTCACCTCTTTTCCATATGACCTCAGGGAGAGCAGCAATATAGCATCCTCATGATGACTATTCAGCTCAGATTAAGTGTATTGTTATTTTCTTTGTCCGACAAGATTCGGACGAGATTTCAGCCTAAATATTCGGGATTGTGATCCCAGGATTCGCGGATTCTTGATAAGAAAAGTAGGCGCTAAACCCGGAGCCCTCTTCTATAAATACCAGGTTTACTTTCATTATTTGAATCCTAATTTTTCACTCGTGTGCACACACCTCTCTCTATATTTTCGCTATCCTAGCATCTGACTTGAGCGTTGGAGGGGATACGCCGAAACACCTTCCGGCCCCCCTTAACACTCTTGTTAGTGGTTTCAGGTCAGCAGCAGTTTATCTTTTATTTGGAGGAGCTTCTTCAACTCATCCAAGGAGATCACTTTATTGAGGTATATCAATTGGCGCCGTCTGTGGGAAATTCAAGCTAAGACGTAGATATGGCAGGAAGAGGAAGAGGAAGGGGAAGAGGAAATGTGGCGGATATGACTGTAGATCAGCTCAGCCAGTTCATCACTCAAACGGTGCAAGCGGCCATGGGTCAAAATCCACCACCTCCTCCCGTGGGTCAGCCAAACCCAATGGATGCGGTGTGGGAAAAGATCAGGAGACTAGGTCGGCAAGTTGGAGGTCGGCCTGGGCCTATACAGAGAGAAAGTCCTTTTGCTCGGGCTATTCTAGATGAAGAACTCCCTGCAAATTTTAAGCAGCCTACTTTAGGGGAATATGACGGGAGCTCAGATCCGGAGGAACATTTGGGTAGATTTGAAAATGCAGCCTTGTTGCATAGATATTCAGATGCAATTAAATATCGGGTCTTCCTCACTACTCTGGTAAGGTCAGCCCAGCAATGGTTCAATCTTTTACAGCCTGGTAGTATTCAGAGTTTCAATGACTTTAGCTCAGCTTTTCTACACCAATATGCGAGTAGCAAGAGATATTTGAAGACTTCTCTCAGATTGTTCAATATGAAGCAATCTGAGGTGGAACCATTGCGGGAGTATGTTCAGCGCTTCAATACGGCAGCTCTGGAAGTACCTGCTGCCACTGCTGATACCTTGGTCAACTCTTTCACTCAAGGGTTGAGAGGAGGAGAGTTTTTCAGATCCTTGGTCAAGAAGCCTCCTTTAACTTATGATGAGCTCCTTAGTCGAGCTGAGAAGTACGTGAATTTGGAGGATGCACGGAGGCAAAGGAGATAGGAAGGAATGTCTGGGAGTAAGCCCAGTGCCAAGGTGGGAGCAAAGGCAGAGGGGAAGACAGAAGGAGGAAGAAAGAGGGTTGCAGAAGAGATGAACAGGGTCAAAGGACCCTACCCCTATGTACCACTCTCGATAATCCTGGAAAAGGCAATGCAAGTATGTGAGGATAGGCGAGAACTTGTGAGGCCCCGTAATGCTGAGAAAGGCCCGCGGTTACCGCCATCTGACAAGTTTTGCGATTTTCATCAGGAGTATGGGCATATCACCAATGATTGTCAGAGGCTAGGTGAGGAGGTTCAAAGGATCATATATGATGACCCTCGAATCAGAGCCGAGCTGACTCGAAGGGCAAATCCTCCTCGCCAAGGCCGAGCTCCCCAATGGAGGAATCAAAGGAATGAAGTTAGAGAGAATCAAGGTGATCATCAAGGAAGAGCTCCTCAAAACGGTCAATGAGATAGGGTGCAGCAAATTGAAAATCATCCCAATCGGGGTGTTATCCATATGATCTCAGGGGGTAGTACGGATGGAGATTCGGGAAGGGCTTGCAAAGCTCACGGGCGTAGGTTGGAAAATTTTGAGGTAAATTCTCAGCTCAGCTGTCCCACTAATCCGAACATCAGTTTTGGAAGGGAAGATTTAAAGGATTTGGTGCTACCTCATAATGATCCCCTCCTGGTCACCTTGACCATAGCCAATTATGACGTGGCTCGTATCTTTGTGGATACTGGGAGTTCAGTAAACATTATCTTTAAAGAAACTCTGGACCAAATGAAATTGGAAGGATTTGAGTTGGACTCAATCACCACAGAGTTGTATGGGTTCACGGGTCATGCTCTGCAACCGTTGGGACAGATAGTGCTCCCCTTGTCCCTTGGGAGTAGAGAGCAGAGAGTAACCAAAATGGCTTGCTTTACAGTGGTGGATGCCCCATCTTCTTTCAATGGAATATTGGGACGTCCTGCCCTGAGTGATTTCCGAGCTGTGGCTTCCACCTACCACCAGAAATTGAAGTTCCCAAGTGGAAAAGAAGTGGGGGTTGTTAAGGGTGATCAAAAGGCAGCACGTTTGTGTTATGTGAATGAAGTGAAGGTTGATGCAAAGAGAAGTAGGAGGGAAGTAGGAATGGTTTTGATAGGCCGAGACCCAAGGGTGTTGGGTCAAAAGGTATTTTTAATGTCTGAAGAAGATCATGAGAAAGTAGAGCTAAGTCCTGGAGCTCTGATGGTGAAGTTAGCCGCTGATCTCAGTTTTTCAATGAGGCAAAGCTTGATTGATTGCTTGAAGGAGAACAAAGATGTTTTTGCTTGGTCTGTTTCAGAGCTCACAGGGGTTAGTGCTGACGTTATGGTTCATCGGCTCAATATTTTCGCGGGAGCGAAGCAGGTAAAACAGAAAAAGAAACACTTTAGACCTGAAAAGGATAAGGTTATTAAGAAAGAGATGAATGAACTCCTTAAGGCGGGTCATATTAGGGAAGTTCAGTTCCCTACTTGATTGTCAAATGTGGTCCTTGTCCCTAAGAGTTCAGGCAAATAGAGGATGTGTGTTGATTTTCGAGACTTAAATAAGGCATGCCCAAAAGATTGCTATCCACTGCATCGAATTGATCAGTTGGTTGATTCTACGGCAGGTCATCAATATTTGTGTTTCATGGATGCCTATCAAGGGTACCATCAAATTCCGTTGGCAGAGGAAGATCAGGATAAAGTAAGTTTCACTACCTCCCATGGAACTTTCTGTTACAGAGTGATGCCTTTTGGTTTGAAAAATGCAGGGGCTACTTATCAGAGGCTCATGGATAGGGTGTTTGCCTCCCAAATTGGCCGAAATGTGGAGGTTTATGTGGAAGATATCCTGGTAAAATCCCAGGATGATGCAGGTTTGATGATCGACTAGAGGGAGACCTTTGAAACGCTCAGGTCCTACGGAATAAAGCTCAATCCTGAAAAATGTGTGTTTGGAGTAAGAGGAGGCAAGTTTTTGGGATACATGGTGACTGAGAGAGGGATTGAAGCTAACCCCGAGAAAGTGCAAGCTATCCGATCCATGTCTCATCCTCGAAATCTGTAGGAAGTTCAGAGGTTGGCAGGAAGGATAGCAGCTCTATCTCGGTTCATATCCAGATCAGCTCATAGAAGTTTACCTTTCTTTAAGGTTCTTCGGAAATCTAAGAAGTTTGAGTGGGATGCTGAATGTGGGAAGGCGTTCGAGGACTTAAAAAATTATTTAGTCGAACTTCGTGTATTGGCTAAGGCAATTCCGGGTGAACCGTTATACATCTACCCCTCAGCTTTGGAGGGGGCGGTCAGTTCGGTACTCATTAGGCAGGAGGGAGCGGCTCAACATCCTATCTACTTTTTCTCACATGCTCTCAAGGGTGCAGAGCTCTGGTATTCAGAGGTCGAGAAGTTGGCACTTGCACTTGTTATGACGGCCCGAAAGCTCAGACCTTATTTTCTCTCACATCCTATTGTGGTGTTAACCAATAGTCCCATGGGAAGGATATTAACTCACGCTGACATTTTGGGACGATTGGTGAAGTGGACTACTGAACTCAGTGAGTATGATATTCAGTATGAACCAAGAGCAGCGATTAAAGCTCAAGCATTGGCTGATTTTTTAGCCGAAACAAAACATATGGAAGGGCGGGGCTTATGGAAAGTGTATGTTGATGGTTTTTCTAACAGCGAAGGATGTGGAGTGGGGGTGCTTCTGATATCCTCTCAGGGAGATGAGATCCGATTGGCAGTCAGGTTGGATTTTCGAGCTTCCAATAATGAGGCAGAATATGAGGCCGTGTTAATTGGCCTTCGGGCAGCTAAGCAAGTTGGGGCAGCCCGAATACATCTCTATTATGATTCGCAATTGGTAGCTCAGCAAGTGAATGGGTCTTACGAGGTAAAAAGTGAGAAGTTAAAAGAGTACATGAAGGCAATAGAGGAAGCTCGGGGCCTCTTTGATGAGGTAATGTTTGAGCAGATCCCTAGAGAGAGCAACGAAAAGGCGGATGTTCTGGCTAAGATGGCTAGCTCACTTCATAACTGGAAAAACAGAGAGGTAGTCGTACAAGTGGAATTAACACCTTCTACGGAGCTCGCACCATTAGCTCCAGAAGAGAGTGACTGGAGAAAAGAGCTCTTGGAATACATGGAGAAGGGCGAGTTACCAAAGGATCCAAAGAAGGCATATCGGTTGAAACAGAGGAGTCTCCGCTTTGTGATGGTGGAGGGAGTTCTTTATAAGAAGTCATTTTCTGGACCTCTTCTCAAGTGTTTGGGTCCTAAGGAAGCTCATTATGTCCTGAAGGAGATACACAAGGGGTGTTGTGGCAATCACTTGGGATCTTATTCTCTAGCCCGTAAGGTTCTTTTAGCAGGATATTTTTGGCCTACTATTTTGAAAGGTGTCATAGCTTTGGTGACTTCTTGTGACAGTTGTCAGCGACATAGCAGACTTCAGCATCAGCCAGTGGCGTTAATGAAAGGAATCGTGGCAGCGTGTCATTTCGATCAGTGGGGAATGGATATTGTGGGTCCTTTCCCTCTAGCCCCAGCTCAGAAGAAATTCTTGTTGGTCACTATAGATTACTTCTCTAAATGGGTGGAGGCGGAGGCCTTGACACGAATTACTGAAGGAGAAGTTCTAAAATTTATGTGGAAGAATATTGTATGTAGGTTTGGAGTACCGCGGAAGATTATCTCCGACAATGGGAGGCAGTTTCAGGGAGCCCGGGTGCAAGCTTGGTGCAAAGAGATGAAAATTCAATAACACTTCACATCTGTCCATTATCCTCAAAGCAATGGTCAGGTGGAGGTCACTAACAGATCTTTGGTGCAAAGCTTGAAGACCCGATTAGGAAAAGCCCAAGGAAATTGGGTGGAGGAACTCCCTAGTGTGTTATGGTCATATCGTATCACACCCAGAATTGGGACAGGAGAGACTCCATTTAGTCTGGTTTATGGAAATGAAGCGGTCTTGCCAGCAGAAATTGGAGAAGAGTCAGCTCGGATCATTTTCTACGATGAGAAGAATGGAGAAAAGAGAATGGAAGACTTAGACTTTATGGAGGAGAAGAGAGAAGCTGCTGCCATCAGAATGGAGGCATACAAGAACAGGGTAACTCGATCCTATAATCGTCGGGTGCGGAGGAAGGGCTTCCAGGTAGAAGATTTGGTGCTGAGAAAAGTTCAGGAGGAGGCTATAGGGAAGCTCGACCCTAAATGGGAAGGACCGTACAAGGTGGTGATGAGGCTCAGATCGGATGCTTACTACTTGGAAGATTCAAAGGGGAAGATGCTGAAGAGACCTTGGAGTGCTTACAATTTACGCAAATATTATTCTTAAATGTTGCAAGAACAATTTTCTTTTCTATTGTAATTCATGCAGGCTGCATTTTACTTTTATCTATAAGCAGTTGCTCTTTTGAAAATATTGATGTAGACATGCCTCAGTTAATCACCTTAGTCACGCCTCTTAGGCCCTTGACTTTGGTTCAGTTCATCACCTTAGTCATGCCTCATAGGCCCCTGACTTTGGTTCAGTTCATCACCTTAGTCACGCCTCTTAGGCCCCTGACTTTGGTTCAGTTCATCACCTTAGTCACGCCTCTTAGGCCCCTGACTTTGGTTTAGCTCATCACCTTATTCACGCCTCTTAGGCCCCTGACTTTGGTTCAGTTCATCACCTTAGTCACGCCTCTTCGACCCCTGACTTTGGTTCAGTTCATCACCTTGGTCACGCCTATTCGGCCCCTGACTTTGGTTCAGTTCATCACCTGTTGTGACGACCCGGTTCTTAATCTCTCAAATCACAAAATTAATCTAAAATCATGAATTAAATCTAACTTTAAGCTATAAAGAAAAGGAAAAGAAAATAATAAAAAAAAAATTAAAATGAGCTGCGCTCGCGCGGCTAAAAAGTGCCGCGCGAGCGCACCCTGTTTTACTCAAAACAGAGGTGCAGCTCGGGGCTGCGCGCGAGCTGCTCTTTTCTACAGCTCGGGCGCGGTCCTGGGCAGAAAAATATTCAGAAATTCTCAACCTTTTCTCAGCTTAGAAAACATTCTCAATCATCTATACCAAGTCTAAGAAATCTCATACAAATTCCAAAATGTATTAGACAAGGTAAATGAAGTCACGAACAAGAGCATAAACATTTCTCAAACTTGAGTTTACTCAAATAGTTCAAACTATATTACAAAAGCAAAGAATCACACTCTAAACAAAGTTCAAGTGTAATACATAGCCAAGGAGTAGAAACTCTAGGCAATAACTCAACTCCAACAGTTCATACATCCACTCTTGTTCTTAACATAAAGTTAACAACATCTTGACTTCTAATCCGGATCATCACTCTAATCTCTCATCCCTTGTTCTTAAAGTTCGCTTTTGTCCAGTTCCACTCCCGCCTATTGCCAAGACACATACAACACAACAATAGTCGGATAACTCTGGTGAGAAATACATTTCCCAGTAAAAGCAACTAAACATGCGTATACAACATATATCAAGCTCATAATATAAATACAGACAATGCATGTTTTAAAAAACAAGGTTTATTCAAGAACTCTCTCATTTCGTCGGTTGGGATCCCGAGAAGAAGATATCATAGCTAACCACCGACTCTCTCGATTGAGGTGGGACTACTTATCCTACTTCTCTAGACTTTGAAGCCACTATATATGCACTTCAGACGCTAGGCTACGTCAACCACCCAGGCCATACATATATAATCCCTCAAATCGTCTATTCGAACGTTTCCGTTCATTTCAAAATCAAGGAATAAGTCTTGCAAGATGAATACAACATATATCATCATAAAAGCATTCATTAATATCAAAGACTCATTCACCAAATCATAGAAGAGCATATAAAAGCAAATAAGTATGTGATTTAGGGAACTTGATACAAACCATCTCGAGTTTTAATCCCAATCGAATAATAGTTCACTTTTACCTTTCAAATGAGATGTTTAAAATGTCTTCTAGCTTGTCAAAATCTGTACAAGTATCAACTATAAACCTATTCTCAAAATCTGCTCAAACTTCAACTAAACTTCAAGGCAAAACGCTACCAACCTTGTTCTTTCTTCTATCGGTTTCGTAGTCGGAATTCTCAAGTTGATGTGCCCTGTTTATGAACTGAAATCATAGCATAACAACCAAGAAAATATCAGCTAATACTCAGCTCAATAGCAGCTCGAGCAAAAGATAGCATAACACTTCAAATCATAAGTTCGACGGCGTAACGGTTAAAGTCGGCAATCCCGAAACTCAAGTATAACCCTTCTATAATGATACAGCTGAATTTCAATCAAAACTAGCAGAATATAGAATAGAAACTTTGCAATACTTGCTGAGAATTCATACGAAATGAATACAACAACCATCTTCAACCCAACTTCAACAAAACACAACATAGAAGTTCAATAACAACAATTCATACACAAATAAAATCTCTGTCATTTTCGAATTCCCAAATCATAATGAACGAAGAGAAAACTCATCAAATCTAAGATCTTCTTGCAAGGATTCCAAAACATCTTTCGGAATCGAATTCGGATAACCGGATCAAAAGATACGGCGATTACAAGATGAAGAATAAACTTGAGATTTCTTTCCTCTTCTTCTCTCGGTTCTCTTCTGAATTTATGATGGAAATTGATATTATACACGTGAACATGCATGAATCAAACAAGTGTCCCAACAATTTTTCAATAATTGCACTTAGGCACCTCAAGTCTTCCAAAATTGCAATTCAGTCCTCAATTTCTCATTTCATTCAATTACAATCCTAATCAATTTAAGAATATTAGAATTTAAATCAAAACTACAAATATTCCCAAATTAAATATTCTTGGATTAAAATTAAATAATTCCGGGCGTTACAATTCTCCCCCACTAAGACACGATTTCGTCCTCGAAATCTCAAGTAGTATCAACAGATCATATAACATAAAGAACAAAAAGACTAAAGGAGACTTACATCATTGAAACATCTTTGGAAATCGTTGCCTCATATCTGATTCCGTCTCCCAAGTTGCTTCTTCAATATCATGACGACTCCACTGGACTTTCACAAGTGGAATAGTCTTCATTCGAAGTTGCTTTTCTTTTCGATCAAGAATCTGAATTGGCTTTTCAAAATAACTCAAAGTTTCATCGAGTTCAGCCTCATCAGATCGAAGCACATGAGATTCATCAGCAAGGTATTTTCTAAGCATCGATACATGAAAGACATCATGTATTCCAGATAAGGATGGAGGCAAAGCTAATCGATAGGCAAGATTGCCTATTCTCTCCAGAATCTCATACGGGCCGATATATCGTGGAGACAACTTCCCTCGCTTGCCAAATCGTACAGAGCCTCTGAATGGAGAAATCTTCAGAAACACCCTATCCCCTTGTTCAAAAGACAAAGGTCGACGTCGGATATTGGCATACTTCGTTTGTCTATCTTGTGTTGTCTTCATTCTCTTCTGAATAAGCTTAACTTGTTCAGTCATATCTCGAATCATATCAGGTCCAATATTAGGTACCTCTGAAATATCATCCAGTAAAGAGGTGATCGACACTTTCTACCATATAGAGCTTCAAACGGAGCCATCTCAATACTCGATTGATAGCTGTTGTTGTAAGAGAATTCACAAAGTGGTAATGAATCTTGCCAACTCGTGCCAAAATCAAGCACGACAGCTCTCAAAATATCTTCTAATGTCTGAATGGTACGCTCAGACTGTCCATCTGTCTGTGGATGATAGGTTGTGCTCAAGTGTAACTGAGTACCCAAAGCACTCTGTAAACTGTACCAGAAGTGAGATGTAAATCGAGGATCACGATCTGATACAATAGACTTCGGTACTCCATGCAATCTGACAACTTCTCGGACATAAATCTCTGCCATCTGGTCGTGTCTATATGTCATGCGATAAGGAATAAAACACGCGGATTTCGTCAATCTGTCAATAATCAACCAGATAGCATCGCAACCTCTAGAAGATCGAGGTAACTTCGTCACAAAGTCCATGGAAATATGATCCCATTTTCATTCAGGAACTGATAAGCTATGTAACAAACCAGGCGGTTTTTTCCTCTCAGCTTTCACCTGTTGGCAATTAAGACATCGAGACACATAATCAGTGATATCTGACTTCATTTGTTTCCACCAATATTGCGTCTTCAAATCATAATACATCTTCCTACCACCAGGATGAATGCTATAACGGCTAAAATGCATCTTTTTCAGTAGTTGTTGTCATACATCAGAAATATCAGGCACTACAAGGCGATTGTTTACATAAAAAAGATCATCTCGAACCTGGTATTCAGATACATGCCCTGATCAAACTGTCTCAATCGAATTCTGTACATTCTGATCAAGTTTCTGAGCTTCTTTAATTTTCAAAAGTAACTCTGGTTCAACTTGAATTTGATAAGTCGCAGAGGCGGACAATTCATGTCAAATACTAATCCAGAAAGACAACAGTCTTCAATCAAATGGGATACACCAATCGTCGATAGAGATAAAGAACATACCTTTCGACTCAATGCATCAGCTGCTGCATTCGATTTTCCCGGATAGTATCTAATTTCACAATCAAAATCTTTAAGCAAGTCAAGCCATCTCCGCTGTCTCATATTCAGTTCTGACTGTGAAAACAAATATTTCAGATTCTTGTGATCAGAATAAATCTCAAACTGTTCCCCATACAGATAATGTCGCCAAATCTTCAAAGCAAATACAATGGCGGCCAATTCAAGATCATGAATTGGGTATCTGGTCTCGTGAGGTTTCAGCTGTCTCGAGGAATAAGCAATCACATGCCCTCGCTGCATCAATACACATCCCAAACCTCGATAAGATGCATCACAATAAACAGTGAAACCACCAGTACCTGAAGGAATCGTCAAGACTGGTGCACTGGTCAATCGTTGTTTCAACTCAATAAAACTGGATTCACAGGCTTCAGACCAGATAAATGGAGCATTCTTCTGAGTCAACTGAGTAATCGGCTTCGCAATACTAGAAAAATCTTTGATGAATCGACGATAATATCCAGCCAAACCCATGAAACTACGCATCTCAGGAACAGATGTTGGTCTAGACCAATTGATCACTGCCTTGACTTTACTTGGATCAACAGATATACCATCTCCGGATATGATATGTCCAAGAAAAACAACCTGTTTCAACCAAAACTCACATTTCGACAGTTTAGCATACAGTTTCTCAGATCTCAAAGACTTCAACACGGTTCTCAAATGCTCAGAATGATCAATCAAATTCTTCGAATATATCAAAATATCATCGATAAAAATTATCACGAAGTCATCGAGATATTTCTGAAAAATACGGTTCATCAAAGCCATAAACACAGCTGGAGCATTTGTCAGACCAAACGGCATAACTATAAACTCATAGTGGTCATACCTGGTTCTGAAAGCAGTTTTCGGAATATCAGAATCTCTAACTCTCAGCTGATGGTACCCAGATCTCAGATTGATCTTGGAATACACAAAAGAACCCTGCAACTGGTCAAATAAATCATCAATACGAGGAAAAGGGTATTTGTTCTTTACCGTTGCCTTGTTCAGTTACCGGTAATCAATATACAATCTCATTGAACCATCTTTCTTTCTGACAAATAATACTGGAGCTCCCCAAGGAGAAACACTAGTTCGAATGTATCCCTTGGCCAGTAAATCTTCCAACTGATCTTTCAACTCTTTCAATTCCACTGGTGCCATTCGATAAGGTATTTAGAAATCGGTGCAGTACCTGGCATCAGTTCTATATTGAAATCAATCTCACGGTACGGAGGTAGTCCTGAAATCTCATCAGGGAAAACATCCGCAAATTCACTAACCACTGGCAAGTCAGCCAGGTTCGGGCTAGTTTTCAAAATATCAACTGCATATACAATAAATCCCTCCACTCCTTTCTGCAAAAGTCGGGTCATAGATAATACAGAAATAAGAGGAATCTTAGCACGAGAACCCTTGCCATAGAATTTTCATCCTCCAGCCATCTCAGGTCTGAACGTCACTATCTTCTGAAAATAATCTACGGTAGCTCTGTACTTGTTTAGCATATCAATCCCGATAATGCAGTCAAAATCAGACAAACCAAGCACAAAACAATCTATCTCAATCTCATTACTGTCATACCGTAGCACACAATTCTTAACTGTCTGAATAGATACAAGACCTCTCCCCAAAGGAGAAGAAACAGATACTACAACAGGTAATGTTTCAACAGGCAAAGAATATAATGAAGCAAATCGTGCAGAGATAAACGTATGGGATGCACCTGTATCTATCAATACATATGCAGGAAAACCACAAATAGAATAGTTACCTGCAATCACATCATCTGGTGCTCCCTGTGCCTGTTCCTCCGTCAGTGCAAAGACATGAGCCTGTTGTCTCTGTGGCTGACTGCCTGTCTGACTTCCTCTTGGCCTTGACTGTTGTTGTGGATGTGGTGGTTGAAAGGAATGAATAGAAGAGGCTTGCCTCGCAGGTTGAGCCACTGATCGTGATGACTCTGCACCTCTTGACTGTCCAGAACCTCTCTGAGGACATACCCTCGCAAAATGGCCAGTCTGATGGCATATATGGCACCTCTCAGATACACCTTGGTACTGATCGGTTGGATGTCCTCCACCACAACTGTTACAAAACACTCCAGGCTTTGGTTTCGGACCACTGGAACTCGAAGAACTACTCCCTGAATTCTTAAACTGCTTTCCTCGTGCTTGCAAATATCCCTTCTTGCCACTGCTGCTACCACCACCTTCTAATCGAGGAGGTTGTGAACTTGGAGCTGGGGATTGAGGCTGTCTCGGAGGCTGAGCAATATACGAAGCTCCTCGCTGCTGTACCAAACCAGATTCCCCTCCCTTGGCACTGTTCAAAGCGTCAGCAAAATTATCCGGTCGTCTTGTGTTTACTAATGTAAAGACTTCTGGAGTCAGTCCATTAATGAACTGATCAGCCATTTTCTCGTCACTATCAGCCACATGTGGAGCAAAACGTAGTAAGGTAGAGAACTTTGCTGCATACTCTTCAATGTTTAAGTGTTCCTGCTCAGGTTAGCAAATTCTGCACCTTTATCTTTGCGGTAAGACACCGGAAAGAAGCGTTGGTAAAACTCTGTTTTGAAGACATTCCACGTCAGTACAGTTCCTCTACGCTCCAAAGCTTTCTTGGTCGTGGACTACCAGCTCTTTGCAACCTCATGCAACTGATTTCCAATTAATCTGACTCTCCGCTCATCACCATAATCAAGCGAATCAAACAACATCTCCATGTCAGCGAGCCATCCTTCACATACAACTGCATTTTCAGTACCATTCAAAGTAGGCGGATGGTATGATTGAAATCTTTTCAATAATTTTTCCATCGGAGTGGCAGTCATATCTGTCATATCTCGAGAGGTACTTCCTGTTCATTGCTCGGGACTGGAGCTTGAGGCACTATCGGTGTTACCACTGTTTGTTTCGGTAGAGGAGTATGAACTGTCTGCTCTGGTATTAAAGTAGGCGGATGGTATGATTGAAACCTTTTCAATAATTTTTCCATCGGAGTGGAAGTCATATCTGTCATATCTCGAGAGGTACTTCCCTGTTAATTGCTCGGGACTGCAGCTTGAGGCACTATCGGTGTTACCACTGTTTGTTCCGGCAGAGGAGTATGAACTGTCTGCTCTGGTATAGAAGTAGGAACTTGTGGTCTAAGAGTAGGTCGTCCTGGTCTTCGAGAAATATCTGATTATCAAAAGGGTTAGAATACCAATATCATCAAATCTATCTCAGTCCTCCTCTGATCATCTTACCTCTGATCAAGACTCGGTTCTGATTTAATCTTAAATAAATAATCGAGGTACTCAACAAGACATGCTTCCAATCCATTCAGATAATCAGGTAGCATATCATAATTCATCAAAACACATGCCTCTAATCATTTCAGATATTCCAGTAAGCATGCGTCTTCATACTTTCAAATAAAATAAATACAACATCATGTAATAAAATATTTGAAAGTAAATCATGCTAGCATTTACCACATGTAATTCAATCATGTAATTAAATCATAGCATAATAAAATAAATAAGCAAGGACGATGACTCGATCTACCCCACTCGCTATCTAACTCAGTCCAGAATTTTCTCGCTCTGATACCACCTGTTGTGACGACCTGGTTCTTAATCTCTCAAATCACAAAATTAATCCAAAATCATGAATTAAATCTAACTTTAAGCTATAAAGAAAAGGAAAAGAAAATATTTTTTTTTTTTAAAATGAGCTGCGCTCGCGCGGCTAAAAAGTGCCGCGCGAGCGCACCCTGTTTTACTCAAAACAGAGGTGCAGCTCGGGGCTGTGCGCGAGCTGCTTTTTTCTACAGCTCGGACGCGGTCCTGGGCAGAAAAATATTCAGAAATTCTCAGCCTTTTCTCAGCTTAGAAAACATTCTCAATCATCTATACCAAGTCTAAGAAATCTCATACAAATTCCAAAATGTATTAGACAAGGTAAATGAAGTCACGAACAAGAGCATAAACATTTCTCAAACTTGAGTTTACTCAAATAGTTCAAACTATATTACAAAAGCATCACACTCTAAACAAAGTTCAAGTGTAATACATAGCCAAGGAGTAGAAACTCTAGACAATAACTCAACTCCAACAGTTCATACATCCACTCTTGTTCTTAACATAAAGTTAACAACATCTTGACTTCTAATCCGGATCATCACTCTAATCTCTCATCCCTTGTTCTTCAAGTTCGCTTTTGTCTAGTTCCACTCCCGCCTATTGCCAAGACACATACAACACAACAATAGCCGGATAACTCCGGTGAGAAATACATTTCCCAGTAAAAGCAACTAAACATGCATATACAACATATATCAAGCTCATGATATAAATACAGACAATGCATGTTTTAAAAAACAAGGTTTATTCAAGAACTCTCTCATTTCGTCGGTTGGGATCCCGAGAAGAAGATATCATAGCTAACCACCGACTCTCCCGATCGAGGTGGGACTACTTATCCTACTTCTCTAGACTTTGAAGCAACTATATATGCACTTCAGACGCTAGGCTACGTCAACCACCCAGGCCATACATATATAATCCCTCAAATCGTCTATTCGAACGTTTCCGTTCATTTCAAAATCAAGGAATAAGTCTTGCAAGATGAATGCAACATATATCATCATAAAAGCATTCATTAACATCAAAGACTCATTCACCAAATCATAGAAGAGCATATAAAAGCAAATAAGTATGTGATTTAGGGAACTCGATACAAACTATCTCGAGTTGTAATCCCAATCGAATAATAGTTCACTTTTACCTTTCAAATGAGATGTTTAAGATGTCTTCTAGCTTGTCAAAATCTGTACAAGTATCAACCATAAACCTATTCTCAAAATCTGCTCAAACTTCAACTAAACTTCAAGGCAAAACGCTACCAACCTTGTTCTTTCTTCTATCGGTTTCGTAGTCGGAATTCTCAAGTTGACGTGCCCTGTTTATGAACTGAAATCATAGCATAACAACCAAGAAAATATCAGCTAATACTCAGCTCAATAGCAGCTCGAGCAAAAGATAGCAAAACACTTCAAATCATAAGTTCGACGGCGTAACGGTTAAAGTCGGCAATCCCGAAACTCAAGTATAACCCTTCTATAATGATACCAGCTGAATTTCAATCAAAACCAGCAGAATATAGAATAGAAACGTTGCAATACTTGCTAAGAATTCATACGAAATGAATACAACAACCATCTTCAACCCAACTTCAACAAAACACAACATATAAGTTCAATAACAACAATTCATACACAAATCTGATCTCTGTCATTTTCGAATTCCCAAATCATAATGAACGAAGAGAAAACTTACATCAAATCGAATTTCTTCTTGCAAGGATTCCAAAACATCTTTCGGAATCGAATTCGGATAACCGGATCAAAAGATACGGCGATTACAAGATGAAGAATAAACTTGAGATTTCTTTCCTCTTCTTCTCTCGGTTCTCTTATGAATTTCTGATGGAAATTGATATTATACACGTGAACATGCATGAATCAAACAAGTGTCCCAACAATTTTTCAATAATTGCACTTAGGCCCCTCAAGTCTTCCAAAATTGCAATTCAGTCCTCAATTTCTCATTTCATTCAATTACAATCCTAATCAATTTAAGAATATTAGAATTTAAATCAAAAATCCAAATATTTTCAAATTAAATATTCTCGGATTAAAATTAAATAATTCCGGGCGTTACATCCTTAGTCACGTCTCTTCGGCCCCTGACTTTGGTTCAGTTCATCACCTTGGTCACGCCTCTTCGGCCCCTGACTTTGGTTCAGCTCATCACCTTAGTCACGCCTTTTAGGCCCCTGACTTTGGTTCAGTTCATCACCTTAGTCACGCCTCTTCGGCCCCTGACTTTGGTTCAGTTCATCACCTTGGTCACGCCTCTTCGGCCCCTGACTTTGGTTCAGCTCATCACCTTAGTCACGCCTCTTAGGCCCCTGACTTTGGTTCAGTTCATCACCTTAGTCACACCTCTTCGGCCCCTGACTTTGGTTCAGTTCATCACCTTGATCACGCCTCTTCAGCCCCTGACTTTGGTTCAGCTCATCACCTTAGTCACGCCTCTTCGGCCCATGACTTTGGTTCAGCTCATCACCTTAGTCACGCCTCTTCGGCCCCTGACTTTGGTTCAGCTCATCACCTTAGTCACGCCTTTTGGGCCCCTGACTTTGGTTCAGCTCATCACCTTAGTCACGCCTTTTAGACCCCTGACTTTGGTTCAGCTCATCACCTTAGTCATGCCTCTTAGGCCCCTGATTTTGGTTCAGCTCTCTACCTTAGTCTAGTCACCTCGACCCTGATTTTTGGGCTCAGTTCTGTTACGGCACTTTGATTTCAGCCCTTAGTTCATTTTAGATACTCAAGTACAAATGGTGTTAGCAGGTTAATTAAACACGCGCTTGGTAATTATGAGGGGTCACTTCATAGTGCTCTCATGTAGTTGGGCTGGCGGTCAAGGAAATTTGGCTGGGGAGCTCAGGAGCTCGGGAGCCCATTTAGGCGATCTGAGAACATATTTCAGGTCAGGTCGGAAGTTTGTTTCCGGAAGCTCAGCTCGGCTCTGGCAGCTCAGCTCGGCTCCGGCAGCTCACCTCGGTTCCTGAAGCTTCAGCTCAATACAACGCCTCTGGGTGTTAGTTTATCTTTAAACAAGTACTTTGCTCCCCTTAGGGAGCTCAGCTCAATTCAACGCCTCCGGGTGTTAGTTTATTTTTAAACAAGTACTTTGCTCCCCTTAGGGAGCTCAGCTCAATACAACGCCTCCGGGTGTTGGTTTATTTTTAAACAAGTACTTTGCTCCCCTTAGGGAGCTCAGCTCAATTCAACGCCTTCGGGTGTTAGTTTATTTTTAAATAAGTACTTTGCTCCCCTTAGGGAGCTCAGCTCAATACAACGCCTCCGGATGTTGGTTTATTTTTAAACAAGTACTTTGCTTCCCTTAGGGAGCTCAGCTCAATACAACGCCTCCGGATGTTAGTTTATTTTTAAACAAGTACTTTTCTCCCCTTTGGGAGCTCAGCTCTGTTCAACGCCTCTGGGTGTTATTTTATTTTTAAACAAGTACTTTGCTCCCCTTAGGGAGCTCAGCTCAATACAACGCCTCCGGGTGTTAGTTTATTTTTAAACAAGTACTTTGCTCCCCTGAGGGAGCTCAGCTCTGTTCAACGCCTCCGGGTGTTAGTTTATTTTTAAACAAGTACTTTGCTCCCCTCAGGGAGCTCAGCTCAATTCAACGCCTCCGGATGTTAGTTTATTTTTAAATCCGTACTTTGCTTTCCTTGGGGAGCTCAGCTCAGTTCGATGCCTCCGGGGGTTAGTTTATATTTAGGTGACAATCTCACCTCCCTTTAAGGAGCTCAGCTCAGCTCGACACTTTTAAGTGTTAGTTTATTTTTAAATATTAATCTTATTTCCCTTCAGGGAGCTCAGCTCAGTTCACCGTCGAGTGTTGGTTTTATTTTTAATGTTTATTATGCTTTCCTTAGGGAGCATAGCTCAGCTCATCGGGGAAGGTTAAGGAGATCAGTTTGAATTAGGAAGACTAAGGAAAATGTAAAGCAAATAAACTGGCGTAAGAAGGCAAAAAATTTAAATGTTTACATCCACAAAAACCCCTAACTAACTTTCATTCTCTCCCTCGCCCTCATCCTCACCCTGTTCATCTACGCCCCCATCCTCTTTTACTGCCTCTGCTGAGGTAAGGGAGAGGGCAAACCCGTCTAGGTCCAGGAAGTCCACAGGGGTCCCTTCAGGAGGATAGCCTTCTGCCCTGAACTGCTGAGTGTAGCCGTCGAACCCTTTGGCCAGGTAACCATAGGCTTGGACAGCCACCTCATCCATATATTCATCGGACTTCAAGAATGCCTCCTTGAAGCCTTCAGCTCCCTTGGACAGCTCAGCTCGGGACTTTTCCAGTTCTTGAAGGGCCTGAGCAAGTTGATCATGGGACCCCTTGAGTTCGCTCCGAAGATTCTCCTTCTGCACCTCGGAGACCCGAAAGTCACTTTGATGCTTCAGCCGTTCAGCTTGGAAGCCCATCCTTATTTCCTCCATCTGGGCTCGGAGATTGGCCACCTCCTTCTCATAACCAAGCTTCGCGTCCTCCGCTAACTGGTTAAGCTCAGCAAAATGAGCTTCATAACCTCGGGCATCCTTAGAAAGTTGCTTTCGAGTCATGGAAGCTCGGAGGGACATTTCGGCGTTCAGGACAGCAGCCTAGGAAAGAAAAAGAACAATTAAAAAAGAATATAAAAGAGGAACATAAAGTAATGGATAATGGAAGGTTACCTCAGCTGAGGTAGTGTTAGAACGTTGCATCACCTCAGCCCATCCAAGGCTTTTCACATAATCGGCGTCAGCCTGGGAGATCATATCCCGGAGAACTGACCCAGCCGTTGGAGTAGGCTCGACCCCCACAATACGCAGGGCATCATGGTACATTTCGAAGAAATTGGTCCTGCACCAAACCACGGGAGTCTGAGGCTTCTCTGCCCTGAACTGACGAAGGGGTGTCATCTCCGGAATAGAAGACTTCCCGGAGTCCAGCTCCACTACCTCAGGGTGAGGGCTTGACGGTGCCCGCCTTTTCGAGCCTTTAGACTGGGTGGCAAAAGGCTCAGGCTTGCTAGTGGCCCGTGGTGAAGGGGCTTTAGACTTGGCTGAGCTCCCTTCAGCTCGGCCCCCTGATGGGGCAGTTGCTTTCTTCTTCTCCAACATTCTCTTCATGGCTGAATCCATGACCCTTTTTTCTGCACGAGACATAGGGAAGGTCAGGATAAGAAATGAGAGAGCATAACTGAAACGACCCTAACTCTCTAAATATAAATAAATATGCAGAAATTTTTTTTTTTATACTTACTAAGTAAAAATACGTACATACATGCCCATACATATATGCACAGAATAAATAGATTTAAAAATAAATAACTTAAATAAAAATTCAACCTTTAATAAATTAAATATCTGAGTCTAACATTTAATAAAATACTGACATAAGCAAAATAAATAAAATTTGCATGCACTGAAAATATTTAAATAAGATGAGTAATAATATCCACCACTGAAAATAAATAAAAATGTATAACACGATAAAAATATTCAAAACATGACGTAGACTCACACAACGATCACGGGGTTACTGCTTGTCCGCTCAAAGGTCCTCGCCGCCGGTGGGTACTACATCCTCCTCTACGTACTCACCTGCACCATATCAGTGTAGTGAGCCTAGAGGCCCAACATGCTAACATAACAAGGGTTTAAAATAATTTAAATCACTTTAATACTAATACATAACATATACATGAATGAGCATGCTTAAAAATATCATGAACATAACATAAACTTAAATTAAACTTGAATATCATAATAATACATAAACATTGTTGAGCAAAGTATTTTCTAACATCGAAAGGTCGTATCCATAGTGTAACCATACATACATTAAATACTGATCAGCATGGTAAACCAACGTACGTGGCGGTGACGAATCACCTCTTAAATTGGCAGTAAACTGCCCTTCAATAGTTCACATATGGGGACGAATCCCCCTTAAATTGTCACACTACTTCAACTTCCAACATAAAATTATTTTCTTTTGCTCAACCTTAAACATTAAATCGTGTATAAAAATTATTTCATGAATGCATGTACTTAAATAAAATGTGTGTCCTTCATATATATTTAATTTAATTTCATACTAACATATAAATACTAAAAATAACTTCCATGCATAAAAATAATTAAATATATATTCAGGACACATGCAATTTCTCATGGGTTGTACTGAACTGCTGGCCCTGAAACTCAAGCCCATTTTCTTAAATTCTGGCCCACTAACACTGAGACTGGCCCATTAACATACTTAAGCCCAATAATTAATTATTCTAAGCCCAATTAATTAATTCAAGCACATTAAAACATTTCTGGCCCAATAACAACCTATTCTGGCTCAATGGCCCAAAAGCCCAAAGACTGGCCCAATAACTCCCATGGGCTCCCAAGCCCATAAAATTATTGGCAAACTTAATTAAATTTAATTAAGCCCAAAAATGATTAAATTTAACCCAAAATAATTAAATGGAGCTCAATCAAATTTTGGGATTTAATTAAGCCCATTTAACCCTTAATTAAACTTAAAACTTAAAAATAAAAATACCCGAGCCCGACTCACTTAACCCGGACTCGGACCCAACTAACCTGACCCATGACTTACTGAACTGACCCGACCCGGCCCGCCAGAAAACCCATATCCGTAACCCTAACCGTGAATTCTATCTTCCTTCTTCTCTAAACCTGCGCCCAGCTGAGCGGCTTCACCAAAAACGTTTGTGCTGCCTACTCCGACCACCTATGGCCTTGAAACCACCGCCCAAACTTAGACAACATCAAGCCGGTTCTAACCCAACAAATTTAACCTCAAACCAAGTCCTGTAGTAGGAGAACAAACCAAAACACTACAGGCCTTGTTTCTGCTCGCGCACAGAACGCAAGCACGGACTTCCGGCCAATCGGCCGGCAATATCCGGCCACCACTGGCCGGAGAACTACCTGGAATACCTTTGCCAATGTCTTGAGGTTCTAACCCAACTGGAATCACCTTAAAACACGCTTTGTGGACCAAGAACGAGCCAATCTCCCAACCCCGCTCAATCTGCGCGATCTGCTGTGCATCAGAAGGACTGGCTTCGGTTCCATCCCTTTCCAACCTTAAACACCGAGCCAACCCAAGTCTAAGAACCCTAACACACCCCTCTGAACCTCGGACCAGCAGCCAGCCCGTCTCCCATGACAAAAACGTGAGCTTTAGCATGAAAAACAAGTAAAACCATGAGTTGTTCATGTTCTAACCAAGAAACTTCATCATAATCGTAAATAACATCAACTAATCAATGAAAATCTGACATGAATGAATTAACTAGCTTATATGGTGTTCAAGAAGAGAATTCAACATGCCTTTATAATTGTTTGATGAATGATCACGCGTTTACGGCTCCGGGACGACGAAAATTCTAAGAAACTTGAGGATCGGCTATGGCTTGAAATCTTCTGTCAAAACGTGAGAATGGAGGCTGAAGAATATGGGGGGATGTCGGCTGAATGGGTGGTGGGGTTTGGGGTAGGTTTAGGTTTTTATTTTATTGTAGATTGTAGATAATATCTTAAAAATATCTCACTAAATTAATATGTAAATATTATACCTTAAATATAAAGTTTTAAACTCCTAAAATATTTAAAAGTCTGATAACACAGCCAAAATCCCGAAATATAATATTAGGGAATTTTTAAATATTAATAAAAGTAATTAAAATGACTTATTTTGGCTAAAAATAAACCCTTAAATAAATATATAACTAAATATTTTGGCTAAATATTTTGGTATCTCGTCCGTCCACGGTCCTGTCTACGCGATCAAAAAAATTAATTTCCATAAATCATGAAAAATCACTAATTATGGGTTAAATGCTTAAAAATAACTTGCACACATAATTTCACATAATTATTTAACCCATAATCTAAAATTCTAAATAAATAAAATCCCTAATTATGCATGCGAATTTATGTATTAAAAATACTGGATGTTACAATAACATTAGTAAAGCGGAGCACGGGCGGGGGAAGGGCCGTACCTAAGTTTCCTCGAACAAAAACATCTGCCGAGCTGAGCTCATGGTGGCAGAGCAGGTCCTCTGCCAAAAGGGCAGAGACATCAAAGCACCTTCCCCCTTATAGCCCTTTGGGCTCCAGTAAACAATTCCCCTTGACGGAAGCTCGGGACGGGAACAGTTAGGAGTGGGAGAACATCCCTCCAAGCTGAACATATGTCCCAATCATCGGAGGGACATACAAAAAAGAAAGCATTTTTCCAATTTTTATTGGAGCTGGGAGAACCCTTAAAAAATTTGCAGTTGGGTCGGCAGAAAAAGTAAAAAGGGCCCTCCTCAGAACGTTTGGGCAGCAAGAAATTACAAATGGTAAAACAGTTAACTTCGAAGCCCAGAGTCCTAAAAAGAACTACAAAACCACAGAGAGTTCGGAAGGAGTTGAGGGTGAACTGTCCTAGGTGAAGCTCATAGTATCGGTTGAATTGTTGGAAAAGTAAGGGGAGGGGAAATCTAAGACCTGCCTCCAGCTGATCTTAATAAAAAGTATAATACCCTGGAGGAGGGTGGTTAGCTCGGTCTGTGGGGTCAGGAATGATGAATTCATAAGTCTTCGGGGCGTGGGATAGAGCTCTTATCTTTTCCTCATCCGAGGCATCTAGCTCGGAGGGATACTGCTCAAACCACGACACCACAGAGGCTTCTGGGTCATTGCCCAGGTCATCATCCCGAGCTGAGGTCGAGGGGTGAGCAGGGTCCTGGCCTGTAGGCTCTCCTGCGGGGGTAAGTGCGAGGGAATCAAATCGATCCACCTCTCGGAATATTTCATCCGAGCTTCCAGAGTTAGCTCGGGAGGAGGAGGCCATTACTTACAAGGATACTTAGGCGGGGAGCTCGGTAACAGAAGAATCGAGAAAGCATGGGAGCTCGGAAAAGGGAATCTGAAAGAAAATTAAGAGAAGCAAAGTGAGGGGAAAAGTGAAAATGAATTTTCACAGTCAAGACCTATTTATAGAAGCAGCAAGTGAATCCAGGCCGTTGATTTTTTGGAAGAGGGACGGCTCGGATTTTCTGAAATTTGAAAAGTTACCGTTACATGATGACACGTGTTATTAGAATTAAAGTTGTCCTCACTCATGTACCTCAGCTCAGTACAGTCGAGGGTAACCTCACCCAGGCACCTTAGCTCGACATCCATTTAGGGTCATCTCAGCATAAAAACGAATTTCGAGTCTTTGACCTCAATTCGACTTTTATGGGAGGGACTTGTGATATCCGGAAGAGGAAATCACTTCAGCTCATAGATGACCCTAAGGTAAAGATCAATTCTTAGCTAGCCAGAATCGTCCGGGGGATCAGCTCAGGTCGGGAGTTTGGGAACTCGGGAGCTCGGCCAAGGTCTCCCATTGTAATGTCTAGCTCAGCTCGGGAGCTCGGGAGCTCAGTCAAACTCCTCCACCTTTACCTCCAGCTCGGCTCGGGAGCTCAGCTCGGGACCTCGGGAGCTCAGCCAAATTCTTTCACCATCCTCTCCAACTTGGGTTGGGAGCTCTGGAGTTCATCTCAGCCCCGATGTCAGTAGGAGCTCAGTCAAACTCCTCCACCTTCACCTCCAGCTCGGCTCGGGAGCTAAGCTCGGGAGCTCAGCCAAATTCTTTCACCATCCTCTCCAACTCGGGTTGGGAGCTCTGGAGTTCATCTCAGCCCCGATGTCAGTAGGGAGTTAGCTTAGTAGAAGGGTTGAATAACCTTGATGAGCTAGCTAAGTTGTTAGGATCAGTGTTCAGGTGGAGTTCAGAGGTTCAGCAATAACTTACTCACCCCTTTTCCATATGACCTCAGGGAGAGCAGCAATATAGCATCCTCATGATGACTGTTCTGCTCAGATTAAGTGTATTGTTATTTCCTTTGTTCGACAAGATTCGGACGAGATCTCAGCCTAAATATTCGGGATTGTGATCCCAGGGTTCGCGGATTCTTGATAAGGAAAGTAGGCGCTAAACCCGGAGCCCTCTCCTATAAATACCAGGTTCACTTTCATTATTTGGATCCTAATTTTTCACTCGTGTGCACACACCACTCTCTATATTTTTGCTATTGTAGCATCTGACTTGAGCGTCGGAGGGGATACGCAGGAACACCTTCCGGCCCCCCTTAACACTCTTGTTAGTGGTTTCAGGTCAGCAGCAGTTCATCTTTTATTTGGAGGAGCTTCTTCAGCTCATCCAAGGAGATCACTTTATTGAGGTATATCAATAAGATTTTTATTTTTTAGAAAATTAAAGTAAATGTCATTCTCATTTTTTAAAACGTGTAATCATGACTTTCTAAATTTGGTGAAATCATTTTTTGTTTTTTTCAATAAATTTTTAAAATTAATAATAATAGTAATTTTTCATTATCATACAAAAAAATTATTTAACTCAGCTTGCCACAATGTAAATACGTCCAACACCCTTATTTCTTATTATTAACAATATTGATAGATAATATGACAAGCTTATTAATTAATATTTTCTATTATTCGGTAGATTGCTTTATAAAATAATTATTATTATATTTTTTATGATTAATAATTTATTTCTTATCATTTTGTATTCTACGGAATATATAACTGTTAATATATTTTTAATTTTATGCATAAATACAACTATTTTTACATCCATTATCAATAATATTATTAATTAATTTATTATTATTTGAATAATAATATCATATTATCATCATCAAATATTTATTAAGAAAAAATATAATTCATAATTAAATGCGTATGTATTAATTATTTTGAAATATAAATATTGCTTTTATAATAGTTTATTGAGATGGAGAAAAATGATAATTAAGGAATGTATATTTTAAGATTATCAACTTATAAAAGGGTATATTGAATAATCTTTAATAAAAAAAGCTATTTTTAAAAATAACTTATTAACATAGGCTAGAATAAGTAATTTATCTTAATTTTATTTATATTTAAAGAACAATAATATAATAGTCGTAAAAATTATTGATGTACTAAAGTACAATTTAAAATGTCAAAATTTAAAAAAAGAAGAAAAAAAAGTGTAATATCTATAAGTGTAATTTCGGGGGAAAAATGATAGTGTCTCTTTTATCTAATATATAAAGATTACTTATAGACTGTGTTAATAATTTTTTGACATATATATAATGAATTAAATATTTAAAAGTTTAGATAATTTTTAAAATTTTAGTTGAGATAAAATTTTATTTAGTAATTAAAAAGATTAAAATCAAATAAGATAAAATGATTATAAATACATTACAAATAATTTAATTATTTTATAAACATTACATTATTAATATAGGCTCAGATGAAGATATAATTATAATTTTTTTAGGTGAATAGAAAATTATAATTCTTATTTAGGTTTCACGGCCAAATCATCAGTTTGAAAATTAATTACTATAAAGTGAAGATTTTTAGTTAAATAGTAAGATAAGATTTTAGTAAAAGTATCGTTTGCTTCATGGATATGATCATATTAAAGTGAATAGGGATATATATATAATTTAGAGTAATGCTAGATGTACACATCGGTGTACACCTTGGTTTACACCCTTTCTTATTAATTATAAAATTTTCATTGATCAACTAGATATTTATTTCTTATCATGGGTATTTTTGCAATTAATGAGGGAAATTAGAAAAATTTTAAGTAATGATGTAAACTAAGGTGTATACTACAAGGTGTACATCTAGCATTTTTCTATAATTTATGATAAATACTATAGTTTGATAAATTATGCAATGTTTGGCATAACTTTTATGTATAAGATTATTTTGCATTCGATTTACATATACCAAAATATCTTTACCACTTTTTCGCAAATACCTAAACCTGCTTTCGTTTGCACCATCCGAATCCCCTCATTTAAATTAATTCATTAGTTGGGATTGTGGACTGTAAATTTACCAAAATATATTTACCACTTTTATGTATAAGATTATAGCTTCACCAAATAATTATCTCCCAGTATCTTTCTGATTCGTTCCATCTTAATTTTATATGCATTAATAAAAGCGGTACTGGATTTGTGGACTGTAAATTAGTTGGGGAAACCGATTATATTGAATGGTACTGTTCGGTGGATGCATTCATGTATTAGGCGGGACATGACACATCATTCAATTTGACACGACATACAAAAATCAGCCATATAATTAATTAGGAAATCATATGATCATCAAATTGATTCATCATTAAAAAAAATAATTGTATTTAAAGACTATAAAGACGTATAGTCAATTAATTTCTAATAAAATCGAAACATTTGCGTAGCTTCACATCGGATCTTCTCTCGAATCATTTTAAAATAGAGCACATGGCCTTAGCTGCATGGAGCCATCCATGGACAGAGATGGATGAATACCGAACACTACTCTAGTACTCTCATTCGCATTTATGATTTTGTCATAATCATTATTAATTAATTCACTTTTGTGTAAGCTCCATTTTTTTTATTATACCACGTAATGATAGCAAAATAGCACGTGATAACATAAAATATATATTTATAGATATAGATGCAAGCCCAAAAAAAAATAAAAATCGAAGAGTCCAATTAGGTATCTATATTTGATGAAAATGCATATAATATGAATCTATTAAAAAAATTGCAAACGAGTCAGTTTCTTCAGAGCAAATGTAGTGGGACAATTGACAAATAATATATATATATATGTAACATTTAATATTTTACAAAGAACATTCACCGTGCGATATAGTGAAATTAATGGTCAACTATAAAATATATAAAGATGAAGTGTACATAAATGCATATACCCAGCTGTATCGATCATCGAGACTGCCGTCACCATTTCATTTTCTTTTGTTTCATCGTCGTCACCTCAAACGTCATGTCCATCCAACCATATCATTCCTCATGTTTGCATAAAATTTATATCATCATATTTTATTACGTAAAGTTTATATGAATTAATGATTTCATATTTATATTTGCATTATTCGATTTAATATTGACTCATTATCCTTGTATTAGAACTCGATAGACCTCAATGGTCCTTGCGTGATGAGCAAGGAGACATTGATTTCATATAATTTATTCGGACAAACAAATTTGTAAGAAAATTTGAATTAGAATTCTAAAAAGCTAGCTAGCTAGCTAGCTTCGATTATAAATATATACACATACATAGAATGGTGGCCACACAATACAAATACACAATCAAACGCACTCATCACAGCTAAAAAAAAAAAAAAGAATAAAAATTCGCATATACTTATCAGTGCAGCCAATGAATTCCCGCCACGTCCTCCTCATCACATATCCGGCACAAGGGCATATCAATCCGACGCTTCGCTTCGCCGAAAGGCTTATCCACATCGGGATCGATGTCACCTTCGCCACCACCGTGCATTCGCGCCGCCGCATGGCCAAAACCTCCGCCGGCGACGCTCCCAAAGGCCTCACTTTCGCCACATTTTCCGACGGCTGCGATGAATATGGGTTCAGGCCCGGAGACGATATCAAGCGCTACATGTTGGGATTAAGAGAGGGTGGCTCGAGAACTCTGAAAGACATCGTCGCCGCCTCGTCGGAGCAAGGCCGCCCCGTCACCTGCTTGGTGTACACCCTCCTGCTCCCGTGGGCGGCGGCGGTGGCGCGGGAGGTTCAAGTCCCTTGCGCGCTTCTCTGGATTCAACCGGCGACGGTGTTGGATGTGTATTACTATTATTTCAGAGGATTTGAAGATGAAATAAAGGCCAACTCCGATAATCCCTCGTGGAAAATTCGGTTCCCCGGGATCCCATACGACTTCTCCAAAAGCGATCTTCCATCTTTCATGCTTCCATCCAACGAAGCCATATACACCTTCGCGCTTCCCACTTTCAAGGAGCAATTTGAAGTTCTTGATAATTACGAAACCAAACCCAAGGTTTTAGTGAACACTTTCGATGCGTTGGAGCCCGATGCTTTGAAATCCATTGAAAACTACGAGTTCATCGGGATCGGACCCTTGATCCCACCTGCTTTCTTAACGGATCTTGATGATTATAATCAAGTATCGTCTGATGTCAAATCATTCGGTGCCGATCTTTTTAAAAAATCAGACGATCGTTACATGGAATGGTTGAACTCGAAGCCGGATTCATCGGTAGTATATGTCTCATTCGGCAGCCTGTTGAATCTTCCGAAATCACAGATGGAAGAGATCGCTAGAGGGTTGTTAGATTCGAAAAGGCCATTTCTCTGGGTCATTCGAGCCAAGCCAGACGAGAATGAAGAAGAAGAAGAGGATCAGAAGCTGAGTTGCATGGAAGAACTCCAAAAGGTGGGGAAAATAGTGGGATGGTGTTCCCAGCTGGAAGTGCTGACACACAAGTCGTTGGGGTGCTTCGTGACGCACTGCGGATGGAACTCCACTCTGGAGAGCCTGTCATGCGGCGTTCCGATGGTGGCCTTTCCCAAATGGACGGATCAGGGGACCAACGCCAAGCTCATCCAACATGTGTGGAAGGTTGGGGTTCGTGTGAAAGTGAATGAGAATGAGAATGAGAATGATGGGTTGGTTGAGAGTGATGAGATCAGAGCTTGCATCGACAAAGTTATGGATGGAGGTGAAAATGGGAGAGAAATGAGAGATAATGCAAGAAAATGGAAGATTTTGGCGAGAGAAGCCATCAAGGAAGATGGATCTTCTACCAAGAACTTGAAAGCATTTCTTCAACATACCGGTGTTTGATTTCGTCGCGATGAAATGCATGTATAATGCACTTCTTAAATAAGTTAATGAGATAATTTTGTATTTTTTAAATGTTAAATGTATAGTCTAATGTGTAATCTTAGTTATACATTGGGGAATTTCGTGTCAGGAGTGATGCCATATGAAGATATATATGAAGTATAACTTTTCAACGTGATGAAATGAAACACCGGTATGCATGTTGTTTGTATAGTGTGTAATCTTAGTTATACGTGTGGCAAATTTTGTTAGGAGTGATGCGATATGAAGTAATATATATGATGAAATTACAAACATGATCTTTATGAAAGGAATATTCATGATACTAAATTCAAAAAAAAAAAAATTTAATTCGAAATTTGATTACTATTTATTTTATTTTATGTTAACAAAATATAATAGTACAAACAATTAATGGGCCACATAGAGAATAGGCTATGTTGTTAATACCGAACGATAAGCCCAACATATCGGGCCCATTGAATTAGTTTGTGAGCCCGCTCATGAAAAAAAATAAAATAAAGAGGGAGGACCATTAAGTTCCCGCCACCAACATCAAAACGTTCCCTCCAAAAACCACTTGTTCTCTACTGCGCGCTCAAGAAACCCTCACTCAAGCCCTTTCTGCAGCTCAACAAGAATTGATATTGGGAAATTTCATCGAGAAATTACTCTCGCTATGGAGGAATTGTCATCCGTGAATTCCATTTCCCGGAAAAGAAAGGAAATCCCAGCTCAACGAGACCGATTTGAAGGCACTTTGACCCGGAGCAGAACCCAGATGTGCATCTACCGTCCTGAAGTAATTTCCGAAGAACCATCGCCAGCGGCTGATTTTTCGGTTCTAAATTGTGGCAATGCTTGGGGAGGATCGTCGATTAAAGATCTACGGGCACGGAGAGTGTTCACTCCTGATATTAATTCGATCCTTCAAGCGCAGGACGAGAATAAGTTGGAAGAGGGAAAAGAATCTTTGGAAGGTTTAGATTCGGGATCCGTTCAGGGTCGTGTATTGGATATGGGCTCGGGTTCTATGAAGGTGGACGAGATTGGAAGCTGTGATGAGGTTATGACATCGGAGGCTGAAGAGGTCAAACCATCTAATATTGATAATGGGATTTCTACGGTAAAGAGTGAGGCGATTTCCGAAGATGAATCTGTTCTCAGAAGCAAAATGGTGATGCATTTATCTTTTTTTTTAATTGTTTACATGTTGCTTACCGTTGGTTACTACTATGGATCTGTTCCGCATCCTTTCATATATCTTCGTGTAATTGTAGTCTCACAATTTTGTCGTTTTTTGATAGATATGAAAACTATTTCTTATTATTATTTGATGTTTAGGTATTTGTGGTGATCAAAATTTTGTTGTTTGCTGTTATTTCAATTTCTACATAAAGCCATGACATCCAAAAATTTACTTCTTTTTTAGGCCCTTACTTTGTGTTCTAAAAGGAAGGTTTTCAAGACTCCAGGATCTTTCAGTTATAGAAGGTTGCTGCCATATCTAACGGACTTGGTGAATGATGATTCCCGTAAGTTTCTTGCTCTGTTGTTTCTTTTTGTTTTTGTTTTTTCACAAAAAATTGAATCTCATATGCCCAGTTATTATTTTTTCTTTCACGCGAAGAAGGTTAAATTTATTCTATCTAATTGCTCTTATAGGTAGTGTTGATGTATATTGATTTTAATAATGCATTTAAATAGTGAGAGACGAGTACCTTGATGTCATATTAATATTCTTGCTATATGTTTATTGTTCGATATTAGGTGTTTCGAAAATTGAAATAGTAGATGCAGTAACTCCATGTATGTCAAGGGAGTCTTGTTCTGTGAAGTCTAATTCGAAGGCATATATCCAACATTCTCATAATGGTTGGGCTGAGCGTCAGAACTATAATTCTGAAAATACCAAGTCATCGGAGGACAAAGCAACGCAGAATTTTCAATCAGGACACGAGGATTTGTGTGGTAGAAAAGATAAAAGGGATGACCCTGCGGAAAATATTGTGCTACGTAGACCGGAACAGAGAAAGCACCAGGAAGGCGCGACTCATGCACTTGTTTCATTGGAAGAGAAGTCAATTCAAATGACACCTCCTGATCCTGATATTTTCATTAAAGCTGAGATTGGTGTTGATAAAGAATTTGTTGAAAGTAGTACTTTTCTGACTGAGAACCAAATTCGTACGAATGACAATGTTTGCCTAGACCAAAGTTCAGATAGGAAACAAATCTCTGATTCAATCGACAGTCTGGTAAACTTTCTTCAATCCATAAATGTCTTGAAAGCATAAATATTATTTTGTTTATATTATCTCTACATATTCTCTGAAGTATTATTACCTGTAAATGTGTTGCGGACTTATCCAGAATAAGTTTCTTGTGTTCTTTCAGGTTCTTAATCCTAGCAGTCGACGAAGGGTGTTTAAGCATCCACGATCTCTCAGCTATCGAAGACTGCTTCCTTTGCTGTTGGAAATTTCCAATGATAATTCAAGTAATTTCCTTGCCAAATGTAGTTCAATCAGTAAATGGACATACTAAATTGCTGCGTGAGTGGTTAATTGCTTGCATGCTAATTATTATTTATAATTTTTTCTTGCCATGACCTCAAGAACAGTTAAACAGCAAAAGCCTATTGTAGAGTTTGTAGAAAAACCACATCCTCTACCTGCTACTACTTCTGTGGAACAAATGCATGTGAAGAAATTGCAAACTGAGAGTTCTTACGGGAGCCAAAAGACTGAGATTCTGGAGGAAATTCCACTGCCTGCATCTATTCCTCCAGGTGGTTCGTCTTGGAATGCTGGGGCCAATCCAAGCTTATCGACACATACATCTCCTTTCCCCGCCGATCCATCAAATGTCATGCTGAGTTTAGATGATTCTGAAAATGGGGCTAGTCCAGCTGCGAATCTTGGTTTGCAGACCGGAGGAATATTGCAATCTCAAAATAGCCCCAGAAAGATAGAATCAGAATATCCCCACACTGATACTAATGGGCTTGAAAGGAAGGAGCAATCTGCTCTCCAAATTGAAGAATCTGAACGGGCTGATAAGGAGATCAAATGCCCGGACCTGGGATTGGAAATATATAATGACAACAGAGAATCAATTGAAAAAGTTCAATTGAACCAAGGCATGATGAAGATGGATGTATGCAATACTTTCTCTGCTATCGCTGGTCCTCCCAAGGGCATTATAAAGAAAAATCCAAGAGGCTGCAGAGGGCCCTGTAATTGTCTAAATTGTGCTTCTTTCCATCTTCATGCTGAGAGAGCATTTGAGTTTTCAAAGAATCAGATGCACGATGCTGAAGAAGTAGCATTGGAGTTGATGAACGAGTTGGCAAGACTTCGCCATTTGTTGAAAAAATCAATCACCAATGAAAATGGTTCTGAGATTGTCCCCCTCAATCTGGTTAGTTCCAATTGAATCGATTGCTGTATACAAATGAGTGTCATGCTCTTGCTCTTCAGCAACATGGTCTTGCTCTTCAGCCAAGCCATAATTTAAAATTCAAATCTCAGTTTAAATCTTCCCTTTTTGGCAGTTCACAATATATACTTTTAATGTTTCTTTCACATTTCATTGTTCTGTGATAATCATAATCTTTCCAAAACTTTGGTAAGTCTCAATTTGTTTTTGTCTTACTATGTAGATTCAGGTTAAACAAGCTTGTGCTGAGTCACTTGATACAGAAAAACAAGCAAAAGTGCGCCTCTGCCAATTGAACTGTGATCTCAATATTCATTGCAGAGTGCCGGTAAACTCGGGCATCCCTTCTGAAATATTATCTTGAATTGCTTTTGATAGATAGAGGTTGTTTTTTCATTTTATCGTGCCACCTGCAGGCCTTGCTCCAGCCTAAGGTGACCTTCTCTAGTTATGTCCGAGAACGATCTTTTCCAATATCAGATCAGCTTGTCAGCATTGAAAAGACAGAATAAAGAGGAGTAAATTATTTGACGTGAATTAAGGAAGCTCATCGAATGATGAAATCAAGGGAACGGTGTCATCTGCGAGTTTACGCATTAAAGTTTGAGATAATTTTTTTTTGTTATTTAATCGTGCTTGCTAGAAAATTTTCACTTGTGTAGTGATTGCTGTTAAGATAAATGATCGAGTCAAAACTATGAGTTTATGTATGAATATGATGTGATCCACTCATGGTTTCCAATGCTTTTGTACCAATTATACAAACCAACCAATAATTATTAGTCTTGTTCTTTTGTGAAACTAAGTATATATTTTTTAATGACATCTGTTTAAACTCATTCTATATATAGCTATAACTATAAAGTACAGCCCCTAAAAGCAAATGTGTTTACCATTTAGTCGATTGGCGTGTGCTATGTTATATATTCATGGGCAGAGAAAAAGCTAAAGAACAGATTATTTCATTTTATTAGAACCATGTACTAATTAAACATGGCAAGATGGAAATAAACAAACTAATGGAATTTTGAATTGCACAACTTGATTGTCTTGTTCCCCTGCATGCAACTTATTTATTATTATATTTTGCATTCTGGAGGAAAGCCTTGAGGGAAGCGTTTATGATCCGTGCAATAATTGTATATCATGAAATTCTTCTGAACCCATCTCAGCCTCCTACGACCATAGGCGTCGAGTTCTTGGTTTTGCCATGCCCCGTTGGAGAATCCTGATGTGCAAGATCCAGAACAAGTTTGCACGTTGAAGTTCCTGTAGTAGGCCGTAAATGGTGCCTTGGACCAGTCGGTTTTCACTAGCCCGCCTCTCGTGGCCCAGTCATCGGCGTTCCATAGGCTAGAGTAGATCCTCATGGGTTGGTTTTTAGGGTACGAGACACCAAGGGACTCAGCATTTTTGAACTGCCTGATAGGAGTGTTGTCCACCAAGAATCTGAAAATATGCAAGACATCATGGGGATCATATATTATATAAAAACTTGAGATTAGACAATATTATATATATTGTTTGAATATGATCATGTGCTTATAACGTACACTATTTGATAGGGGTTCCATTGGATAGAGTAAGTGTGGAAATTTTTGGTGGGATCAAACCACAGATAGAATTGTTGCTCTCTGTTCCCTTTGCCTTGAGCGTACACGTTTGTGTGCACAATGTAAGGTTGTCCACTCACGTTTCCCAGGAACTCGAAGTCGATTTCGTCGTGGTTCGCCCCTTGAGAAGACAACTGCAACATCAATTGCAAACATAGTATATAATTAATGGTCACTTTTACTTGGAGTATTTATTATACAAGCCCGAAATTAAACTAATGAGTTCATGCGTCAGTCCTAGCTAGATGAATTTTATATAATCTAAGTTCATTACAATATTAACATATTAATGTATCCTTGTAAAGTTGTCACGTAGACTCTCTTTACAAAGGTTTTGAATCAAGCGAGAAACGAATACAATTTACTCGTGACGGGAAAATATTTGTTAAGATCTTATATAAAAGAAGTTATAATTAAAACAAATTTAATTTTGAGAGGCGTTACCTATTTTGTACGCCACAGAAATAAATGTCCCTCTACTTTTTACACGAGCAAACAAGTTGCATGTGTTTTCTTGTACTCTTTAATTAATGCAACCAAATTTCCTTTTCATCCAAAATTTGGAGTCTCTATCGATCAAATAAATCATTCCAACAAGACCGATGGACGTACGCATCATTTACTTATGTCTTAAATTTTCATCTTTATATATATATATATATATAAAATTAAAACTTAATCTTGAAAAAAATATAATATGTATAAAATTTGAGCAAATTAATATATAATACGTACATAATATGTGGTGACTGTTCCAGCAGAGTCACCGGCGACAAGTTTGAGCTGCATATCAATCCTCCCGAACAAATACTGTTTCTTGGATTGGAATCCTGAACCGGATGTTTTATCCAGCGACAGAGAAAGAAGCTCCCCTCCATTGAACATCTTGCCCCGATCACCGCCCCACGTTACGTCGAATTCTTCATTAAAATTATTGCCCCCCATACAAATATTCACTGTCACAAACAAAACCAACAAAAATGTTGCCAACCCCTTGCAAAATGAAGCCATTTTTTTTTTAAAAAAAATTCACTTCAGATATTAATATATCTATATATTATATGATGATGGATTTAGTTGATTTCTTGAAGAAAAGGTGTGATATATGAATGACTCTTGAGTTTTTGTGAACGTTGTGTGTGTGTGTATATATAGGGGTCGATATGTATGGGGTGGGGGGCCATTATGGAAGTAATAAAATGCTTGTGAAGACCAACTGGAGCTGATTGAGTTGGTGCCAGCTTGGAGCAATCAAAGCTGGACTGGAACCTGCTTTTGTTTAATTACCCAATTACTTTCTCTATATCTATATATTTCTTCTTCTTTTTTTTTTTGATATATATATATATATATATATATATATATATATATATATATATGTGCATGGCACATAATCTAATTTAAATAAATTCATATAATGAATGTCATATGTATATTTGATTCCATTAAGTGGCAGCCAGCTCCCCATCTTATATATATATAAAGAATGTTACGTTTCTATATAATATTTCAGGTTTTTGGTATCCTTTTTAATGAATATAGAAATTTTTTGTAATTAATTCATTGGACATAATTTGGAAAAATGCATGCATATATAAAGTGGAATGTGGTTCAAAGTGTTTTGGAGTGTTGCGGAGAGAAGTGATAGCTTCCAACAATGATTCTGTTTAATAGAGAGTATGGCCCTCTTCCTATTGATTTTAATGTAGACCATTCAATGGATGCCAACCAAGCAATGTACTCTCAGACAAATTTATTAATTATTATTATTATATATATATGTGTGTGTGTGACATATAATTGAAGCTCATAAAGTACAATTCAAATTGGCTTAGATACACATTCAAAAAATGGGCTTAGATACTCGTTAATTACTCGTCACCTTTTTCTTTGCTACCACACATTCACGAATTCCCCGTTGGGTTTCCAAGTGTGTTATTAAATGTTACAATATAGCTAATTTTTTTTAAAAGAACAATATAGCTAATTGAATATGTAGGATAAATACATTTGTTGTTTTACGGAAGTTTATAATTACTAAATGACAATCGTACAAGTCAAACATTTTAAATTGTACATAGGTTAATCTTAAAGATCATGTGTCGATCGTTTCTTTTTATAAAAAATAATAGTGTTATTGCACTCTTAACATATTAATATTTTAGAATTTGAGTTTTAAGCTTTTGTTTTTGATATCATCCACTAGATGTTCTCGCGTGACAATTATTCAACAAGTGGTTCATTAATTGGAAAAAGTAAAAATGCGCTAAAATAAATAGCATACTAGATAAGGATAAAAGGGATTACTATATAATACGCATTACTTTATAAGATATATCACACATATATTGATATATAAATACCTATTTTTACTATTTAAACATAATCAAATAGAAGACACATATAAAAGACATTATTTTAAATATATATAACCTTAGTTTTGGGGTACTGCAAGAGGCAGCTGTGGAGATAAGAAGATAACATGAATCTACCTTCTTCCAACATATAGTACTTGATTTTTGTGTCGTTATTTTCAATTTTTCTTTTTGTAATATTTAATATAATGATAGATTTATGTTATTTATTTTGTTGGTTTTTTTTAAAAATTTTTTAAGAATGGTGGGGATTTTTCATAAGAATTTGTGAGATAGAATTCTCGTCTGTGCCTCGAGTTCAATAAATATTTCAAGAAAAATGTCACGTGTACAAATAAAGTTACACATTTATATTTGAAATTACAAAATTATTAGCTAAATGTATTTTTAATGAGTTTTTTCCCCATAATTCATATTTTAATAGTAAATCATTAAAAATTCATGGGAATATCTGAACCAATAACAAAGAAACAAATGTGAGCACGTCTTCAGTACAATGTATGGAGCTAGCCATCAAGTATTTTGGATTTTTTTTTTGGAAATTATTATTATTATTTTTGAGTAACTAAAGGCATCAATTTTTTAAACGTGTTAAAAAAACAAAATGAGCCCATATACTTTTTCAGTTGACATTTTGAATAAAATAATGTGCTTTGGACTCTTGTAGGAAATTAAAACTTACTCCAGTATTTTTACTCTACATGGTTGTTTTTGTTTCTTTCTCATAAAACTCGGAAAATTATAAGTATATATATATGTACTCTAGAATCCTAGATCTTATCTAATGAATATATTTCTAAAAAAAGGGTATATGAATGGTAAATGAACAACAAAACAAACGTCTATCAAAGTTTGTGAAAGATATTGAAATAAATAAATACGGAATATTATTTTTGAGAGTTGGAAATTTTTTCCCGACAACTTTAAACAAAGAATAAATAAATAATTTCGTAAATTTGTTTGAAGCTCTATTAATTTCTATGTATATATACATAAACTTGCATCGAAATTGATCTTTTTAAATAATCATAATAATAATAATGACATGAACAACGCGAACTCCCAATCATAATAAATCGTGTATTTGAAATAAAGTCCTACCATTAGGTCATGAGCGAGCTGGAATACCTAAAAATGGTTACAAGTATTTAATACCACCTAGCTACTCATTATTGGGACCAATTTTTAAATAAACATACCATTTTTTCTTTAACGGATATATTTGAATATTATATTTTGAATTTTTTGTATTCGACCTCATTTTAAAAGAAAAAAATAAAGTTTTTTTTTGGGTATCATTTATTTAAAAATGAAGGCCGATTAACCATTTATTTTTTTCGGTAAATCTTCACTACTTTCCGCTTCTCTCTATATTTTAAATGTTATTTGTTAAAAAGTTAGTATATTTAAATTTTAAAAATACCAACATTGTTGCATAATTGTACGCACCACCAACTATTTAAAAATACCAGCATTGTTGCATATATATGTTGCGTTTACTTGCCTTGATAAATGAAAGATTACATAATTAATATCGAATAATTCTATGTTTACTTGCAAAATTGAAAATGTGTATTAATCTTTCGGCCCGTTAATGATAGGATTCACGGATGATTTTTAGTTCTAAATTTTCATGGGATTATAAATCTTTACAAGGTGAGAGAGTGAATTTTTTTTTAATCCATCCAACTAAACATATTATTATTTATCCATAATCACTCTATATCCTATCAAATTATCTTAATAATTATTTTTTAATATCTCTTTGCTCAATCTCATCATTTAAATTAAACACAGCAATATTATATAGAAATATATATGCTGGGAGCATCTGAAGTAGGAAAGTGGGCCATGTATGGAATATTTTGGTGTTTGGTTTGGTCCATTTAACAAACAAGTCAAGCCCAATGCAGTCACTAGATTAGGCCCACATACTCAGCATTGCGGTGTTTGTAATATTTTAACGATTAAGTTCGGCGCCTAACAAAAATATTTTAGTTATTAAAGGACATGCAATGCAAGGGTAGTGAATTTGGTGTAATTTCCGGTGCTTTATTTTTTTTGGAGATTATATCTTTTTTAAAGATTATATTGGATTTTGGTTTGTAAATTTAATTATTTTACTAGACCTCTTTTAATCGATTAACTGGAGTGGTTGGTCTAATTTTATGTATCATATTATGCTACTAATAAATTAAAATTTATTCAGAAAATACTTCGTCTTCAAAGTCTAACCTTGAAAATTCAAGAACACAAAAACTCGAACAAAACAATTTTACATGTCCACTTTGTGAGTCGAACTTCCGATTTAACTCATTAAAAATAATATTTTTTTACTGAAAATTTTGATAGTTATGTTAATAAGAAACATTATGTAGTACACGCCAATTGAGTGAAAAGCATTGATTTTGTTTTTTTACAATAAATATTACTTTTTAGAACAGATATGAACACAGTCAACTCGTATAAGGAATATAAATCCATGAAACAGGTACAAAAACCTCTTTATCGGAAAATATGATTCTTTGAATCCAAAGAAATTAATGTGGAATACCTTTTTGTATGCTATGTTTTATTGATGTAAAAAACTTAATTTTGCCACAAATTTCTAAACAAATATTGTTCGGACGCATAAAAATAAAATTTTGTGAACTTGAGAAACAATCGAAACAACGATCTGTAAAACTGTGTATTATATGTAACTTCTAAATTCTTCAATATACAATTTAAATTTGCAAAATCTGAAATTGATCATATCATATAATATACCAAGCTATTATATTCTCTTAATCTCTTGGTTCATCCTTTAGCCTGGACACGCCGGCTGCGATGGATGCCTCTCTTGATTATTTTGATTTTAAAGAGCAAAATCGGTGTTTAAACCACGATACGTGTATACAAATTAGTACTAAAAAGAATACTCCAAGAAAAACATAGAAAAATTAGATATATATGACACAAAAATGCTTAGAAATCACGAAATTTCAACACAAGGTAAAATATAATTGAGTTGCGTCATTAGATTTTTTTTTTCAAAAAAAAAAAAATTACTTGTACATATACAATACAAAGCTGGTAAAATTGGCACAAACATATTTAACAACCAACAAATTATAATTAGATATATATCCTGATAAAAATCAAAGACATGGCTTCTTGGGAATATCTCCACATGAACCACTCGCACATTTGCTCATGCAATAATCCGTACAACACATGACGCGATCCCGGTTTCCAATTATATCACAAACACACAAATACTCGTTGATGCATATAAGAAAACACTCATTCTTCTCATCTTTCTCGTGACCGTACCCACCGGTCACCGCCGGAGTAGTATCCCTGGCTGATCCCCCGGTCTGCTGTGGTGCCGCCGTTGATATCACGGCCAGGATAGCGAAGACGAGGGCCGTGAACGCGATGGCTCCGCTGCTTTTGATGGCCATTTTATTTGGTTTTCTATGTAAATTTTAATGTATATTACTTTAGCTTCAATCAATATTGCTTTTATATAGCCCCTAATGGGGCGTCTAAGTTGATGTAATAGGTGAACTTTTGGTCAGAGGTCAGGAGTTCGATTCTCCCTACCAACACCTTCTTGGACTAGCCTATCACACAGGGCTTGCCTAATGTGGTTTACCTGACTAACGTAGTTTGCAGGCTATTGCGTTAGTCCGGAGTTTACCCAGTGCACACCGAATGTAGCGGCTACGGGTTCTCACGTCAAAATTTTTTTTTTTTGCTTTTATATATATATATATATATATATGATATAATAGTAGTAGTGGTAGTAGTCGTGTGAAATCGTAATTCTGTTACAAACACAATATATATGTGCTCATGATTTATGTATAATAATTCTAGTAATTACACGAAATCTGTGATGTTAATGATAAAATTGTGATTTGGTATCATGAGGTCTTTTATAATAAGTATTTTAACAAGTCAAATTGTAATTTAAAAAAAAAACGCATTACGTGAGTACAAAAATGTTATTTTTATTTTTTTTTATATAAAAAAATAATTTATTGCGACGTTTAAATAGAATTAATTAATAAACATGAATTTGTATACGGCTGCTTTCGTGGGCCTACAGAAATCTAAGTTATATGGTGTCCACTGTCCAATCATATTTCAGCCCATCAATCGTCCATGGGCCCAAGAAAACGAGATCGAACCCTCTTAGATTGACGAGCTATTTTTGAGAAAGAAAATCATTTTTTTTTTAATACAAATGGGTGTGGGGGAAATTTGTGTGTTAAATAAACCTATTATAATTTTTTTTGGTTTACGTAGTGTCGCATTTCTTGTAATCAATTTGTGCGTCAATGTCACTATATTGGCAGACAAAAAGAGTTTTCTATTTCATTTCTTTTTGCAAGAAAAAAAAAACATGTGAATGAAATGTATAAAAAGGGACAATTTCAAATTCTAATGTGAACGCGCGATATAATATTTTATTTATTTTAAAGGGGGGCTCTACTTTGTCATTTCTTGGAAAATCCATACCAAAAAATTATTACGAAAATGAGTGCACACACGTTCCTTTGACCGTATATATATGTCATTAAAGATATTTTATTTTTCGATATTTGGATGAACTGATGTAAATATCGAGGTGTATATTCGAACTCACATAAAAAAACGAAAATATTACCATTTTTATATCACTTATTTAGAACCTTTTTAAATATCGGAAATAAACATGGAAATAAACATGATAAGAAGAGTAACTATTTATTGTATTAACTAACACTATAATCACTTGTTTAAATTATTTAAAAATGATTGGACCTTTAATTAAAATCAATGAGATTATTCTGGATTAAGATTTAGATAGCAATATTAGCAACTTTACAATGGCCAACTATTGTCAGTCAAGGGAAAAAAAAACACAAGTCACGATGATCATAATTATTTAATTAATTTTAATAATTGTATATTTCAAGTGACATGTGAAACGAAAGCTCAGTTTTATTAAATTAGAGGCAAGACTTTAACAACTTTCCCAAGTCTAATAAGCGACAAATAAATCATTTTGTTGCTCAGAATTTGTCAAGCTAGGCTAAATTTTATATTTAAAAATTATTACGTGATTTTTAGTTGTGGGCCTTTTTCCACGTATATTTTTAATATGATAATAGTATTTGAGTCGAGTTTTAAATTTTATAATATATTATATATACATGTATATTCTGAAATGATGGTATGCAACTAATTAATATTGCATTGCATAGAGAACATTTTAGTTTTTGATTTGGGAAGTCAAAAATTACGACTAATTTAATTATTATTTTAAAAAATAAATAAAATCGACTTAATTTCCATTTGTTTTTCACCTTTTGAGTGGAGGATTTGGAGACATTTGAAACCATAACATTTTCCATATTTACTAAATCCATTTTATTTATTTGGATGATGTTGTGCTTCTTCTTTAACTATAAGGCATGAATGTGTATAGTTGAATTTAATACATGCATTCAACTTAATTCAACCACATCATCATTTTCCTTTTTTTGGGGTTTCCATTTTATATATTTAAGCTTATCATTATTTTTTGGAAGATGGTATTCAAGTTTATTTTATGAAACATCAAGATTAAAATTTGGTCCATTTCCAATAAACGTTCCAATGTGAAATACTCCATCAATCTTATTTTAAATTATTACTCTTAATTTTGACCAAACGTAACAACGAAAAATAATCATTAATCATATCATAAATGTATATTTTGTAAATTAGGATGGGAAAAAATTGTCAGTCAACTTGACAAAACGTAATAATGAATATTAGTAAAATTAAACATAAAAATCTATTTAGAGATCGTCTTGCATGTTAATTGTATGAGAATGATTTTTTGTTCGATCAGATTTATGAAAAAATACTTTTACTCTATGTATATAGATCGATTTGAATATTGTCACGGATAAATATTTGTGGATCATATCATAGGAAACTTATAAAAAAAATTAAAAATTAAATATATACTTTGTAAATTACGAAATAATAATAAAAAATATTGATTATGATTTAAGGTAAATTCCGTTAAAGACGATCAATAATATATTCGATTTCCATTCAGAGGCGCACATGCTTCATCCTTCTCTCGCAATAATCATTCTGTCTTATATTACATTCTCCCTTTCTTCTTCTCTCCCAAACTCCGCACTCCATATTTTCTAGTCTACTTCTCTCTCTAAGACTTCGATTTCAATCCCATTTTTGTATCTCAAACACGGCGTACAGATACCATGGATGGTCAAGATCACAAGAAGCCCATCACTTCTGCAGGTTTTACTTTGACTTTGATTTATTTATCATCGAGTTCTAGGGGTCAATCTGCTGTTTTCTTTTTGTTCCTTGCTTGTTTTTGTCAAGATTTTTTGCTGGGTTTTTGTTTTCTTGCGTGGATTTATCACGGGTTGTCTGATATCTGTTTTTTCTGCAATGCACGGACACCTACATACTCACCATTTAGGAAACGGTTGTGACTTGTGAGTGATTGATTTTGTGTGTCACTGTGTGTGCGTAATGTTGTGTAGAACTGCTTCGCAGTAACTGGTTTGCCGGACCTACCCCAACTCGAACGATGAATTTCAACTTTTATGCTGCACTTACCCCCTCGTTTGGAATTATTAGGCACAAGCCCTGTTGATTGTTTGGTTTGTTTCTTGATTGTCGTTAACTTTTGATTTTTGATAATTTTGTAATTTATCTTATTGAATTTGTCACCGCTTCGATCGTGAAGTTGAAAATTGACTGTTTGGTTAATTCTTGAAGTGCACGAGGTTCACCTATGCCACAGATGTGGATGGCCTTTTCCAAATCCACACCCAAGTGCCAAACACAGAAGATCTCACAAAAGAGTCTGCGGAAAAATTGAAGGCTATAAAATTAGTTCGGCTGATTTGGCTATTTCGGATGACTCAGACGAGGATGAGCATCATACCCCCAGTGAGAATTAATGTGTCAATATATACTTATTTGTCTCTATTTCGTAAACTGTGGCTTTTGTTTGATTGTCTTTTTTTCCTTTCCGTTGATAAAAATGTGAGATTTGAGAAATTTTTATTGGTTGAAGGTTCCAAAATTGAGAAGAGTGGTGTGAAGGAGAAGACTGATGTTGGAGTTCGTCTGATGTCCAATAAATCGGAAGATGACGTGTTTTCAGATGCAGCTACAGAGTTTTCAGAGAGTGGAATTAGTCCCAGATTGGAAGAGCGCATAGAAGTTACTAAAGGAGAAGATGACAAGAAGACAGAGCAAAAAAGTTTGGAGGGTGATATTAATGTGAACCTGTTAAAGAAAGTCGATGAATGTGCTGGTAAGCATTTCTTGAATTTGGTCATTTGCTTGTTGTTAAAGTTTTACTTGCTTTTCTGAGTTCTCTTGCATTATAGTTACTGAATCAGATATCTGCCTTAGGATTAGTTATCTTAGCTGGAATATATCCCTAGTTTCTTTATCTCTTTACAGTGTTGTTCCTCTCCATGGGAGGAAAGAGCATTTCTCATTTTACGCCATTAATGCGGTATCTGGATATTCTGTAAAAACCAATGTGGTATCCGGATATTATGTAAAACACAAATGCAGATGAATATGGTGAAAGAGCATCTCTCATTTTACACTAACGTAGCAGAATTTTGTGTTAGGTGGAAATTGTGTTATCCATGTATTCTCCTGTCTAGAAGCATGAACAAGATTAAGAAATGGTGCTAAAATTTTTAAATTACCATTCTCCGTGGAATGGAAAATGGCAATATAATTTATGACTTGCAATGAGTCACATGCGTTGGGTATATTTTTTTGTATGTTTCAGAAACATTTCTTATGCATCAAGTAAGATAATTGTTGAACGCTAGAACTACATTTATATAGTTTTCATTGAATATTTAAAGTTGTCGGGTTTCTGCATGACATTGAATTTGTCCATGGAAGATCTGGGATTGTAAAATCGTTGGTGATAATTTTAAACTTCCTGGTAGCATGGACATTGTGCCCCAAGTCTGATTAAGCTCTCTGAATGTTATGATTATTCCATTATTAATAATAACTAAATGGTCTTGAATCATTCATGCCCAAAGTTGTTTCCATAATCTACTTATTCGATTTTGATTGCATCTTGCATGTTAGAGGCATAAAAGAATTTCTGGAAAAGCAAGGTGAGATCCTTGGGGCTTTTAATGTTGGACAAATCTTTCTCGTGACATAATTGTTTGCGATTGATTTATGCCTCTAGTTATTTCTCTAGTGATCTATGTCCCCACAAATCCTATAAGTTCAGTTCCATGAATGCAGAAGTATCTGAAAAACTCAATGATCCGATAAGTAGCGACCAGATGTGTACTGGTGCCGAAGCAGTTTCTGTTGAACCCGGAAATCACTTAAAGTTTGATGATATTAAATATGATAGCCCAAAGAGTGTACATATCCAAGTGGAAGGAGATAAGTCAGCTTCTGCAAGCTTAACCTCCAAAGAAGAAAAGGCTCCAGATCCTGCATTAATGGCTGTTGAGAGGAAGGAAGAGCCACATAATAAGCTTGATGGAAGCACGAATGTCTCAGATACCACTAAGTTTACTGCTGTCGAAGGTAAACCTGAAACGGAAGATGTTGAAGTGCCCGTTGAAGGGAAGTCTGATGCATTTGTACCTAGGGAAACAAGTGTTGACGATGTTGGGTCTTCTAAGGAAAAATGTTCAGTCACGACGGTTTCAATCCCGGTTTTTCATAATTCTTCTGCGCCAGAAGATGATTCAACTGCAAGGGTTCTTGAAGAAACTGCGAATGATCATGATGAAAAGAAGAATTGTGAGCTGCCGGTGGCTGGGAATGAAAGTGGCAAAGGAGCTGCCAGGGACGAGCAAGTAATTATTGATTCATCAATACCATCTGTTAATTCAACCGACCCTTTACCTTCAGGTGAAGTGGATGTTGATCCAAGACAATTAGAAAGTTTATCTGAAACTGATTCTGGTTTACTAGAATTCAAAGATGTTGAATTTATGAGATCTCGTCAAGGATTTGGGCCTGGTAAGGTCACTGGTATGGATATTGGCCAAAATCTTGATGTCCCTGGTGTTGTTGGAGTAAAATCCGTTGGTGTTGCTGACACGGTGGATGAGTCAAGTCATGACGGTGATGTGTTTTCAGAAAAAACTGAAGAACAGCCAATTTCTAAAGATTCTACCAATCCATTCTCTGAATCTTTAGTTACGGGTGAAAACTATGCCACTAACAATAGCCTCACCGATGATGTCCAAAGACCATCAGAGTCGGTCGATGTTATTCAAGAGGATACTGAACAAAAACATGATAGCAGTGCGGTAGTATTGCCTGAAAATTCTGACAGCTCACCACCAAAAGTGCAAGAAAAGTCGTCTGTGAAGGAAAAATGTCTGCTTGAAACTGATACTGACAAGTGCCGCACAGCTGAAGATTTCAGTACGCCAGTATCGGTTGGCATTGTTGAAACACCTGACAAAATTTCGCACGAAGGTTCTAGTGCTGATAAAAAAGTTTGTGGTGGTGAAAATGCCACTGTTGATTCCAAATCCTTACGAGATGAGGGTTATACCAATGACAAGTTGATAAATGAGAAAGATAACGTCTCTGCTGCTGATAGCCTGGAAGGAAAATGGGGTTCAATTTCAGGTAAATTCTTTTGGTTCATGTATGTCTGTCTACCTTTAATGCTTTTATGTTGTCATTTTATCGCCTACTGATAGTCTGGAAAGAAAATGGGGTTCAATTTCAGGTAATTATTTTGAATCAAGTGCCCGTCTATCTTTTATGTTCTCATTTTTATCGCCTACTTATTGTCTTTTCGCGATTTTACTGAATGCGCCTTATCTCTTGATCCAATATGGTAGCTGTTGAAACAAACTCTCAATCATCCCCAAGATCAGAAACCAACATGCAGAATTTAGAACGGAGGAACATTAAAGTGCATCAGAGCCAGTCAGATGATTTTGAGCCACCTTCTTTCATGACTTTGGTTCAACCTGGAAAAACGCCTGATTCAGTAGCTGCACCCACTGCTTCCGAAGTCGAGTCAGTCCAGCACAATCAACAACCAAAATCTGAATCTTTACAGGCTGGTTGGTTCCCTTCTTTAACTAATGTAGTGAACGACTCACAAGGGAGAAAGAAAAATGAGGAGATAATTGCCAAAGTAACAAATTGGAATGCGGGTAAGGAACATCATGGCCAGCTGAAAAATCTTTTGAATGAAGCCAAGTCCCCAACGACGAAACAACAGAAAGACGAGGCTTCACAGAAAGATAATGGTGCTGCTGAGACGGCTATGAATTCCGTTGTTGAAACCGAAGAACCTAAACTTGAGATACCGCATAAAGAGGATTGGAACTCTCCGGCTAGGTATCCAACTGTGATCAAGAAAGAAAAGAAGAAAAGCAAACCATATTGGGTGCCGTTTGTTTGCTGCTCTTCCGTAAACAGAGAGATGTGATAACTCCATCCTGTTGGGTTATATTTTGTTGTGTCGATATGTTTACAGTATCGTTTCGGGGATCTTTGATTCAATTATTGAACTAATTGTGCAGTGTATAGATGGTGGACATAAAGTTGTTGAGTATTGCCAGCAAACTTTTGTGGTGATTTTCTTGAATTTGTGTGTATTTTGAATAAGTGTTAATTGTAACGAGGAACGTTCGTATAATTTTGAGGTTCTTTTTCAGTCTTGATTTTCTCGAACTTTGTTCGAAATTGCATGCATATAAGTTTTGATCTATTATTTCAAAAAATATATATAAATAAATTATTCAAATGCCCCTTTTCGCCAGGTTGGATCCCCTGTCTGTATGATTGGTTGGCTCATAAATGAACCCATAAATTGAACTGCTTTTGGTGATGTCTTTCCAAAAGCAAATTCAATTATGCTTTCATAAAATTTATTTTTTCTCCTGTAAATATAGTAAATCTCTTCAAAATCCAATATTGGTACATATCTTTATGTTCCGTAAATGAGCAATAAAACCATTTTTCTTTTTATGGATTATCATATCAGAATATGACAGAATTATGCTGAAAACTTGACCTTAGTAAAGTTACCGAATAAACTTTTCATCGATCAAACTCAAAAATAAACCTCAAAATTCCATGATGTTATTATTCCCGGTAAATGAGTTGTGTTAGAATTTTTAAATGGGTTTTTCATTTTAAGAAAAAGTTAAAATCTCTGTTGTAACTTGTAAAAGAAATTGAAGGAATAAATGGATGGTTTCTCCTTTTTAAGATTTTGCATGGTTTCTTACCGTCGGATATTTTCTTAGTAGGCACTAGAATATATATCCAGTGAGAACAAGCTTTTCTCATCTTAACTCAAAATCTTAAAATAAATAAAATTTTTAGATACGATTATTTGAATAGATAAATCTATCACAAGAATGTCGAAAATAAGAAAAAACAGTAATTTATTGAAAATCAATCAAAATTTTTTTTAATCATCATATCATCGATCTCAAGATTACATCTTAATTAATCAATAACATGGTTTATGATTGTAATGCATATCGATCGGATTAGTCATCCCACTTGTACTTTGGTGGCGGAGCAGGTGCCGGTGAGGGTACATGCGGAGGCGGAGGCGGGTGGTGACAGTTGCCTTCTAAACCTGGAGTGGCCGTGCATCCATTGGAAGATTTCGGAGACGGTTTAACCGGTTCTAGCTTAATGTCACCATAAGAAGTAAAATCAGCCATACAATGAGGCATGGTGGCCAAGACAAATAATAATCCTACGAACACTAAGGAATATTTAGCGCTAGACATGGTTTGCTATTGAATAATTATGTAATTTGTAAATTTGATGGTGAAATATGTGGGCGAAAGGTCACTCTTTTATAGGAGGGTGAGACCAATTCTTTCAATACAAGTATCTCTCTAGCTTCTTGCATTTAAACAAATGTTTGTTTATATATCTAGAAGTGTGGGTGAAGGCTAATATATCTACTTGCTCTGCTTGGACTAATATTTCGAATAGTTGTTTTATAATTGAAAAAAATTTAAAGTATGTATTTGAATAAGTTTTTGTAAATATTTTTGAATTTTTTATAAATAAAATATTCTATTGATATACATTTTAAAAAAGATTTGAGAGGGTTTTATTTTAAAAAAATTAGAATAAAACATATATTGGTTAATACTAATTTAAAAATTTTATAGATTAAATTTTCAAACATCTTATATTTATTTTCAACTATAGAATCTATTATTTTGATTTGTTCAAACACCTTTTCAACTATAATAAACCTTTTATAGAATTGTTGTCCAATTGAACAACTAATAATTTTAAAATGACTTTAAACTTTTTTTTTATATAAAAATTCGGTAAAAACACTTTACTAATTTTTTTAAAGTAATTGTCTAAATTGAGTTTTAATTTTGATTGAAAAATCCTTTCATGCACATGTATAAATCAATATATGGTATGTAACTGTGTATTTCTGAAAATTGAAAATCTATAAATATGATTTATCATGTATGTGAAGGAGCAAATGATGCAAAGCAATTAAATTGTGAAAATATTTTTGATTAAAAATTTACATTCGAATGTAATTTCAACATCTTATTTTTAAAATAAATCTCACAGATTAACATTTAAGTTTATAAGCGGTTTGAAATAAGTTGAACCAAATATTGACGGTTCTTAAAAATTGAGAACGAAGCAAGAAGGGAAAAAATAAAATAAAATGCAATTACATAATATTTTATAGGATACTGTGTATTAGAGAAATGGATTTTCCCTAATAAATTAAATCTTAAAATATCAATAAAAAATATGTTAATTTTGTTTGGAAAAGAATTTCTCATAAACAGATTTTAATTATTGATTATATATATCTAAAAATATATTACATTAAATATAGTGTTTAATTCATGTATAAAAATTTCGCATCCTTGTAAATTCAAAGAATCCTGTTTTGGTTTTTGAATTTTCATCAAACGATTTAATCAAAGATGATTAAATAAGATCAATTCTAATTTTATGAAGTTAGCACGATGAAAGAGTTTTCATTGATGCCTACATGTTACCAAAAATCCAACACAAATTGGAATATGAAAATAGAGATTTTAAAATGGGTTAGTTGGATGGACCGACCTCCGATCTACCGCAAACCACATCAGATGGGTTGGTTGGGAAAGATCTGATTCAATGAACTTATTTTAGATGGTACGACGAACCAACTAAAAAAACTTATGTTTAATTTGATAGATTTGGGTGGACTAACCCACTTCCAAAAAGATCCACCACTAAGTGAAATGTACCAACCACGAACTTCGTCCATTTTAAAACCTCTAATAAAAAAGCCAGCCCAGCGCCCACACGCCTTCTCCAATTATTATTCATTTTGACCTTCGCAATTATTGTTCAATTTCCGTTGACCCTTTCATCCATCTTCATTCTTCACACTCTCGAGTCCAATGGTAGTTACATGTACATGTCAAGCTATAAATACCTACGCTTAATTTATACATCTTATTTTTAAAATTCATACATCTTCCGCGTTGACAATATAATGGCAAGTAGCTCCATTATCAACTCGACGGATCATCTCTCACTTTATGCTTTCAAGTTCAATCGATGCTAATTAGGCTATAATTAAAAACATGAAAATTCATATGATTTTTATTATTAAATTTTCATCAGCAATTAACTCATTTTGCCTCACTACAATTAATAATAACACACATTCGCTCTCAAGAAGTGTCGCTCGTTTATGTAGTAGGCATGCAATTTGAGCAATAGTCAAGAGTTCAATTCTCCATACTAAATATTTTTTCATATAATTAGTTTGTCATATAAAACTCATTCATGTTTCTCAAGCGAAGTCAACCTTCCAAATCATGGGGCCAACCAAAGACATTTTTCACTAAAGACATTTTTTTCCAACGGCCAACCAAATTAGGGGCCTACCCCTTAGACCTATGAAATCTTAGCAAGTCTTGTGTACCTATAAATGGACACTCAAATTTGCATATTCTTATCCAAATCAAACCAATTATAAAACTTATTTCCGAAAAAAATGGGTTTGAAGACAATTTTCTTTCTTGGCTTTTTCTTAGCTGCAAGTCTTATTTCATCCGAAGTGGCGGCTAGGCAATTGGCTGGAACTTCCAATTCTGTGGATAAGCGTAAGTGTCATGCATGGCATATATATAAGTTCTATCATATTTTTAATTTTAATAGAGATGTTTTAAGTAATTCAATCATATTGCAGTTAAAAATAATTTACAATAAAACTAATTTAGGTATACTAATCACTCTTTTTTTTTTGTTTGAGTTGAAAAGATAACAATTCGGTCTCAGACCTCTTCCTACACTTAGGTCATTTATGCTAATTGTTGATAAATGAGCTAAGCACAAGCCGTTCACTAGACACTACTTAATTAATATTAAGTAGACTATAAACATAACATTTCTACAGATTTAAAATTAAATTACCGAAACAAATTAAAGTTCTTTCTTGCAATTATTTTCATTATATATTGAAAAAATATTTTCATAAAAGCTCTCCCAAACACTAGTTTAATAAAATGAATTTATGCGTGTCGTATCTTTTCAGCAAAGAATGAAGTGGATGAGACAAATGAGATCACAGAAGAACAATATCCCGGAGGTGGATTCGGAGGCTTTCCCGGAGGTGGATTCGGAGGCTATCCCGGGTTCGGGGGTTTTCCCGGAGGCGGATTTGGAGGATATCCCGGAGGAGGAGGTGGCGGGTATCTTGGCGGGATTGGTGGAGAAGGCTGTCCTTTTGGTTGCTGTGGCCCGAGCTACTTCAGGCCCGGCAGCTGTACATGCTGCAGTTATGCCGGTCAGGCATTGGACGTTAACTCACAAAATTAAATGAGCCTCAAAATTAATATATCTTTTAATTATTAAATCTGTACTTTAGATACCGTTTGGTATCATGGATGAGATGTACTATATATTAATAAAAATATGATGAGATGTGGATAAACAAGACATAGATATGAATAATATGTTGTTTTGTATGTTTTTTATTTCGTAGGATTATTGTGTTTATTTTCTTAATCACCATTGTCAATTTCACATAATTTCACTTATATGACATTCATCCTCCACTAATACCATGTGTTAAGAGGTATTTGTCATCAAGCCTACATCTAATATTATAGCGGGCCATGAGATATCATTGAGTTAACAAAAAAATAAAAAAAACATGGGATGAATAAAAATTTATGTCTCATCCCACTATCATCTCATGTACCAAACGGTGAGGTACGCAAAAGATTTTTTTATCTATACTATATATAAAAATTGAGATATTTATTTATCCGATCATCGGATGGTATCAAATATTTTTTTTACAGAACACCTCCGTTTACTTAAAACAAATTATTTTTTTTTAATTTTAAAATTGAGTAAATCTATAATTTATAATTTATTTATATAATCACTAATCTTATCTCCTTTCAAAATTATTATATCAACAAGTAATTCAAAAATTCAAATTTTATCTTTAAAAAGTATATGTTTAATATAGTTTTATCATTTTTATTTAAATAATAATTAACAACTATATCAAAATAATCATAAATATTTTTGTCAAAAAAAAATCATAAATATTTATTTATTTTATTTTAATAAAACATTAGCGTTTGTGTCACAATCGTTTAGGTTTTTTAATAGAGATCTCGTACAAATGACCTGCTAATGATCATGATATGACTCATGTCACTAATCCAAACATCATATAAAAGTTATAGATAAAAAAGTTACCTACTATGCACCCAGAAATCTAGTGTATTGAAGCACATTTTGCGAGTTTGTAAAATAATTTTGTTATATATTAATTTGATTTATATTCAAATAAGAGTAATATCATAGTTTAAAAATTATCAAAAAACTAAACTTTGATTTGAAATATTGAAATAAAAAAAAACAAAAGCAAACAAAAGTATAATATAATATCTATATCAAATAAGGACAATTTTGGTAATAAAAAAAATATTGTTCTACTTTGTTCGAAATTGCATGCATATAAGTTTTGTTCTATTATTTCAAAATATAAATATAAATAAATTATTCAAATGTCCCTTTTTGCCAGGTGGGATCCCCTGTCCGAATATGATTGGTTGGTTCATTAATGAACCCATAAATTGAACTTTCCAAAAGCAAATTCAATTAAGCTTTCATAAAATTTATATTTTCTTTTTCTCCTGTAAATATAATAAATATCTTCAAAATCCAATATTGGTACATATCTTTATGTTCCGTAAATGCCAATAAAATCATATTTCTTTTTATGGATTATCATATCAGAAATTCAGAATATGACACAGAATTATGTTGAAAACTTGACCTTCGTAAAGCTACCGAATAAACTTATCATCAATCCAACTAAAAAATAAACCTCAAAATTCCATGATGTTATCATTCCCGGTAAATGAGTTGTGCTAGAATTTTTAAATGGATTTTTGGTTTTGTCATTTTAAGAAAAAGTTAAAATCTCTGTTGTAAAAGAAATTGAAGGAATAAATGTATTGTTTCTCCTTTTTAAGAATTTTGCATGGTTAATCAACTTAATCTTGCCGTCGGATATTTTCTAGTAGGCACTGGAATATACATTCAGTGAGAACAAGCTTTTCTCATCTTAACTCAAAATCTTAAAATAAATAAAATTTTTAGATATGATTATATGAATAGATAAATCTATCACAAGAATGTCGAAAATAAGAAAAAACAGTAATTTATTGAAAATCAATTAATTTTTTTTAATCATCATATCATCGATCTCAAGATTACATATTAATTAATCAATAACATGATTTGTAGTTGTAATGCATACATAATCTCATCGGATTAGTCATCCCACTTGTACTTTGGTGGCGGAGCAGGTGCCGGTGAGGGTACATGCGGAGGCGGGTGGTGACAGTTGCCTTCTAAACCTGGAGTGGCCGTGCACCCATTGGAAGATTTCGGAGACGGTTTAACCGGTTCTAGCTTAATGCCACCATAAGAAGTAAAATCAGCCATGCAATGAGGCATGGTGGCCAAGACAAATAATAATCCTACGAACACTAAGAAATATTTTGCGCTAGACATGATTTGCTATTGAATAATTATGTAATTTGTAAATTTGATGGTGAAATATATGGGCGAAAGGTCACTCTTTTATAGGAGGGTGAGACCAATTCTTTCAATACAAGTGTCTCTCTAGCTTCTTGCATGTAAACAAATGCTTGTTTATATATTTAGAAATGTGGGTCATGGCTAATCTACTTGCTTTGCTTGCACTGATATTCCGCATAGTTATTTTATAGTTGAAAAAAATTTAGAGTATGTATTTGAATAAGAATTATGTAAATATTTTTAATTTTTTTATAAATAAAATATTCTATAGATATACATTTTAAAAAAGATTTGAGAGGTATTTTTTTAAAAAAAAACTAGAATAAAATATATATTGGTTAATAATAATTTAAAAGTTTTTATAGATTAAATTTTCAAACAGCTTCTATTTATTTTCAACTATGGAATCGATTATTTTTATTTGTTCAAACACCTTTTCAACTCTAATAACCCTTTTATAGAATTGTTGTCCAATTGAACAACTAATTTTAAAATGACTTTAAACTTTTTTTTATAAAAATTCGGTAGAAACACTTTTCTAATTTTTTTTAAAGTAATTGTCTTTCATGCACGTTAGGCCCGTAATTTGGCTGGCCGTTGGAAAATGGATTAAGTGAAAAATGTCTTTGGTTGGCCCCATGATTTAGAAGGTCGACTCTCGTCTAGGATGCGATAGATCTTTTATACGATAGAATCGTCTGAAAAAATGTATATATAGTAAAAAAAAACTTGAATTCTTTATTATTTTTCAAACGGCGTGCTTACTAACACCAACGAGAGACACTCGTTGATTACGAATGTGTCTTATTATTAATTGGAGTGAGGCGAAATAATTGAAGTGATGATTGAAATTTAATAATAAAAATCATATGAATTTCGATGTTTTTAATAATAATTAATAATAACCCAATTAGCATCGATTGAACTTAAAGCATAAAGTGAGAAATGATCCGTCGAGTTGATACGGGAGCTACTTGCCAATTGCCATTGTCAACGCGTAAGATGTATGAATTTTAAAAACAAGATGTATAAATTAAGTGTAGGTATTTATAGCTTGTCATGTACATGTAACTATCATTGCACTCGAGAGTATCATGATGATGGATGAAAGGGTCAACATCAAATGAATGATAATTGAAAAGGTCAAAATGAATAATAATTGGAGAAGGCGTGTGGGCGTTGGGCTGGCTTTTTGTTAGAGGTGTTAAAATGGACTAAGTTTGTTGGGTTTGGTCCATTTTACTTAATGGTAGATTTTTGCAGTTGTGGGTTAATTCACCCAAATCTATCAAATTAAACATAAGTTTTTTGAGTTGGCTCACCCTACCACCTAAAATAAAAACATTGGGTCAGATCTTTCCCTCCCAACCCGCTTAATATAGTTGCGACAGGTCGATCCATCCAACTAACTCATTTTAATATCTTTATTTTCATATTCCAATTTGTGTTGACTTTTTGGTAATACCTAGGCATCAATGAAAAATCTTTCATCGTGCTAACTTCATAAAATTAGAATTGATCTTATTTAATCATCTTTGATTAAATCGTTTGATGAAAATTCAAAAACCAAAACAGGATTCCTTGAATTTACAAGGATGCGAAATTTTTATACATGAATTACACACTATATTTAATGTAATATATTTTTAGATATATATATATATATATATATATATATATATATATATAATTCAGTAATTAAATCTGTTTATGAGAAAAAAAATTTCCAAACAAAATTAACATATATTTTTTTTATTGATGTTTAAAATTTAATTTATTACGGAAAATCCATTTCTCTAATACACAGTATCCTATAAAATATTATGTAATTGCATTTTATTTATTTTTTTCCTTCTTGCTTCGTTCTCAATTTTTAAGAACCGTCAATATTTGGTTCAAACTTATTTCAAACCGCTTATAAACTTATATGTTTTTTTTTTGAAGCTATAAACTTATATGTTAGAAACTTATAATTAGACCTATGAAATTTAAGCAAGTCTTGTGTACCTATAAATCGACACTCAAATTTGCACGCATTCTTATCAAAATCAAATCAAATAACTTATGTCCAAAAAAAAAAAAAAAGGGTTTGAAGACAATTTTCTTTTATAGCTTTTTCTTAGCTGCAATTCTTTTAGAAGGGTTGACCCGAAGAGAACCTCATCCCACATGAGTCAGATGCCCATTGACTAATGCGGAGGTTAAATCGATGAATGTGCACAAGCGGCAGAGACCTGAGAGAGAGAACAACATGGCCAACCCCAGAGCATACCCCCACATATTTCAGCAGGAAATATGCTCCACACGAGGATCGAAACCGCAACGCTGGTAATTTTTTCCCACGTCACATCAAGTTTTACCAACTCACCTCCCTGTGGGCTTCTTAGCTGCAATTCTTATTTCATCCAAAGTGGCGGCTAGGCAATTGGCTGAAACTTCCAATTCTGTGGATAAGTGTAAGTGTCATGCATATTGAAAAACTGTAAATTTGGTCTTGTATATTTGTCACTTTGCGATTTTGGTCATTTATGCTTTTATATTTTAGTTTTAGTTTTGCATGTTTTGATTTTTGGCAATTTTGGTTTTTTTATTATTTGAAAATGCTTACATGATATTGTACACTTCAGCTCCACATCAGCACTGAATTGGTGCCACGTCAGCGTCACGTCGAAAAAAAGACTAAAATTGCCAAAAAAAAAATAAAAATAGCGGACTAAAACTGAAATCTGAAAATATAAATATCTGAAATCGCAAAGTAAAAATATACAGAACCAAAAAAAAAAATTCCCATATAAAAATGCAAAAAGATGTTTATTAATATATTTAAAATAAAAATGTGGGTTCAACAATAATGAAAAGGTTTATAGAATAATTTTCAAACACGTTTCTAAATATTTTTTACTATAAATTATTTTTATGAAAATAGTTGTTCAAATATTTTGTAAACTCTAATTTTTTTTTATTATAATAATTTTCAAATACATCTTTATTTTTAAAACAAAATTTATATATTTTTTAAATAATTATAAAAATTACTTTAATGTTTTATCAGTAATCCGAATTCTTTTTTTTTTGGGTTGAAAAAGCCTTTTTTTTTCTTTTTTTGCATTTTGACATTTTTATGGGGTTTATTATTATTTTTTTTTGTAATTTCAGGTTGAGTATATCAAGAGACCAAATAAAATACTTTTGCTTAATATATAGTATAGATATGTAGAAGAGCAAATGCTGCCTATAATTTTTTCCGATTTTTTTTTATTGAAAATTTAACTTAAAATACAATTTTAAGTTATTATTTTCAAAATAAAACCACACATTGAATTATAAGATACATGAGCAATTAGAAGCAGTTTTACAATGGTTCTTACGAATTGAGAACGCACGACGGTAAAATTAAAATAAAATGTAATCAAATAATATTTTATAGAATTTTGTGTGTTAAATAAATTATTTTTCCCCAATAAGTTATGATCTTAATTTTCATTCAAAACAATATAAGTTAATTTTTTTGGATAAAAAATTCACAAAAATAGTTTTTTATGATTGAAGTATATATGACTTAAATTATATTATATTAAATATAGTAATTATAGTGTATAAAATTTCAAGTTAAAGGAGGTAATCATATTCAATCAAAAAATATAGTAATTATAGTGTATAAAATTTCAAGTTAAAGGAGGTAATCATATTCAATCAAAATTCAAAAGAGCCTCTTAGGAGGTGTTCAAGTTAGTGGAGTAGGTGAACTCTACCAACACCTTCTTAGACTAGACTGTCACACATGGCTTGCCTAGTGTAGTTTATCTGGTTAACGTAGTTTATAGACTATTGCTTTAGTTTGAGAATTTACCCAGTGCGAACCAAAAACAGCCGCTGTAGATTCCCACGTTACAATAAATAAATAAATAAATAATCAAAAAAACTGATCATGAATTCAATGTTTTCCTTTTTCTTTTTCTTTTGGAAAATACATCCTAGAAGCACGCGAAAAGAAGAACCTAGCTAACATATATTACGTGATAATTAACAAAAAGAAAAAGAAAAAATCTCCTATTTTTTCTTTTTTATAATTGATTTTTTATGCTTTAAAATAGTATGCACTTTATTTATCGCATAGTATTATCCTGATCTACAATTTTTTCTAAATTTTATTCCGATTATCCCTAGCTGAATCCGTTTAATTATCGTGGTTTCCGAGACATAAATATTATTATTATTATTTTGAAATTATTATTTGTTCCTCTTCGAAAAGGAATGTTTAGCCGATAAGTTGGGAATATGATGTTCTAAATTTCATTCCTATATTCAGATTTTTCGGTAGAAATAACTCAATCTTGTATTGTTGTAGTTTCATATATTTCTTTCATTTTTTAAAATATTTTTCTAATTTTATTTCCCCCCCCAAATTTCGAATATTCCAGTAAAAAGTCATGATTTATTGAGAAGGTGAAGTACGTATGTTGGAAAATATTGATCACTGTCTATGCGACAATCACACGGAGGACGTTTTTGATTTCATCTATTTTGATATCTGAATTCTAACCCTTCTTTGTGTGTCACAGTTTACACCAAAATTTAACTTAATTTTACCCATAACTAATTTATCATCATTTTTCTTTAACATTATTATCTAATTTTCTCTTTATCTTATCTTTTTCAAATTTCATCATTTATCTGTTTTTATTAAATTATCCAAATACATTTTTACAATTCTTTCCACTTTTTTAGAAACTCATGATTTTCTCTTTTATAATTTTTTTATGTTTTTTCTTCATGAAGTAATTAAATTGTCGAGCATGTAAAAATTATTTGCCACGATAGCTAGTAGAATATAAAGTTCGAATAAATAATCGTTTTGATCTGGTTCCGTATATTTTGAGTGATTAATTATAGAAAAACTTTATGGTATTTAGTTTAAATTAGTTTATTTATTAATTACAGGAAAGCTTGATGCTATTTAGTTTCAATTAGTTTATTTATATCTACTAGAGTTCACTTATATTAACCAAACAAAAAAAATGAAATTAAGAATTAATTTGTCCTTTTATCTATTTTTTTAGCGTGATATTTCATCGTACCACATGCACTACCTAATTTACATCACACTTTTTGCATTATCTTTGACTCAGAACCTTACAACATACACGTGCTTTGCATTTTACCTACCACTCATTGTTTTGACATGCCCTACCTAATTAAATATCACCAAAAACTAATGTTATAACCTAATTTCTATCCTAAGAACATATTAAATTAAATATATTTTGAGTGGCATATTAAATTAAATGTTGTCTATATATTTTGGGGGTGTTTTTGTGTATTTTCTACTTCAAATTTTAGCGTCTATCTTATATCCTTGCAAAAATATGGCACTGATCAAGATGATTTTGCTTTTGATGACCATCCAAATATTGGAAACTTTTTCCTCCACTGCGCCGCATGCAATCACCTTACAACTCATTCATCGTTATTCTATATTTTCTCCCTTTTACGATAAAAATATTTCCATTGCAGATCGTTGGAACAATGAATTGAAAAGCTCGCAAACCCGGGTGGAGTACTTACAAGCGATGATAAATGTTCGTAGGAGCATGTCAAAATCTGGAGTCACAACTCTCTTATTTCCTTATCCTGGCTTAACTTTTTTGACCGAGGCATACATAGGGAATCCTCGAATCCGCCAGTACTTCATGATGGACACTGGGAGTGATTTATTATGGGTCCGAAGCACACTATGCAATAAGTGCAAGTTTAATTTTAGTAACATATATGATCCATCACTTTCTTTGACTATGCGTAAAGTCCAATGCTATACCCCAGTGTGTATAAATTTTCAAAGCAACGCTATATGTAACCCTGCAGAAGAAAACCCTCTTTGTCATTTTGATATTGAGTATGCGGATGGAATGAGTGTCTTTGGTAATTTGGCCTTGGAAAGGTTCACATTTGTGACACCCAACAAGATAATACAATTAGTTCCGAACATAACATTTGGGTATGCAACTGGAATATCACGAGACAATATGTATGGTATACATGGAATAATAGGCCTCCAAGCAACCAATCCATATGCTTTGGTGTCTCTGTTTGGAAGGAAATTCTCCTACTGCATTGGCAGTATTAGAGATTCTGACTATAAATACAATCACTTGTCCCTTGGCAGCGCAGCAGTTCTTCAAGGTTATTCAACCCCCACAAAAATCAATTATGGTGGTTATCACCTGGTCACCGTCGAAGGAATATCACTCGGTCAAAAACAACTTGAAATCGATGAAAACAAGTATAAGTCCAATGTTGTTATTGACTCCGGCTCCACATTCTCATATGTGGAGGAAATTGGATATGAATCGATATTGGACGAGGTGGATAACTTGATGGACGGAATCCTAAATTCTGTGAATATTGGAGATAACGAGCTATGCTACCTTGGTAATATTGATGGAGACCTACAAGGATTTCCTCTTTTGACATTTCATTTTTCCGAAAGAGCTGATTTAGAGATAGGCGTGGATGGCATATTTTATCCTTTCAACGAAACCATCTTTTGCTTAGCCATTCGTAGAAAGATTGGTATAAAATATCCTAATATAATAGGAGTGTTAGCTCAACAATACTACAATGTTGGTTTTGATTTAGATGACAATAGGATTTATTTTCGAAACATTGACTGTGATGCCTTGGAACCATAATGTTAGCTTTGATTTAAATGGAAAAAATATTTTATTTTCGAAACATAGACTGTGATGCATTAGAACCATAATTCTATATTTTAGAGGTATATTTCTGATTCATCGTATCTATTATTCTTATCATATCGATTTCAAAATTAAAAAATTGATAACTTAAATTCTAAAAGTAAAAATATAAATTTATTTCCTTTTATCACATATAAAGATTGTAATATTTATTAATTGTCATGAGATCTGATCATACCGAATAATTTCTACAAAACTCCTCTTTCTAATAAAAACTAGTATTTCACCCGTGCAATGCACGGAATATTATTTTAATAATTAAGGATAAATATTAGTAAGTATTAAAATTTTAAAAAATAAATAAAATGAAAATTAGCTAAATTAATTATATATTATAAAATTAGAAAACAATTTTTTTCCCACAAAGTATATGGTAACTTATTGTTCTTGACAAAAAATAAATATATTTAAAAAATAACTCACCGTCAATAAAATGTGAAAGATAAGAAAAATGGAATTTAAACTAAATCTTCAATGAAGAAATTAATAATTTTCTTACAATGACATTAAATTCTCTATTTTGGAGAGAATCTCTTGATACCATTTTGTCAATGTCTATAAAAAAAATTAAAATGATAAGAAATGTGTTAGATTAATAAAACTTTAGTTAAAAATTATAGCTAATAAAAAACTAAAAAATAAACAAAAAATTATATATAATGTGATATATTCATAAAGCAAGAAGAAAAAACGTAACAAAAATTTTTGTTTAATCGATGACATTCACGTTCTTCAAATCCTTAAAACTCTTGAATTCAAACATCTTCGAAATAAAATATCATCAAAAATCTGGCATACATGTGTTTTAATAATTAATTATATAAATTTGATTTCATGTTTTAGTTTATTTTTTGCAACAATTATGTTTTTAATAGCAAAATGATGCCTTTTTTTTAGGATTACACTTTCTCTATGAAACCATATTTTCATTGTTGCATGTATGCGTGAACTCTATAAAATAGAGAAAAATGTAAATTATACTCACATTTATAGATAGATAAATATGAATAAGAACAATATATATACACATCAACATCATGAAATATGCATTACAACATGAGATCTCCCTTGTTTTTCTACAAATGTAGATTGTAATAACGAACCAATCTTATCTTAAAAACCAATGCAAGATTGAAGTGTATACTTCGAAGATAACTCTAATCAAAATAAAGGAGTCATTTTGTATTTTGATTGAATTATTATGTCATTGTTTTGTATTTGAACACTATTCATATTTTATGTGTGGGTTCAAATCAAATGGTAATTTTCTTGTTTATATGTTAGACTTTTCAAAATTTCATCAATAAAAACGATAAATAATGATATGATATATATAGGCACACACACACACATAAAAATTATTGGTTTATTTCAACCTACCTTACGGGTTTTATCCTGATTTGTCATCTAACAACCCATGATTTTTCATGTCAGCACTATAATATTAATTATGCTACGTGTTGAGATGTAGACCATTGGATATAGGATTTGGGTATTACCCATAGGGTAGGGTCTTATTAACCAAAATTATTGAACATTTCACACATATATATGGTAAACTGCCAAAATTTGATTTGGTAGAATATTACATTATATATATTATATATATATATATATATCATTTATGGAATATTTTGCATATATATTATAAATATATCAAAATCTAAACTGAATCAAGTTTTCAGACCTATTTAACTCCATAAAAAAATGTGTATAACGTTAATATTTATCTCTTTCCTTTTTATAACATAATAATATTTTGAATCAAATTCAAATTTCTAAATTATGTAAAAGAAATAAAAAATTTTGAATTGAAAATTGCTATATTGTAATATTTATTTACACAAAAACTCTCGCGAGACGGTCTTAGGATCAATTTCGTGAGACGGATATTTTATTTGGATTACCCATAAAAAGTATTACTTTTTATGACAAAAATATTACTTTTTATTGTAAATATGTGTAGAGTTGATCTGTCTCATGAATAAAGATTAGTGAGATCGTCTCACAAAAATCCTACTCATTTATTTATAGTATTAATCATTATCTAGTTTTTATTATTAATTTTTTGGCTAATTACATTTCTGTAAAGAAAGTAAATTTGAACCAACTATTTTTGTACATTATATATATATATATATATATATATATATATATATTCATATTTAGAATTGTGAATCAATTTTAAAGTAAGAAAAATTTGAAAACAATTTACGTGTATTAATTATATAAATAGAATTATTTGATTGAATTATTATTTCATGGTTTTATATTTTAAGCATTATTTATATATTTCAAGTATGCTCAAGTCGAATAGTAATATATATATATATATATATATATATAGATATGCAGTTTTATATATATATAGATATGCAGTTTTGCCACATCGGCGGTGCTCATAGAAGTGCTTACGGTGGTTTCTCAGCATATCAAAACTGTATATTAGTTTTGATCACATGAGCAACCACCATGGGAAACTACGTGAGCAACAGCTTACGTGGCACCTTTGACATCCAATGAGTGATTGCCACGTAAGCTGTTGCTCACGTAATTGCTCATGATGGTTGCCCATGTGATCAAAACTATATATATATATATATATATATATATATATATATATAAGCATAACAAATTAACTGAAATTAAAATTTATTGATAACGTCTAATTAAATTTCAAATTTTTAACTGAAAATTGATACGTTGCCATGTATATCATTTATGAAAGTTTTCACAAATATATAAACACAAAAAATTAACGGAAATTAAAAATAGTGATGACACAATATCAAATTTCAAAATGTGAACAAAATATTGGTATATTATCATATATAGCGTTTATAAAAATGTTCACACACATATATAGACAAAACAAAATTAACTAAAATTAAAAATAGTGATAAATCCGATGAAATTTCAAATTTTGAACAAAAAATGGGTACATTATCATATATTGTATTTATGAAAATTTTCATTATGAACATAAAAAAAATTAACTTAAATTTGAGACATTATTATATATATAAATTATGGATATTTTCACATATATTTGGATCCACAAAAATTAAATGAATTTTTTTAAATTCAACCGTATTTTTATCTATATTTTAAATAAAAGAATTAATTTTTTTTTTCATTATGAAAAAACTATTTTAAATTTTGTTTAAATTTAATCATATTTTTATATGTATTTTTAGATAAAAGTGTCTATCACTCGTAATATCATTTTTTTAGATTTCAATATTATCTATATCTATAATTTTAAATTTAATATTATCTTTATTTGTATTTATGCATTTATATTTTTTGAATGAAAAGATAAAAAGGAAACAATTGCATTGTTGAATTGGCAAGATTATCTTGGAAACTTCGTTCAAAAAAAAAAAAAATAGAATATCTTGGAAACATGTAAGAATGCATGGAAGGGATAGGATGATAATTTTTTATTTTTTATTTTTGAAAGGATGTAATTTTTTTTTTGAAGGAATGTAATTTTTTTTGTTGAGAAAAGAGAGGATGGTAATTTAATATATGTATAAGTCTTATTTTGACATATATATTAGGATGATAATTTTTTATTTTTTATTTTTGAAAGGATGTAATTTTTTTTTGAAGGAATGTATTTTTTTTTTGTTGAGAAAAGAGAGGATGGTAATTTAATATAATATTTTACTATTCAACCAATGATTTTTAATTTTAAGAAAAATTAAGAAAAGTTTTTTACAGCTTGTATTTCCTTTTTTATCCAAACATTTAGGCGGGAACTTTCTAATTTTGGCAACAACTCCGCTTTTATATATACTAGCTACAGTGGCACACGCTATGCGTGTGTAACTAATAAAATGTGATAGTATCAATTGTAGAAAAAAAATTAGATAGATGATAAGAAATCAAAGAAATTCACTATAATGAAGCATAAAAATTTGACTGAGATATGAAAGAGAAAAAAAAAACAGTAGCAACACACCCTTGCATTGGAGAAAAAACTTTCTATTTTTGCTTGATATTTTTGGCTCTCAGAATTGGACAATTGAATTATTTTCTACTTAGTGGAAAAAAGCTGTTATGCAGACATGAGAAGGTGAGAGAGAGAATGAAATAGGTAGATGGAGGTAAAACGTGAAAAAAGAGTTAAAGTGAGGGTAAAATGGGAAAAAAAACATGATGTCATCTTGTCATACCAAATATGGTTATTATATACCCATCAAGTATTATAATATAGTATAGATATAGATATAGATATAGATATAGATTATATATATTTTATTTATTTTAAAACCGTGTAAATATATAATTTATTTAAAATCACTATATCTTATCCTTCACTTTCAAAAGTTATTCTCTCACCAAATTGAAAATTCAAAAATACAAAAATTTTATCTTTAAAAATTATATAGTTTTTATAATTTCATCATTGTTATTTAGATAATAATAATTAAAAACTTTATCAAAATAATCGTAAATATTTATTTATTAATTAATGAAAATTGTACCATCGTTATGAGTGCGTACGTATATCACAATCGAGTGGTTTTTTTATATATAGATCACAATTGACCTGCTAATGATCAATGATATGACTCGTGCCACTACTCATCCAAACATATATAAAAATTGTACAATCAATGTACAATTTTATTTTAAATAAAAAAGTTACCTACCATGCACAGAACAGAACAATATACGCACATGCATTTGAAAAACGTACAGCAATAAAATTCAAGATTCCAAAAAAAAAAAAGGATAGACTTCAATCTTTAACGATCTAATATTGAGTTCTACAAGATCTAAATTACACGAAATCAATTCAAATTAACTTTCTCTATATATAAGTCACAACTTGATCAAGAGTATGTATATATATATATATATAATCAAGAAGAGAGAGGCAAAAAAACAAAAAAATAAACATGAAAGCCCTCAGATTAATTGCTACAATATTAATGGCATTCATGATGACTGCAGCATTCATATTCCCCATGGCTACGTCGTCATATTATTTTCTGAAACGTCCGAAAATAACTCATATTATGTATAACTACTTCAACCAAACTTGCAAAAGATATTACCATTTGGGATCTCAACAAGGCTACGATTTGCGTATGTTCTGTCAAGAATTCCCCCAATTCATGCAGAATCGCACCATGATTATTATCAGGAATTCCCCTGCTGCTATATTTCTTTGGAGCACATATTCCGAAAGTGTTGATGCTTGCGACAACTTTCTATCTGCCGTGGAAAATAAGTGCTCTCTTTACTATCATTCTGATGTTTAATTATTTTCTCTTTCACGCGTTTTAGAACCTTTGTTTTTTTTTATAATTTTTGTATATATATATATATATGGTCGCATGTTATAATATATCTTGAATTTAAATTCTCAGTCTACAAAGTATAATAATTTTTGTTATATGAATTAATAATTTGTGAGTTTTTTATGTGTATATATATATGTGTGTGTGTGTTGTCTTATGTTGTTAAAGACCCCAACCAGGAAAGGAAGAAACTTCACAGAAAAATAATGGTGATGCTGGTCCACGGCTACATGCCTGGACTTGTACCTTATTTCAGTTTCTCTGTTGCTTCTTGTGTTTCTTCAGCCAGTATACTGTAGGCAGAAAATAAAATCATGAGCTAAATTATTATAATTAATCAATATTCTAAGAGAGTGCAAGGGTACTGTTAATCAATATTGTGTTTTTGTGTATTTTCTACTTCAAATTTTAGCATCTATCTTATAATGCATCCTCGCAAAAATACGGCACTGATCAAGATGATTTTGCTTTTGATGACCATCCAAATATTGGAGACTTTTTCCTCCACTGTGCCCCGTGCAATTAATCACCTTACAACTCATTCATCGTTATTCTATCGTTTCTCCGAAAAAAATATTTCCAGATCGTTGAAAAGCTCGCAAACCCGCACTACAAGAAAAACGCTAAAAGACAACGGATTTTATCCATTGTCATAGGGGGTAAAAAACTGTTGAAACTAATGGTGTTGTTAAAAACACGCTCAACGACCGTTGTCGTAGTAAAAAACTTTCGTTTTCCATTTAAAAAACAAAAAAAAAAATAAAAATTAATCTACAAATTTCAATATTATAAATAAACCAAAATTTAAAATTTCAAAAATAAAATTTCATATACAATATTTTAGTATTAAAAATTATTCGAAATTAAATTCTAATGCAATGCATACTATAGAAAAATACAAAAAATTAAATATATTTCGATGGAATCAAATGTAGCTTTCAGATGAATCCTTGGACAACCCAGTAAAGCGCACCTCGGTTGCGCTCAGTTGCTCACTCATCTCTTGGAGCAGAATCTAAGGCTAAACTTTATTAGTTACAAGAGATTTAAATAATGAATGAAAGAATATACATGTTAAGTACCTTGTAAAAGTTCTTTGAAACAAGGCCATCATTTTCAGAAGCACTCAATTCTTGCACAATCTTTCGAGCCCTATGCTGATAGCTTGCATTTCCTCTGCCAAATACTTCAACTGCAGAGTTCACAATATTCGAACTATTTCTCAAATCTGAAACCTGAGTAAATGGAGAAGAGAAATATAAGTTCTAGAAGAAAATTTCATATTTTAACGGGTCACAATTAAGAGGAGGATAAACATAGGATGTAAGGAATTGCACTTTCTTCTGAACATTAATGTTTATAAAAGCAATAATCAATAACAAAAATTTGTCCAAATTTTGAATTAATTTAAAACTTTCCCCGTGTGTTTTACTCAGATTTCCACCTTAACTGCATCACTTAAAAAAACAAAAGAAGCATCCAATGATCAAACTCCAAACTTCTTAGTCAACAACAAGTAACAATTAAAGGAACCACATTTGATGACACAACCATTTAGATTATATTCTCGTGTCTATACAAAAGAAAGAACATCGAAAATTTTAATTTATATCATAACATATCCACCTGTCTGTAAGAGAAATAAAATGTAAAATTATATATAGTGTCAAGAGGATAGTATTGGTAAATCATTTAGAAAACTTCTTCTCTCAAAAATTTGGAGACTACCGTACATTAACATAATTCTTATCAATGCAATTCTTTTCTTTATATCGCCACGAATGTCAAGGAAATGGAACACGGAAGCAAACAATCATAGCCCAATACAAGAAAATTCAAGACTACAAACAAAAAGACACAGAACAGAGGAGAAGAAAGGAAAAGAAAATTACATTATTTTCGAGTCGTTGAATGCGTCAAACAGCAATTAAGCGCTTTTTGGTCCATTTTCCGATAACCTATGCTGCCACAGCAAGTCAAATTACGCGAAAGAAGTAATTTGATTCGCATAACAGTAGAAGAATCCGATGAAATAGATGTGGGGTTGGATATCTGAGCCTAGGTTATTGACATAAACACATGCGCACAAATGTGCATGAAATCAGCGTGTCGCGGAAGTCCACGAATAGCCAAAACTGTTATCTCTGCTCATGCTTGTGTTTCATTAGCAATGGATGTCTGAGCCTAGGTTGTTGACATATAAACATTTAAATATTTGTTAATTGTTAATTTATCACAGGTAGACATATATAAAATAACATAACGGCCTCGTTTTATATTTCATGAAATTCAACAATTCCCAACAACCAATTGTGAGAATTCTAAATATACCTTTAACCATTTCTTCACCTGTTTCCAAAAATAAACAAATGGTCACAATTATTCCCGTAGCTGTAGCAAGAACAAGTTCATATGACGGAAATGTGTAGGATTACAAATGAAAATAGTCATAAAAAGAAAGAGAGAAAAATACCAGGAGGCTTTCGCAGGTTGGCTGGCGCCATGCATTTGTCATCATCCCTCGATTTTTTTTCAAAAACCTTTTGAGGAAGCCCAGACGAGAGAAAGCTCTGGTTTTTTATAATCTTTTCCCGTCAAGACTAGATTTTGCATTTGTCTTAGAGCTCCTCCACAGTAAACTCATGCTGTTGTTACCACAGTAGAGAAAAATGAAGTATCTCTACCTAAATTTACTTCGAGATGGTGAAGTCAATCTAAAAAAAGTTCCAGCCTCTGCTTGTGAAACTGGAAATGAACTGGAATAAATATACAACAAAACAACTAAATAATCAGTAAAAATTGCAATAAAATGACTTACCATCCGAACATGAATCTGGAAGATACTTGGCTTGGTCGGTACCTTAGCAGAAACAGATAATAATTTTAGATATTAAGATTCAACCTTTAAAAAATCGACAGATTCACGAGGTTGTGTATGCATGAGTATACAGACAAATAAAACTGTTGCATACTCTGAAGCAGCACGGATAATAGGCAAGAAATCGACAGCATCCACCACAAATACTACACTAGCTGCCCGAGGCAAGAACTCATCTAATTTGGGTTGAAGCCGCAAATGGCCAGGAATATCGAAAACATGAATAGGCTTTATTTTTCCTTTATGCCGAGCAGCTGAAATAAGTTTCAGAGGGATTAAATATCTCAGTTTTACAGGAAAAAGCATGATAACAAATCTACACTCCAAACTAAATGATCCAAACAGTAAGTTCACAGAATATTAGTATTACCTTATTTCATATTAAGATTCAAAATTACTATTCAAACACCTCATATTTACAGATATTAAACAGTATTACCTTAGTCACCTATGAATGTAGAACAAAAGTTCCTTCATTTGGTTCCAGTGAAGTCACAGTACCCTGATGAGAGGATCCGTCTTGGATGGAGCTATTGGAAGGAATGAGCTGTATGCTAATATTGAAACGACATGGAGCACCTTGTTAGGAACTGTAAAACTCTTTTACTTGACATAAGACAACACATTAATCACCTTCTCTTCCTTGAATTACAGACTGAAGCCAAAAGGGCATCGAAATTCGAAATGTTTTGTAGGATCAAGAAATCAAAATAGCAGAGGCATTTATCAAGAATTGGTCTTTGTTTTCCTGCTTTCGTACAAGTTCTATGGGATTCTAGCAAATCTATACAATCAACTTGGAAACACACAAATTTTGCTAGGCATGGGTTCGGTGGGGAATTCGAATCCTTGGGCAAATCAAAGTACAGATTACTGGCAGTAGACTAGCTGGGATTCGGGAGGAGCCCCAAGCCCACAGATTCTCTCTATACTCTAAGGGAGCAAGTGGACATGATAGAAATATCTGTGATGGAGCCACACAAGGTCAAGTGTTTCCACATCGTGGCCCATTCACTGGGCTGCATTTTGGCATTTGCGCTTGCGGTGAACCATCCAAACTCGGTCAAGTCTCTCACCCTACTCGCGCCGAATCATCTCTACACTACAAGAATGCTTCAAAAATTTGTTACTCGTCGCCTACAACACTCATTCCCAGTGGTCTTGGTGCCCGAGTCACCCTCCCCACCCACATACGATTAATTTCCTTAAATACTGAAAATTAGGTTTTTGTAAGGGGCATCGATCGAAACAGGGCAGACTTACTTACTAGCAACAGAGTAGCTCCAATTATGGCGTACAACTGAGAGAGGGAAGCTTGCGACGAGGTGGGGGCGGCTAGGGCGAGGGCGTTGGAGAATCGACGGTGAGAGCTTCCGCGAGCGACGAGGAGAGAATAAGAGAAGATATTGTGTACGTATGAATACAAGTGTTAAATATTTTTTACACATATTTCAAATAAAAAATAAAATATAATCTATTACAACATAAAATAATAAAGAGAACAACGGGTTTCTTGATTTGTTGTCGTAGGCTATATAAAAAAATGCTCTCAAAGACAACGAATTTTAAAATCCGTTGTGGTAGGCCATAAAAAACACGTTCATAGACAACAGATATTAAAATCCGTTGTCGTAGGTCATAATCTGTTGTCTTTTTTTATCAAAATAAGACAAAAAGTCATACTCTGTTGTCGTTTTTTTTTTTTTTTTTTTTTATCAAAATAAGGCAAACAACAACACTTTTTATTAAATCCATTGTGAAAGGTTATAAGACAACGATTTTTACACAAAACCGTTGTCTTTTATATTTGTTGTACATCAAATTTGTTGTAGTGCCGGGTTGAGTAATTACAAGCGATGAGAAATGTTCGTAGGAGCATGTCAAAATATGGAGTCACAACTCTGGCTTAACTAACTTTTTTGTAATCCTCGAATCCGCCAGTATTTTTTTGACCGAGGCATACATAGGTAATCCTTGAATCCGCCAGTACTTCATGATGGACACTGGGAGTGATTTATTATGGGTTCGGAGCACCCTATGCAATAAGTGCAAGTTTAATTTTAGTACATATATGATCCATCACTTTCGTCGACTTTCCGTGAAGTGCGATGCTATACCCGAGCATGTATAAATTTTCAAAACAACGCTATATGTAACCCTGCAGAAGAAAACCCTCTTTGTCATTTTGATATTGAGTATGCAAATGAAATGGGTGTCTCTGGTAATTTGGCCTTGGAACGGTTCACATTTGTGACACCCAACAAGATAATACAATTTGTTCCGAACATAACATTTGGATATGCAACTGGCATATCACGAGACAATATGTAGGGTATACAAGGAATAATTGGACTCCAAGCAACCAATCCATATGCTTTGGTGTCTCTATTTGGAAGGAAATTCTTGTATTGCATTGGCAGTATTAGAGATTCCGACTATAAATACAATCACTTGTCCCTTGGCAACGCAGCAGTTGTTCAAGGTTAATATTCAACCCCAAAAAGATTCTGTTATTGAGGTTATCACCTGGTCACTGTCGAAGGAATATCACTCGGTTAAAAAAACAACTTCAAATCGATGAAAGGAATTATAAGTCCAATGATGTTATTGTTAAAATTATACTTCTATCAGATTGAATAATAATAGAGAAGAGATCGGATCGAATAGTACAGATCAGATGAGCTCGGTGATCAGATGAGTTCATGGTGCAGATCGAATACTGGGATCAGATCGATGTGATGGTCAGATGAGTTCATGCAGATAGATTGCTCGAGTACTGTGACTTGGTTAGAAGTCAGATGAAGTTTCCAAAGAGCTGGAAGCTTGAAGGCAGATCAAAGCAGATCGAAGTACGAGGGCAGATCAGACTGATGAATGAAGGCTTATTCGGATGAACCATGTTGACTTTGTAATTGGGCCGTAAGTTACTGTTGACCTAAAGCCCAAGATGAAAGTCGATTTTATTCTCTATGGCCCCGTTTGGTTTCAAAAGTCAGGCCAAAAAAGCATTTTTTTAAGTGCTTTTCAGTTAACAAGGTGTTTGTTTGACCAAAAAAGTGCTTAAATAAGCATTTTTTTAAGTCAAAATTAGAGCTTTTTTAAAAGCCAAAAATTGTAGCTTTTAAAAGCACTTATTTTAAAAAATCTCTACAAAATCCAAACGGGCTCTATATATACAGATGGAAGCTGGCCGCAACGAGTAGAACAGAAAAAAACAAATTATTCAGAATATATTGAGAGAAGAAAAGAGAGATTTCGGAGGAGAGAAACAAGCAAAGATTGTGACGGGAAGAATTCAAGGCTGCAAAGCTTGAATTGAGTCTGTATCTAGCTTGAGAGTTTTCGTTGTCCATCTCTGTAATAAGCTCTGGTTTTTGAGCTTGGTTGTTTCTGTTGGTAATTAATAAAAGTGTTGTGTTGCTCTCCCGTGGACGTAGGCAAATCTTTGTCGAACCACGTAAACTGTAGTAGCCCGTAACCAAAATCAGTGATTAAGAAATTAATCATAATTACTTGGGAAGCGTTCGAAAGCTCCGAAGGCAGGATCGGAAGCTCAGAACAAGATCAGAATCTCCGAAAGTGAGTTCGGAAGCTCCGAACAGGATCGGAAGCTCCGATCGAATTACGTCAGGCATGACGTGTGGCAGGATCGGAAGTTCCTATCACCTCTATCCGAAGTCAACTAGTGAGATTTTGACACGTGACAGATAAGCGAGATCGAAAGCTCTGATGTCGGGATCGGACGTTCCGATCGAGGAACGGAGGTTCCGATCGTCGTCTATAAATAAGGGGTGCCGAGCTCACATTTGAGTACACCAATTCCTCTCTTCTCTCTCAATTCCTTAGCTTCTAACTCAAATCTAGGGAATTCTAGGCGTCCTGTGGGGAATCCGGAAGTGGCATAGCGATCCAGGCGTCGTAGCGGAGCTGTGGCCTAGTTTTGAGGCACTCGACATTAAAGGGTAACGACGGACGAAGGTATAGCTTTTGCTTTCTATAAATATTTAGAAGTATGCAATAGCTTAGTTAAGGCTTTTAGAGCACTTTAATGATAGTAGTATCATTTGGCAGTGTAGAGCAGACTATAGGCGTGGACCTAGAGTTGGTAGAGCTTGCACTGATTTGAGGTACGAAAGTACTGTTCGAGATATCCCGACTGAGTATGCATGTATTATGTGACTGCATGATTTATATGTCATGATTTAGGCTGCATTCATTTGCATATTGAGCTATCTCCTTCGAGATGTCTATTAGTAGGATTGTACCCTATCCTGTTAGTGGATGAACTTCCATGGCTTTGGGTCCGGTAAATCCACTGGTATTAAGGTATGGGAGCCACCTCCTGAAGCGACGGTACAACGTGCTACATACCAGGGCCCGGTCTGTCTATGTTATCTGATCCTTGACCTCAAGTTTATAAGGAGTTCACTTTGCATGCATGTATACTCATACTCTCGTACTGAGAATTTTATGCTCACGTCTCGTACTCTGTGTTTTTGGACACCCTATTCCATGGGGTAGGTATGCGATTGGACGAGGCGGGTGGATCCAAGAGGGGCTAGGCAGTGGTTGGCCAGCTGGAGCTTCGCCTAGGTTTTATTCTGTTGTTATTGGATTGATACAAACTGTTCGATTGGGTTGTATTATTATTTGGGTATTTACAGATTCCTTGCCTTGGGATTGTATAATATTTATGGTTTCTGCAGTTTTATTCTGATATCCGTTTAATTAAGTTAATTGCATGCCTAAGTTCTGTTTAGTAGGTGATCCAGGTAAGGGTCACTACATTTATGGTATCAGAGCATGCAAAGTATTCTTGGGATTTAGATTCTACATAAGATAACCGTTAGGTTAATTTTGTAGATGGTAGATCGTGACGACCAGAGTTCTCATGGCAGTATTGGTGTGCGTTGGGGTGATGCCGACCGGGAGCCTCGTCGGGAACGCCGCCATCGTCATCGAGATGAGGACCGTTTCAGTGTACGTCGATTCTTGCAGATGGGGCCTAAGCCCTTGGTTGGAGGTTAGTCTCCGGATGATGCGGAGAACTGGTTAGACCGCATGGAGACGACTTTTCAGACTTTCCAATGCACCGATGAGCAAAAGATGGAGACCCTTGGTTATCTTCTGGATGGACGTGTGCGCAGGTGGTGGAGGTTTACTTCTGCACCTTTTGTTGCGGCGAGAGGAGTGGCCACCTGGGCCGAGTTCCGCACAGCTTTTCAGAAGCTGTATTTTCCTCCTGCACTCCGTCAGTCGAAGGCGGGCGAGCTACTGAGTCTGCGACAGGGAGCCATGTCTATTGATGAGTATCAACAGAAGTTCTTTGATCTGTTATCCTATTGCCCCGAGATTGTCGACAGCTCCGAGATGAAGTATAATCTGTTCCTTCAGGGCCTTAACCCTGAGATCCATGACCGTGTGGCGGTTGGTGACGACAAGTCCTACAAGGGTTTGGTGAGCCGTTGTCACCAGGCGGAGGACATCATTCTACAGAACAGGTCTTTCTCTCAGTCGAGACCTGCTAGTTCTTTGGGTCCCCTTGCCCAATCTTTCAAGAAGTCTGGATCTACTTCTTCTTCCTCTGGCTCTGCTGGTGTTGTCCGTTTCGGAAAGAAGGACAAGTGTGATCACTGTGGGAAGAACCATCCATCCAAAAAGTGCCGTAGAGCTTCTGGAGCTTGTTTTCGTTGTGGAGAGACTGGTCATATCCGGAGGGATTGTTCACTATCTGGGGGAGGCGGTTCTGGTTCTGGTTCAAGATCTGGTTCTCAGGCCACCGTTCAGCAGAGGTCGCAGGGACAGCCTGCTGGGAGTTCTCATTTGAGGCCACGAGCTTCTGGCCAGGTGTTTGCCCTGAGACATGATCAGGCAGTGGAGGAGAATGAGAAAGTCATCGCAGGTACATTTCTGCTTTATGGTATACCTGCTCTTATACTTATTGACACTGGTGCATCTCATTCCTTCATTTCTGCACGTTTTGTTAAGAGACATAAGTTACCATGCATTGCACTAGACGTAGTGATGTCTGTTTCTACTCCGACGGGCCAATCTGCTTTGGCTAAGCGTCTAGTGATGGGTTGCCCTTTAGAGTTCGAGGGGAACATTCTGTGGACTGCTATCAGAGATTAGTACGCTTTCATCCGGAGGGGAGTGATAACTGGTTTTTCTATGGTAAGGGAGCGCGACCCCCGATACCTTTTGTATCAGCTTTGAGAGCCTGTCGAGCTCTAGAGTCTGGCGGGGAAGGCTACCTTATCTATGCAGTTGATTTGTCTGCTGAGAGTATTGGGATAGAGAGTATTCCTGTTGTGGATGAATTTTCAGATGTATTTCCTGATGAGATTCCGGGTTTTCCTCCTGTTAGGGAAGTCGAGTTTGACATAGAGTTGATGCCTGACACTTCTCCTATTTCTCGAGCACCGTATCGTCTGGCTCCATCAGAGATGCGTGAGTTGAAGAATTAGCTACAGGATTTTTTGGACAAGGGTTACATTCGTCCTAGTGTATCTCCTTGGGGAGCTCCTGTTTTTTTTGTAAAAGAGAAGGATGAGTCGATGCGGCTGTGCATTGACTATCGGCAGCTGAATCGAGTCACTGTGAAGAACAAGTATCCTTTGCCTCGTATTGATGACTTGTTTGATCAGCTGTAGGGCACTTCAGTTTACTCCAAGATTGACTTGAGATCTGGGTATCATCAGTTGAGAGTCCGAGATCAGGATGTAGCCAAGACTGCATTCCGTACTCGCTATGGGCATTACGAGTTTCTAGTGATACCATTTGGTTTGACTAATGCGCCGGCTATATTCATGGATCTGATGAACCGTGTCTTTAGGGAGTATTTAGACAAGTTTGTCGTGGTCTTCATTGACGACATATTGGTGTATTCGCGTAATACGGAAGAGCATGTTTCTCACTTGCGGTTGGTACTGCAGACTCTTTGGGATGAGCAGTTGTACGCCAAGCTGAGCAAGTGTGAGTTCTGGATGGATCGAGTGGTCTTTCTTGGCCATATCATATCCAGGGAGGGGATTTCTGTTGATTCAAGCAAGATTGAGGCGGTGCTTAATTGGTCGCGACCGACGACGGTTGCTGAGATCCGTAGCTTTCTGGGTCTAGCAGGATATTATCGTCGCTTCATTTTGAATTTCTCTCAGCTAGCTCGACCTTTGATGCAGCTTACCCGCAAGGGTGTGGATTTCGAGTGGTCTCCGAGTGTTAGGAGAATTTCTGTGAGCTTCGACGGCGGTTGACTTCTGCGCCGGTGTTGGCATTACCGTCAGGATCTGGAGGGTATGTGGTATACACTGATGCTTCTCTTCAGGGGTTAGGTTGTGTCCTGACTCAGAATAGGAATGTGATCGCATACGCTTCTAGACAGCTGAAGCTTCACGAGGACAACTACCCAGTTCATGATTTTGAATTGGCAGCCATTGTGTTCGCTTTGAAGATCTGGCGTCATTATCTGTATGGCGAAAAATTTGAGATCTTCACCGACCATAAGAGTTTCAAGTATTTGTTCACTCAGGCGGAGTTGAACATGAGACAGAGACGTTGGATGGACTTGCTTAAGGACTATGATTGCGAGATTAAGTACCATCCGGGAGCTTCTAATCTCACCACTGATGCATTGAGTCTCAAGGTGCGACTATCCGCACTTCAGACTTGTTCGATGTCTAGTGCGATCAGTGACTGTTGTACTTCAGGATATACTTTCAAGCATAAGAAAGGGTATCCAAATGTTTGCGATATTATCTGAGCCAGCTTTGTATTCACGGATTCAAAATGCTCAGATGTCTGATTCGAAAACCCAGCGTTTAGCTCGTCTAGCTAACGAGGGTAGCTCGTCTGGATTTCACTATCAGTCAGATGGCTTTCTGTGTTTGTCTGGTAGGCTTGTGATTCCGCAGGATGTAGAGTTGCAATAGCAGATTTTGTCTCAGGCGCATCGCACTAAGTTGAGTATTCATCCTGGAAGCAACAAGATGTACAAGGATCTACGTACTCGTTTTTGGTGGAAGGGAATGAAACGCAGTATTTATCAGTTTGTTTCGAGATGTTTGGTGTGTCAACAGGTCAAGGCAGAGCACCGATGACCTGAAGGATTGCTTCACAGTCTGCCTATTCCTGAATGGAAATGGAAGTTTATCACAATGGACTTTGTGACCCATTTGCCGATATCCCCGAGGAACTGTGATGCTATCTGGGTTGTGGTGGACCGACTCACCAAGTCAGCGCATTTCATTGCCTATAGCCGGGAGTACAATGTGGATCGTATGGCTCGGTTGTACATTCAAGAGATCGTTCGACTTTATGGAGTGCCTGTGAGCATTGTCAGCGATCGGGACCCCAGGTTTACTTCTAGATTCTGGGGGAGTGTTCAGTGTGCAATGGGTACTACTCTCAGTTTGAGTACTGACTATCATCTGGAGACTGATGGTCAGTCAGAGCGCACTATCCGTACTTTGGAGGATATGCTTAGAGCGTGCGTCATGGGTTTTGGTCCAGCCTGGCAGGATCATTTGCCATTGATCGAGTTCGCGTACAACAACAACTATCATACTAGCATTGGGATGGCACCTTTTGAGGCGTTGTACGGGCGACGTTGTCGTACTCCACTCTTCTGGGAAGAAGTGGGGGAGAGACAGGCTGAGGGACCGGAGTTTATCCAGCAGGCGGTAGACATTGTTGATCAGATCAAGAAACGGATTAAGATTGCACAGGATCGTCATGACAGCTATGCTAACACCAAGAGTAGGCCTTTGCAGTTCGATGTCGGGGAGAAAGTGTTTCTGAGAGTGTCACCTTTTCGCAAAATTCTCAGATTTGGCCTTAAGGGCAAGTTGTCTCCCAGATTTATCGGTCCGCTTGAGATCTTGGAGAGTATTGGCGATTTGGATTATCGACTAGCTTTGCCACCGCATCTTTTCAGTATTCACGACGTGTTCCACGTATCTCTGTTGCGACGGTATGTGGCAGATGAGTCTCATATTCTGCAGCGGTCTGAGGTTCAGGTGAGCAAGGATTTGACCTATGTTGAGAAACCTATTCGTATCCTGGATTATAAGGATAAGGTTTTGCGGAACAAAGTCATTCCTCTGGTTTTAGTTCAGTGGCAGCGCCGAGGCACTGAGGAAGCTACTTGGGAGCTTGAGGACAGAATGCGTGAAGACCATCCTGAGTTGTTTTGATTTCATTCTTAAAGTTGTATTCAGTTGCAAACTCTGTAAACGTTTGATTTGAATAAAGAATGTTTCTGATTTCTGTATTACATTCAGTACTTAAGATCTGATTTCGAGGACGAAATATCTTAAGTGGGGGAGAATGTAGTAGCCCGTAACCAAAATCAGTGATTAAGAAATTAATCATAATTACTTGGGAAGGGTTCGGAAGCTCCGAAGGCAGGATCGGAAGCTCAAAACAAGATCGGAAGCTCCGAAGGTGAGTTCGGAAGCTCCAAAGGAGCGATCGGAAGCTCCGATCAAATTACGTCAGGCATGACGTGTGGCAGGATCGGAAGTTCCGATCACCTCTATCCGAAGTCAACCAGTGAGATTTTGACACATGGCAGATAAGCGAGATCGGAAGCTCCGATGTCGGGATCGGACGTTTCGATCGTGATCGGACGTTCCGATCGAGGAACGGAGGTTCCGATCGTTGTCTATAAATAGGGGGTGCCAAGCTCACATTTGAGTGCACCAATTCCTCTCTTCTATCTCAATTACTTAGCCTTCTAACTCAGATCTAGGGAATTCTAGGCGTTCCGTGGGGAATCCGGAAGTGGCATAGCGATCCAGGCGTCGTAGCAGAGCTGTGGCCTAGTTTTGAGGCACTCGACATCAAAGGGCTAACGATGGACGAAGGTATAGCTTTTGCTTCTTATAAATATTTAGAAGTATGCAATAGCTTAGTTAAAACTTTTAGAGCACTTTAATGATAGTAGTATCATTTGGCAGTGTAGAGCAGACTATAGGCGTGGACCTAGAGTTGGTAGAGCTTGCACTGATTTGAGGTACGAAAGTACTGTTCGAGATATCCTGACTGAGTATGCATGTATTATGTGACTGCATGATTTATATGTCATGATTTATGCTGTATTCATTTGTATATTGAGCTATCTCCTTCGAGATGTCTATTAGTAGGGTTGTACCTTATCCTGTTAGTGGATGGACTTCCATGGCTTTGGGTCCGGTAAATCCACTGGTATTATGGTATGGGAGCCACCTCCTGAAGCGACTGCACAGCGTGCTACATACCAGGGCCCGGTCTGTCTCTGTTATCTGATCCTTGACCTCGAGTTTATAGGGAGTTCACTTTGCATGCATGTATACGCATACTCTCGTACTGAGCGTTTTATGCTCATGTCTCGTACTCTGTGTTTCTGGACACCCTATTCCATGGGACAGGTTTGCGATTAGACGAGGCGGGTGGATCCAAGAGAGGCTAGGCAGTGGTTGGCCAGCTGGAGCTTCGCCTAGGTTTTATTCTGTTGTTATTGGATTGATACAAACTATTCGATTGGGTTGTATTATTATTTGGGTATTTACAGATTCCTTGCCTTGGGATTGTATAATGTTTATGGTTTCCGCAGTTTTATTCTAATATCCATTTAATTAAGTTAATTGCATGCATAAGTTCTGTTTAGTAGGTGATCCAGGTAAGGGTCACTACATAAACACTTGTGTTGTTTATTGCTTTCGCGTGAGTTGGTTTATTGATTTGTGTGCGTTAGGTTCATCTGATTTCTGGGATTATTGTTCTTATCTGTGTGTGATCGTCTGCATGGTGAATTCTTGATTATTAAATTTCGGATTGATTCCTGATAAGTGCATTTTATGCGCTTATATTGCTTAGTATTTAGCTTGAATCTTGTGTTTGATTGGTAGGTATTATGTGATGTTATGTTGTTTTTGTTGGATGAAGGCAAGAAGAGCCTTGGATTTGATTTGATGGATTTAAGCTAGAAAGAATGGAAGAAAAATCAAAGATCAAGACTTGAAAGATGAAGATAAGAAGAAAATACGAAGCAAAGGCGCGCCCACGCCGCTCTGAATATTGTGAAAAGCGTACATCAGGCGCGCCCGCGCAGTAATACCGAGTGCCCGCGCAGGAATTTGGCGCGCCCGCGCCACTCTGAAGAATGCAAGATGCGAAGAAGCTGCGCGCCCGCGCCATTCCATTGAGCACCCGCGCCGTCGTGCGCAGAATTATTTTTGGAAGAGTTTTATGTTTTGGAAACTCTTGTTTTAATTCCGAGGCTTATCTTTGGACGATTTGTTGCCAAGATATAAGTCTTTTATTAAGTTTAAAAAAAAAAACGCAGACTTTCAATTGGAGTTGAAGATTTATCTCTTGCAAAGACTAGGTTATTTCTGAGAATTCTAGAATTCTGCCTTTTATTATTATTTTTATTTTGTTCTTCATGAATTGTGTTGGCTAGTTCTTAATACTTGGTTAAGAAAGACGAAGCCCTTGATTAATTTATTCGTGAGATTTATGTTTTACAGAGCTTGATTATTGTTGAGTATCAATAATTATTCTGATTTATTTCATGATTGTATATTTGATTATTAGCTTGATCACCTGATAATTCTTATATAAAATCTACTGCTAAATTGGAGTTTGAATCCGTAATTGTTTGAATTATCTGATTTGCGAAGCAACTGCAATTAATAATCGTGCGCTTGTGAGATTAGGAATTGTAGGGATAATAATTGACTAGGCTAAATTCATCCGCTTGTGTATGAGTTGTCTAGATTTATCAGTTTCACTAGTTTGCATGCTATCGTAGGTTTAAATCTAATCTCTTGTATTAGGTTAATTCATTGGTAAGGGTTATCTTAGAACGCTTGTGTCTAGTTAACTACAATTAAGGTGAAACAGGAATTTAATTTCCAATGATGAATATTCAACAGGATTAAATATTTTTAGATAATCGATGATCGAACGAATGAAATCAAGGGTGTAGTTGACTAAAAACCAAGGCTTGTCTCTTATTGAATTTTTCGTTGTGATTTAATTGTGCTTGGTAATTGATAAAATTGCATTCATAATTGTTTTTAAATTTTAGTGGATAAATTTCAAACCAAAAACCCCCTTTTTACTATTTTTGTATTTTTAAAAAACACGAAATTTTACCTTTCCTCGTGGGAACGATCCCTACTCATACTACTGCATGTTTTTATTTATCTGAGTGAGTCGGGTAATTTGGGCGTACACGATAAGTGCTACCAATTCCTAACAAGTGGCGCCGTCTGTGGGAAACCAAGCAAAGATGGTGGGATCAATGAAGTTTGATATTGAGAAGTTTACGGGCAAGAACGATTTCTCGCTCTGGAGGATTAAGATGCGTGCAATCTTGATACAACAAGGATTGGTGGAGGCTCTTAAGAAGAAGGAGGATATGTCCGATGAGATAAAGAACAAGGATGAATTGCTTGAGAAAGCACACAGTGCAATTATTCTCTGTCTGGGAGATAGACCTCTTCGGGAGGTAGCCAGAGAAGAATCTGCTGCGACTGTGTGGCTTAAACTTGAGAATCTAGACATGACGAAATCCCTGGCTAACCATCTGTACATGAAACAGAGGTTGTATTCCTTTGTGATTAAGGATAAGAAGAACCTTGAAGACCAGATCGAAGAATTCACAAAAATATTGGATGACTTGGAGAATATTGAAGTAAAGCTTGAGGATGAAGATCGGGCTTTGATACTTCTGAATGCTCTTCCAAAAGCATATGAAAATTTCAGAGATGCTTTGCTATATGGAAGAGAACAGACGATAACATTGGAAGAAGTTATGTCTGCTATTCAATCCAAGGAACTTCAGAGAAAATCGAACACAAACACTGAATCACATGGAGAAGGTCTTACAGTAAGGGGCAGAAGTGACAAGAGGACATCCAGTGGAAAATACAGGCCAAAGTCCAGATCGAAGAGTCAAGGAAGATACCAGAACAGAAACTTGGGTAATATGAAGTGCTATGCTTGTCAGAAAGTTGGATATCTGCGAAGAGACTGTCCGGAAAGGAAAGGGAAGCAGCAGGATAAACCCAAAGAAGATGGTACTCTGGCCATAGCTTCAGATGGATATGACTCGGCGGAAGTATTGGTGGTTTCTAAAGGTGATCAGAACCACGAGTGGATATTGGATTCAGGATGCTCCTTTCACATGTGTCCTATAAGATCTTGGTTTGAAAAATTGTAGGAATCGGATCAGGGCATGGTACTGTTGGGGAATAATCAATCATGCAGAATAAAGGGCTCTGAAAATATAAGAATAAGGATGCATGATGGGATCGACAGAGTACTCACCAAGGTGAGATATGTGCCCGAGTTGAAGAGAAACTTGATATCATTGGAAACGCTTGATGCTCAGGGATATTCCTTCAAATCAGGAGCAGGTAGTATCTCAGTGACAAAAGGATCTCTGATTGTTATGAAGGCTGTCAAGAGGAACCTCCTATATGTACTACAAGGTGACACGATTATTGAAAGTACAGCAAGTATTCAGGAACAGCAAGACAGAACCAAGCTATGACATCTACGGCTTGGATATGTAAGTGAGAAGGGATTACATGAACTGTCTAAACAGGGTTTGTTAGGTGGAGATAAGATCGAATCACTTGAGCTGTGTGATAGTTGTGCTCTTGGAAAATCAAAAAGAGTATCGTTTGGTCAAGGAAGTCACACAACTGAGCAACCATTGGCCTACATTCATTCAGATCTATGGGGTCCTTCTCGGACAGAAACTCATGGTGGAGGCAGATACTTCATGTTTTTGATAGATGATTACTCGAGGAGAGTATGGATATTCATCTTAAAGACTAAGGATGAAGCATATGACAAGTTCAGAGAATGGCTGCTGGCAGTTGAGAACAAGAGTGATCGGAGAGTAAAACACCTGAGAACAGATAATGGGCTGGAATACTTATCAGATAAGTTCGTGAAGTTATGTAAGGAGAAAGGCATTACCAGACACAGAACAGTGGCAGGAACACCACAGCAGAATGGCCTGGCAGAGAGAATGAACAGAACTCTTCTGGAAAGGGTCAGATGTATGTTGATCAATGCTTCTCTACCTAAGTCCTTCTGGGGAGAAGCATTATCTACTGCGTGCTATTTGGTCAATAGGTGTCCATCCAGTGCGATTGGTTTCAAGACACCAATGGAGAAGTGGAGTGGAACACCTGCAGACTACTCAAACTTGAAGATATTCGGATGTCTTGCATATGCTCATCTGAAACAGGACAAGTTGGAAGCAAGGGCAGTCAGATGTATATTCATTGGATATCCTAATGGTGTGAAGGGTTATAAGGTTTGGAACCTGGAGTCAAGAGGTCCAAAGTTCTTCAACACCAGGGATGTGAAGTTTGATGAATCCAAACTTGGATATAAAATGAATACAGATGGAAAGGACAGTCAGATCAGTGTGAATAATAAACTACCGATTGAGGTGGAGTCTTCTGTGCCAGATAAAGAGTCAGAAGAGATGCAAGATGAAGATGTGACAACGATTGATTAAATAGAGGATTTGAGTACTTATAATCTTGCAAAGGACAGAACCAGAAGGGAGATTAGAGCTCCGAAGAGGTTTGGTGAAGCTGATCTGGCTTGGTATGCACTTACAGTAGCAGAGGAGGTGGAGTATTCAGAGCCGAATACATATGATGAAGCTATGACGAGTAAACATAAAAACAAGTGGATTGAAGCTATGAATGAAGAGATGAACTCACTTGAGAAGAATCAAACCTGGAAGCTAGTAGACAGACCGAAGCATCAGAAGACATTGGGATGCAAGTGGATCTATAAACAAAAGGAAGGAACTCCTGATACAGATCAGATCAATTATAAAGCGAGATTGGTTGCAAAGGGTTTTGGTCAAGTATAAGGGATAGATTTTAATGAAGTCTATTCACCAGTGGTCAAACATTGTTCCATCCGGATTATGTTAGCACTGGTGAACCAGCTCGACTTGGAGCTTGAGCAGATGGATGTCAAAACTGCGTTTCTACACGGTGACCTGGAAGAAACCATTTATATGGAACAACCAAAGGGCTTCATACATCAAAAAACCCAGAACAAGGTCTGCTTACTGAGAAAATCATTGTATGGGCTAAAGTAGAGTCCAAGGCAGTGGAACAAGAGGTTTGATGAGTTCATGATTGGTATTGGTTTTGTGAAAAGCCAATATGACAGATGTGTCTATCTGAAGAAGGATGATGGGCAGGTTATCTTGTACCTACTGATTTACGTTGATGACATATTGATTGCAAGTAAAAGTAGGACAGAGATATCATTCTTGAAACAACAGCTCAACACAAAGTTTGAGATGAAAGATCTGGGTGAAGCGAAGAGAATTTTGGGCATGGACATAGTGAGAAACAGAAAAATACAGGAGATTCATCTGAGTCAGAAGAACTATTTGAAGAAGGTTGTTCTGTGGTATAACATGAATCAAGCAAAATCTTTCTTGACCCCTCTGGGACAGCATTTGAAGCTATCTGCGAATCAGTTTCCTGAAAGTGAGGAAGACAAGATGAAGATGGCTGGTATTCCATATGCTAGTGGAGTGGGGAGTCCCATATATGGAATGGTGTGTAGTAGGCCTGATCTGGCATACACAATCAGTGTGGTGTCAAGATTTATGGCTAATCCGGGAACATATCATTGGGAAGCTCTGAAGTGGATTCTCCGATATCTCATAAACACAACTGGGCTGGGATTGAAGTTTGAGAAACAGCAAGATGGGATTGATCCGATAGTTGGATATGTGGATTCAGATTTTGCTAGGAACTTAGACACGAGAAAGTCGTTGACTGGATATGTGTTCACCTTTTATGGTACAGCGATCACCTGGAAGTCAAATCTACAGTCAGTGGTTGCCCTTTCTACCACTGAGGCGGAATTCATAGCTGTGATTGAGGCCATAAAGGAAGGATTGTGGTTAAAAGGAATGATAGCGGAGTTGGGTGTAAAACAAGATCAAGTTATGGTGCACTGTGACAATCAAAGTGCAATACACTTGACGAAACACCAAGTCTATCACGAACGATCGAAACACATAGATGTGAAGATGCATTTCGTCAGAGATGTAATTGAAAAAGGAGATGTGATCCTTGTGAAGATAGCATCAGAAGAAAACTTTGCAGATGCTATGACAAAGTCACTGCCGTATGCTAAGTTCAAGAAATGTTTGGACTTAGTTAATGCGGTGATTGGAAATTAGCCAAGGAGGCTGGGATGGAGAGCAGCATTCAACCTGAAAGAATCAAGGTGGAGATTGATAAAAGTATGCTTCTATCAGATTGAATAATAATAGAGAAGAGATCGGATCGAATAGTACAGATCAGATGAGCTTGGTGATCAGATGAGTTCATGGTGCAGATCGAATACTCGGATCAGATCGATGTGATGGTCAGATGAGTCTTCAGATGAGTTCATGCAGATAGATTGCTCGAGTACTGTGACTTGGTTAGAAGTCAGATGAAGTTTTCGAAGAGCTGGAAGCTTGAAGGCAGATCAAAGCAGATCGAAGTACGAGGGCAGATCAGACTGATGAATGAAGGCTTATTCGGATGAACCATGTTGACTTTGTAATTGGCCCGTAAGTTACTGTTGACCTAAAGCCCAAGATGAAAGTCGGTTTAATTCTCTATATATACAGATGGAAGCTGGCCGCAACGAGTAGAACATAAAAAAAACAAATTCTTCAGAATATATTGAGAGAAGAAAAGAGATATTTCGGAGGAGAGAAACAAGCAAAGATTGTGACGGGAAGAATTCAAGGCTGCAAAGCTTGAATTGAGTCTGTATCTAGCTTGAGAGTTTTCGTTGTCCATCTCTGTAATAAGCTCTGGTTTTTGAGCTTGGTTGTTTCTGTTGGTGATTAATAAAAGTGTTGTGTTGCTCTCCCGTGGACGTAGGCAAATCTTTGCCGAACCACGTAAACACTTGTATTGTTTATTGCTTTCGCGTGAGTTGGTTGATTGATTTGTGTGCGTTAGGTTCATCTGATTTCTGGGATTATTGTTCTTATCTGTGTGTGATCGTCTGCGTGGTGAATTCTTGATTATTAAATTTCGGATTGATTCCTAGCAGTTATTGACCCCGGTTCGACATTCTCATATGTTGAGACCGGAAATTTGATATGAATCGATATTGGAGGAGGTGGATAACTTGATGGACGGAATCCTAAATTTTGTGAATATTGGAAATGACGAACTATGCTACCAGAGTAATATCGATGGAGACCTGCAAGGATTTCCTAATATAATAGGAGTGTTAGCTCAACAATACTATAATGTTGGCTTTGATTTAGATGGAAATAGGATTTATTTTCGAAACATAAAATGTGATGCACTTGGAACCATAATGTCGGCTTTGATTTAGATGGGAAGGGATATTTTATTTTCAAAACATAGATTGTGATGCATTAATAGAACCATAATTCTATATTTTAGAGGTATATTTCTAATTATCGTATCTATTATTCTTATCATATCGTTTTCAAAACTAAAAAATTGATAAATTAAATTTTAAAAGCAAACATATTTATTTCCTTTTATCATGTATACTAGCTAGATATAAAGATTGAAATATTTATTAATTGATCAGGTATCTGATGATACCGAATAATTTCTACAAAACTCCTCTATCTAATAAACATTATATTTTTTTATTTATTATTTTAAAACCGTGTAAATCTATAATTTATAATTTATTTACAATCACTATATCTTATCCTTCACTTTCAAAAGTTGTTGTAACGCCCAAAAATTCGGCACGTAAATCCGCATGCATAACTAGGGGATTTAATAATTTTAAAATAATGTGAAAATGTGTTAAATTAATTTTATATGTTATTATGTGAATTATGTGATTTATTGGCATGTTTTAAATATTGGTTCGGCATTTAAATCGGTATGATGTGATTTATGAATTTATTTGAGAAAGTTTACTTTATGATCGCGTAGGCGGGGCCGTGGACGGACGAGATGTTATTTTTCACCCAAATTCTTTTATGAATTTTTAGGAGCTTTAAAATATTATTTTAAGGTATTTTGTCAAGAAAATTTTAGTATTTAATAATATATTTATTTAAGAATTTATTTTTAGCCAAAATAAGTCATTTTAATGACTTTTATTGATCTTTAAAAATCCTTTAATTCTATATTTCGTGATTTACTATTATATATCAGATTAGTAGATATTTTTAAAAGTTAAAAAAATCTTATATTTATATTATATTATCTACCTAATCAATTTATATTAGTTATTATCCTATTTTCTACCTAATCTACCCAATATTAAACCCCAAATTTCTCCCTACCCTACGTCTCTCCCCACTCAGCCGACACCCTTTCTTCCTCACCACCATTCTCATGACTTTTGACAGAAAACACTAGCTCTTAGCCGATCTCTTCAAGGTTTTGGTGTTCTTCGTCGTCCCGTCGTCCCGGCGAGCCCGATACGTGTCGATATCAACGTTTTGTTCAAATCTTCAACAAGGCACGTTTGAATCCCTTCTTGCTCACCATTTAAATCATAGTACACTGATTTATGCATAAAATATTTGATGTTGCATGTGTATTTAATTTTAGAATGAAAATCTTCATGAACATGCATAGTTATTCACTTTTTATGACATGATGGATTGTTTTTGCAAATTTCTGATCCAAGGGCTGTTCGAGGGGCTAACCAATGGTTCAAGGGTCGAGATAGGGTCCTTAGGGTCTGTTTTGGATGGGTGTTTAAGGCTTTAAAGCGATGGGATCAAGGCATATTTCCTGATGCGCAGCAGATTGCGCAGGTTGAGCGAGGTTGGGAGATTGGATCATTCGCGGTCCACAGGGCATGTTTTAGGATGATTCCAGCTGGGTTAGAACCCCAAGACCTTGAAGAAGCTTTTCCATGTAGTTCCCCGACTGGTAGTGATCGGAGCTGGACGGCCGAACGGCCGGAAGTCCGGCGTCGCGCGCAGCGCGTGAGCAGAATTAGGCAGATTTTGTTTTGGTTCGTTCTCCTTCGTTAGGACTCCGTTTGGGCTGGTTTTTAGCTTTCTGGAAACGTCTTGAAGTCTTCTAGGTGTAGGTGGTGGTTCTTTGGTCATATGGTGGCCGGAGTAGGGCGGCCGATGCCTCTGAACAGAAGCTGGTCGCAACCAAGAGTAAGGAACAAGAGGGAAACGGATTTAGGGTTTTGGGCAGGTCCGGGTCGGGTCTTGGGGCCTGGGTCGGGTCTGGTAAGTTGTGGGTAGGGTCAGGTTGGTCCGGGTCTGGGTTTGGTGGGTCGGGCTCGGGTATTTTAATTTCTAAGTATTTGATGTTTTAAGTGATTTTTGGGCCAATTAGTTAGATAGAAAATTATTTGGGTCTCCAAATAATTTTATTTTTGTTTTAAATAATTTATTTAAGTTAACCCAATGATTTTTATGGGCTTGGGAGTCCATGAGAATTTTTGGGTCAGTTTGTGAATTTTTGAGCCAGTCTAGGAATTTTTGAGTTTAAGTCTATTGGTCAGCAGCTCGAACAAGTCCATGGAAAAAAAAAGGGTCCGTAAATATATATTTAATTCATGCATGTATTTTATTAGTTATATAAGTATGATTTTTAAGAAAATAAATTAAATATATATTTATGGGCAAAATTTTCATGAAAATAAAGAAATAAGTGAGAATTTTAAGTTCATACATCATTAAGAATTTTCATTATAAGTTTAATTGCATATTAAGAAAAATATATTTTTATGGAAGTTGAAGTGAAGGTGGAAAGTGATGTGGTTGGAGGCCGGGATACCTGGGCCCGGTGACCTTCCTAATGATGTTTATGTATGATGAGCTTATGGATCCAGCTGAGAGGGCTGGTGAAGTGGCAGCACAGAGGTGGAAATCCCACCGCCACGTACGTTGGTTTATAGATTGATCAATCGTTTAGTATGATGCCACCGACATGGATACGACCTGTTGAGAACTAAGAAATTATGATAAGTTATTTGATGAGATTTATAAAGTATGATGAATTAGGTTATAGCATGATGATTTAGCATTATAATTATTTATTCATGTTTATATGCATATAATTTTAAGATCATGCACGTATATTTATATTCACGTATTTTATATGATGAGTGCTTGTGTGTGGTTTCATTTTGTTATATAAGGATAGAACGTGCTGAGCCTCTAGGCTCACTAGATTTAAATGGTGCATGTTAGCAGAATATTAATGAAGTTAATGTGTTCCCGACTGGCGGCGAGGGCGTATGAGTATCCAGGCGGCTAGAACCCGTGACCATTGCTCTAAGATGATTTTTATGTTAAGATTTAGCACAATCATTTCCGCATATGTTTTATTATTATAGATTTTTAGTATATGCATGGATTTTACATTTAAGTATTTATTTTCTAAGTTTTCATGAATTTTTGTGAAAGAAATATTATTTAGGAGTTTTATTATGGAATTCTTATAAATTATTATATAGTATTTAATGTTAGGTATTTATTTGCATGCATTGTACTTTTATTGTATGTATTGTGTATATGTATTTTAAATTAAGTAAAGTTATTTTTATGTATGATATATATATATGTATGGGCATATATATATTTATATTCATTATTTTATAATTAGAGATTAAAAAAAAAAAATTCACTAGAAGTTCTAGGATGTTTCAGTTGTTCTCTCAACAAATTGAAAATTCAAAAATACAAATTTAATCTTTAAAAATTATATAGTTTTTATTATTTCATTATTATTATTTAGATAAAAATTAAAAACTTTATCAAAATAATCGTAAATATTTATTTATTTATTAATGAAAATTGTACTATCGTTATGAGTAATCAATTAATGTACAATTTTAAATAAAAAAAAGTTACCTACCATTCACAGAACAATATACGAACATGCATTTGCAAAACAACAATAAAATTCAAGATTTCAAAAAAGAGATAGACTTCAATCTTAAACGATCTAATATTGAGTTCTACAAGATCTAAATTACATTAAATCAATTCAAACTTTCTCTCTATATATATATAAGTCACAACTTGATCAGAAGAGAGAGGCGAAAAAACTACAAAATAAACATGAAAGCCCTCAGATTAGTTGCTACAATATTGGCGGCATTCATATTCCCCATGGCTACGTCGTCATATTATTTTCTGAAACGTCCGAAAATAACTCATATTATGTATAACTACTTCAACCAAACTTGCAAAAGATATTATCATTTGGGATCTCAACAAGGCTACGATTTGCACATGTTATGTCAAGAATTCCCTCAATTCATGCAGAATCGCACCATGATTAATATCAGGAATTCCCCTGCTGCTGCTATATTGCTTTGGAGCACATATTCCGAAAGTGTTGATGCTTGCGACAACTTTCTGGTGCTCAATCCTGCACCTACACCTGCCCCGTCGAATGAGGTGCACAGATACACATAAAAAACTGGACGTGAGCTCTAAGCTCAATAAGAAAGCACGGATAGACATAAAAATATGATGCATGCAAATGACAGGATATCCATATCTGGGATAACTGTAAACAAACTGCTCAGACTGGCGCCTGGGATATGAGCTCGTCACATCGGGGTAGCTAACCACTGTGTGCAACCACTCACTCCCAAATAACGGACGCGGACCACGGAGTCCTCTAGATGCCAGTACCTAAAGGTACTCGATATCAAAATGTCCAACAGGGCTGAACAACCCTAACTGGCTCATCTCAAAAGATGTACAGAGGTACAGACACAAGATGATATGTACATGCCACATAACAATAATAACATGCAAACACATAAATGCAACATATAAGCATACATATCCGCAGACAATCTCAGTCAGTACTTACGTACCTTACAACAGGCAGTCCTAGCAGTCTAACTCTAGGTTCCAAGCCTATCACCAACTCTACAATGCAAATACCCATGCATCATTCAATAGACTCTAAAATCCTTAACTAAGCTATTACATACTCCTAAATAATTTAAGGAGACCATAGCTATACCTGCGTCCGTCGTCAGCCCGCTGATGGCGACTATCCCGCAACTAGGGGCACACCCCTGTTGCCGCTCCACAGCCTCGAGCACCGCTCCGCTACTAGGATGCCGCTCCTTTACTATGTCAGAAACTATCTAACTATGCTAAAATATATTTCCTACTCCAACTCTAAAATAAGAGTACCCAAAGCCCTAAAATAGAGCCACGCGGGCGAAGGAGAGTAAATTGGTGCGGCAAACAAATGAGCCTCTTGGCCCCTTTATATAGGCGAGGGTTTGGACCATCCAAACCTCACTTCGGACCGTCCGATCCTTGCATGCGTGACAAGTGTCCCTGCTGGCACTTCAGATCGTCTGATCCTGCACTTCGGATCGTCCAAAGTCACCTTCGTGACGTCACTGATGACATAATAAAATGGGACAGCTGGACGCACACGAACGGATCGTCCGATCGGACTTTGGATCGTCCAAACTCCTCGGGGCCTCCGATCATTGGCTCCGTTTACGTTCGGATCCTCCGAACTCGGTTCGGGTCGTCCAATCCTCCCGAACCTTTCCCACCATTTTTGAGCGTCCTGGATTCATTTCTGGACTCCGTTAATCCATTGGGAATTTCCTTAATCATGATTTACTTAATCTAAATATGATCACACGATTAACTACTCATTAATCGTTAATTCTGGATACGGGCTACTACATTCTCCCCCCCCCCCCCCTTGAAGGATTTCGTCCTCGAAATCTAGGGTAAACCTCAATAACGTAACATAGACCACTTGTCCAATCCACTTATAGTTCCAGTTCGAATCATCTGGTCGAATAACCTTCGAAAACCCCAAACCTCTCTCAACCCGCAGGGTTTGTTTAATCACTGAACCATCTCAGAACTCATACTCTGTTTAGAATTCACGCTGATTCTAAACTCGCACGCCTTAACGATCACTCTGGAAATCACTGCCTTCTTATCCGCAATCCTGCTAGAATTGCGTAACACTACTGACTATCGTCAGTTACCCATTTCTATCTGCAAACGCCATGCAACATTCGATCCAATTACCGAATGTATCATCCACAAATCTTAGCGATGACACTCATGCTATGGTCGTACCTAGTCATCAGCTATCTCTAGACACGCACGAACTCCATCGTTGCCCGACGAGAACACAAGATACAACATATTGTATCTCACTGGTCTAATGTTAACATTGCATCCCTCGATGTTATCGCAAAGCGCTAAACAATCGATCTTGATTCAACTCTCGGTCAAATCCTAGAGATCACTTTTTCAAGAACTCGTCCGAGTTATTCCTTATCACTAAGGATAAAATATTTATTCCCAAAACAATACCTTATGCGAAGAGAAATGTCAACTATCGGCCACCAGCTCGCAAAGCAATCGCATCGCTGCACACCACTCTAACCATCTGAAATCCTTAGACCGATTGCGATCAACCTTGATCCGAATCTCGCTATCATAGATAGCATCTACTCAATCACACTAGTCATCCTGCCACGGATAACAACCAAATCTTGACAATTTCTGACATCGTAGTACGTACCTTCAGTACTTACCCTGCCCGATGCTGACGAATGTTCCCAAAGAACACCAACTAAGTAAACAGATGACAAACTCTCTGTCTACTAACCCCAATTGTGACAAAATCATTGTACACAATTTCTTGTCTTAACGCACCCTTCGAGTAAGCCCTCAGATGGACTAACACCATCCTCAACATTAGTAGTCTATATCGAACGCTTACCTCTATCTCGTCACTAGATATAGTATCGACGAAAACAATTCCGGTTATCCTTTCCTAGATAACGGAAAATACTTGACTCACCAACTGGGATAACCAAACTAGTTCACCTTGATCCCACACAGAACCCATCAATACTAGCGGCAATTCCGCTATCTCAACCTCTCAATGACACAGCATATCGCCGTGGAAAATAAGTGTTCTCTTTACTATCGTCCGTTTAATTATTTTCTCTTTCATGCTTTTTTAAAATTATATAGTTTCATTGTTGTTATTTAGATAATAATTAATTAAAAACAATCGACCAAGCTAAATATAATTCAATATTTCAAAAAAGAGATAGACTTCAATCTTTTACGATATCTACCATTGTACATGAAAAGTGCTACAAGATCCCAATTACATGAAATCAATTCAAACTTTCTCCTATTATATATAAGTCACAACTTCAGAGGCGGCTAGAAATTAAACAAAATATTAATAAACATGAAATCCCTCAAAGTAATTGTTACAATCGCATTCACCATGGCTGCATTAATATTTCCAATGGCTACGTCGGGATTTGTTTTTCTTGTTAGGAATTCTCCGACCTTGCTCCATCTGCCATCTTCTTCCTATTAATTTGTTCCTGTAAAACAAAACAAAAGAAAAGAGCAGAGAACAAGAACAAAGAGCAACAACGGCAACGAGCTATATATATTAAAGTTTCCGGGGCTCAGACGCTATTCTCCGATGCACCAAGAACCAAGACGAAGACCACAAAAGGTTCTCCCCTAATCCCAACTACACGCCCAACACTCCTTGCTCACAGCCAGCAGTGACCTAGAAGAACAGGGGGAGAACGGTCAAGAGGGAAACAGCACAAAGCCGGGAGAAGAGCAGATACACTCAATTACGAAGAAGGAAACACCAAGCTGCCTTCAACCTTTCTCTCTTCTCCAATCTCTTCTCTCGATCTCTCACCTATCACAACAAGGGTGTGCTACTACCTCACTCAGAATCACAGAGCAAATAAAAGGAACGCCCTCAAAAGGACTAGGGCTCGAGAGGGGATATAAATCAAGGGCCAAGTATATGGGTTGGGAAATAAAAAATATGTTGGGCCAAAGCCCAACAAATCTCCACCTTTTGGCCCAACGTCGGTTCACTAGTTCGGAGAATCAACTATAGCATCATCATCGCCCCACAACGAAACACAAAGTTAGTCCTTAAACAAAAACATGCAGCAAACACAAAGTAAGCTACAAGCTACGACACAAAGTTCACAAATTTTTAAACAAAATCTGAAATTATCATAAGAACACACAATTCTCATGCAAGAATGGAATTTTCCAAGATAAATCATACCTTTTGCAACCACGTCAAGAAGGTACTGAAATCTAACATCAAAATATTTCATCTCCCAATCAAACTGAAGCAAAAACGCATGCATAATACTCATAATAGTAAACATTATGATAGGAGAAAATATTTCATCCCGTTGTGGTTGCCTAACATTCCTTCTATCTCTATCTCTCGCTAATTGACAATCATTCAAATCACAAAGATCATTTTTTGGCACATTTTCAGCAATGTCCTCATGCACATCAGCATTAACTTGATCATCAATAGCATTTTTAGACAGATTAGCAGGCAATTCATCAACAACAGACACATTCTGCACATTTTCAGAATTAAAACTTAAACCAGATAAGTGCTCCACCTTGTTTGGGGTGGTGGCAGGTTCGAAAACAGGGGAATTAGGAAACTTAACTCTAGATTGCCTACCATGAACACGAGAAACAAATTCAGCATGACAAACATATAAGTTTCTCCTTTTGAAGGCTTTGAAAATCACTAAACAACCTTTCAAAATTTTCATCACTCCATTACTCCATTTACCCCGCAAACCCTCTTCTTCTAAAGAAGCACAAGACATCAAATTATGACATAAATCTGGCATATGTCTCACATTTTTCAAGGTCAATACATAACCAAAATCAAATTTCAACGTTACATCACCAACACCAACAATTTGACATAATTTCTGGTTAGTCATAGAAACAGACTCATGCACTACTTCTTTATAACTAGAAAACATGTTTTTAAATGGGGACATATGGAAAGTGCTAGCAGAATTTACAAGCCATTCATTTTCACACAAAGCACTTGAATGCACAGAATTCACAGTAGACACATTGAAACGACCCTCACTACTAGACTATAATTAAAATAAAGGAAAATTACGGATTTTTTTAAAAATTTTGCCATGAACTATTTGTAAAACAAACAAGCCAACAAGACTCAGTCAGCAATTCAAATAAGGAAAGAAATACTGACATAAAAACTCAAGTGCGCTAATCATAAACATGCAATCCTAGCTATAAATATTGAAAGTACTCAAATAACTCTTCATTATTACATAACAGAATAATGTGCGGAAAAATGTAAACATAAAGAAGCAACGGTCACTGGGCCTTGCACCACCGATGGCCTCATCCCAGTAGATCATGCCCCTCCATCTCAACAACAATCTCCTCACCTGCAAACATTCAAGCATAGTGAGTCTAAAGACTCAACAAGTATAAACAGTGTAATAACATGGGTTTAAAATACGTGATGCGATACTTCAAACTATGATACATAGTATACTTTGAACTTTAACTGTAAATATGCATGAAAATACAAGAGTAATATAGCATGCAATGATGAACTCACGCTATGATAGACTTTCAACTTTCATAACATTAAACTTAACCTCATGCATAATTGATTGACTGACATAAACGTAAGACGAGTCAACTGAAACTTTGAAACTTTAACTTTTCTTTTCTTTTACTTTTTCCTCTAGAAATCAGATCCTTGATTTGTGACCCTCTGTTTCGATCATGATCATGGCTGCAGTGCACTATGCCGGCAAGACGACGAGATTTCTCCCGACGAACTTAACCCCTCTGTGGCAAGGAGACCGAGATAACTCCCGATCCCACATTGCCCCTCTGTGGCAAGGATAAACAAGATGTCTCTTGCTCTCAACCTAACCTCTATAACCTCTTGGTGAGTAGACCGAGGCATCCCCCGGCCTTGCAACACCCCTCTTTGTCACAAACAAATCACTTCATTCAAAAACATTTACTTCCTTTTTTATTCATTCATTAAGACTCGACTCACACCTCTTTATAGCATGCAAAATAAGAAAGCTTCCTTTCACTTTATGAAACTCAAGAACATGTCATATGCACACGAATAGGCAACCTTTAAGACATGAGACTCAACTCAAAAATGTGGGTGTAAGGTAGATGAGTGGCTGCCCCTAAGTCAAAAGAAACAAATCACTCAACAATTTCCCTCAAACTTGACGTAGCCCGAGCAAGAGAACCGTAAGACCCTAAACTTTGTCATGCCTTAACCAAAACCCGTCCCGCTTGAACCGACACTTAACAAACACTTCAAATTACCCCTAGGAATAGGTGGTAACATCAAATGATCAAATGAGCTAATCGACAAAACAAGAAAATTGGACAGCCCCTTTTTACAAAGAAAAATCTGCACCTACACCTCCAACTTAAAAGACTCATAACTTGGTCCAAACTTATCCGAAATAAGCCCATTTTATACCGACACGACCACAACATCATGAACTTTACTATGGTACAGCCCTAACACTGCCCAGACCTCAGCCAAGACCTGCCCTGCCCCGTGAACAGTACTGCCTTGCACACTCAACAATACCCAACTTACCTCTAACTCAAAAATTCCACCCCATAACCCTCTTTCCTCAACTTTTCTCCATACCAAACAACAATACACCTCAAATAACATCTCTTAGGACTTATCCCAAGCACTAGGGCAACACTCAACCACACTCCCACTCCACAATTTCGAAATCATCAAGATCAAGCACCAAGCGTGTCTTGATCCTTGTTCAATCAATGTAACCAATTGCCAAACAACATAATGCATTAATCATACATTCAAAACAGCCCTAATATAATGAAAATTTCGAAATATATATAGGGCATACTTCTGAAAATTTCGAAAATCATATATGCAATCAAAACACTCCATTCTTTCCATCATAATTCAAAATGCAACTCCTTAAAACATATAGCACTTCCAAATTTCGAAAATCCCCCAAGAACCCTACTGAAAATTGTCAAAATTTCGAACCCTATATGCATACATTAACAAGCATTTCGAAAATATTTAAGGGAATAAGAACAAGAGCATAAATAGCTTGAATGAGAGCCCAAGAAAAGTCTACACTTGCCTTCAACCTTGACTACCCAAAAATTCAAAAATAAAAAGGAAAGGAGAGCTGAAACTTCAAGATAACACCAAGCTAAGCTTCTTGGGAAGCTTCTCCGGCAGCTGGAGGCGGCGGACGGCGGCTGGAGGTGGAGGAGGGGAGGCCGAAAGGAAACTCAAAGGGGAGGGGGCGGCTACTTAGGGTTAGAATGGGGCTAGGGTTTAGATTTAGGTTGTAGTGTGCATTTTAGAGGGAAAATAAAAGGAGAGTATATTGTGTGTAGTGTTTTAAAGTTGCTTTTGTACTTGTAAAAGTGCTACTAGCACTATTACAACTCTTTACCTCAAAACTTTTGCACCTTTAAAACTTCTAAGTTTAAAATTTCAACTCTCAACATTTTAATTGAAATTACACTAGCCCGGATTTAATAAAAATCCTATTTTATGAATTTTTTAGGAAATAATCCAAGAAAATGATAAAATTGCTTTTTGACCCCTAAAAATTCAAAATTTACATTTTTGGCCAAAATCCCCTTTTTCCTCTAACTTAAAATCTTAAAATCGAAAGTCTTGAAAATATACCACCGAAGCCCACCATCGTCGCCTGTCGGGATAGAAACTCACTAACTAAATAATTCAAGACATTTAATTCAAATAAGTCAAGCAGTGCTATCTTTAACTGAAACTTAAACAATTAACTTCAAGAAATTAAAAATATAAATACTGAAAATAATTTTAGGCATGATATTCAAATTTTAAAAGTTCTTGGTGTTACACACATCACATACTTCAGTCACCATAAAAACATCACCAATGTTTTCACTAGAAGAAGCCATGTTAGCATGGTCATCATGCTGATTTTTCAAATCATGGTTATGGGTTTGCTTAGGCCAAGTACAATCTCAAATGAAATGACCTATTTCACCACAATTATAACATTTTCTATTATTAGATCTGGACTGGTATCTTGACTTACTCTTACCTCGATTTTCAACAGAAAAGTTGTTTGAAGATCTTTGAAAGCGATTTCTGGATCTTTCTCTCACATGCATAACTTCGCCAGAATCATTGTTACCCTTATTAGTATTTAAATCTATCTCTTTACTTTTCAAACCATTCACAACAGTTTCTAATGAAATCTTATCTCTACCATACTTAATGGCAGATTTCACATCACTGTAAGAATCGGGAATATCATTTAAAAGCACAATAGGGGTGTAATCATCAATATGCTCATCCCCAGTTAGCTTAATATCTTGAACAAGTTTGGTAAACACATCCAGATTTTCATCTATATCTTTATTCAAATCAAGTTTGAACCGAAAATTTTTTTCAAGCAGAAACAGTTTACTAGGTACTGAAGTCTCAGTATAAAGTTCTTCTAATTTTTCCCAAAGTTCCTTAGCAGATTTTAGTTTACCAACTTTTCTTAACACAGAGTCTGACAAGTTCAAGATAATAGAAGAATAAGCAAACTCATCTATTTCAGATTTTTTCTCAGGAGTATCAGTGGCAGAATATGAAAGATTTATTGCTTTGAAAACTTTTTGTTGAATCAAAATCCCTTTCATTTTCTGCTGCCATATTGAAAAATCTGTTTTACCATTAAAAGGTACGAGGTTATATCCAGCCAAAGACATTTTTCACACAGAAAAAAAAATAGTAAACCACACAAATCAGATTTTCACACAGAAATCTGATACAGCAAGATCAGTAGGCAGTAAACACACAACCAAGGCACAACGGAAGCAACTTAAACACAAACAGAGAAAACACAACCAATGCAAGTAATCACGCAAGTCCTAGGATTCTACCAGCACGCAATCCTAGTACCTAAACCGCGGCCAGCGGCTTACTAATGCGATAAAAAAAAGTTCAAGGTCAAGCCAATATACTAGTGCGAAACTCCCTTACTTAGAGTTTTGATTCCACGAACCAACACGACAGCGACGAAAAGAGGCGGCTGTCCAGGTGGTGCGGCTACTGTCCGGCGGAGATGGAAGTCCAGGCGGCTCGGCTAATGACCAGCCACGGTGGCTAGTGCGAGTCCGAATAGAGCCAGCGTCCGGCGACGAAACTCAGCGGCGACGGTTGCTATCCTGGATACGACGGCGGCTCAACGAACCAGTGGCTCTGATACCACTGTTAGGAATTCTCCGACCTTGCTCCATCTGCCATCTTCTTCCTATTAATTTGTTCTTGCAAAACAAAACAAAAGAAAAGAGCAGAGAACAAGAACAAAGAGCAACAATGGCAACGAGCTATATATATTAGAGTTTCTGGGGCTCAGACGCTATTCTTCGATGCACCAAGAACCAAGACGAAGACCACAAAAGGTTCTCCCCTAATCCCAACTACATGCCCAACACTCCTTGCTCACAGCCAGCAGCGACCCAGAAGAACAGGGGGAGAACGGTCAAGAGGGAAACAACACAAAGCCGGGAGAAGAGCAGATACACTCAATCACCGAAGAAGGAAACACCAAGCTGCCTTCAACCTTTCTCTCTTCTCCAATCTCTTCTCTCGATCTCTCACCTATCACAACAAGGGTATGCTACTACCTCACTCAGAATCACAGAGCAAATAAAAGGAACGCCCTCAAAAGGACTAGGGCTCGAGAGGGGATATAAATCAAGGGCCAAGTATATGGGCTGGGAAATAAAAAATATGTTGGGCCAAAGCCCAACATTTTTCAACGGTAAGGTGGTTCCGAAAATACCGCTTATTAGGACTCACTATTTGGGACACTGCAAAAGATATCACCATTTGGCATCTCAAAAAGATTACAATTTGCGTATGTTCTGTCGAGAATTCCCCCAACTCATGGACAATCCCACCATGAATTGGTGGAATTCCACTGCTGCTATATTGTTTTGGAGAACATCCGACAATGGCGATGTTTGCGACAAATTTTTATTTGCCCCGGAAAATATGTGCTCTCTTTACTACCATCCTCCGCCAGTACTCTAGGCTACTGAATGATCGATTGTTTAATTATTTTAGACTAAGATCTATTCGTTTAATCTCTTTTTCACGTTTTTTAGAACCTTTGTTTATATATATATATATATATAATTTACGCATATATATTGTTGCATGTTTATATCTCTATTTCTCAGTCTACAAAGTATAATTAGCTTCTCGTCTGCTGCTCTTTAATTCGTACAACACCAAGAAAACGATTTGGAATTACGAAATAGTCCATAACTCGCAAACTGATCAAAACGATTGTAACGTAATATATAGTACGTGCATTAAAAGGAGCTTTATAAATATTTGTTTAAACCATACCACTCGCAAACGGATCAAATAAAAAATGTTCGTACAGATTTTTTAGATTAGATGAAATATTTCGAAAAAAAAAATTTATTGGATGAATTCTGGTTAAGTTTAGAAATTAAAAAAAAAACACTAGTATATATATATGCATGGAAGACGAAACATAAAGCTCAAACCTATAATTGTGTGAGTTAATTAATGTGGTGCAGCTATGATATTTGGACCACGTCACAACCAAGACTCTTTGAATTTGGCCGCTTTATTCGCAATTATAGATAAATATATCACGAGAATATTGAAGATAAGGAAAAATAGCAATTTATTGGAAAGCAATCAATATTTTTTTTATCACCACGATATCATCGATCTCAAAATACTATCTTAATTTATCAATAATATGGTTTAATTTGTGGTTATAATGCATAATATTAGTGGCTTAGTGTAACACCCGGTATTTTTAAATACGTAAATTCGCATTCATAATTAGGAAATTTATTTATTTAAAATTTTAGATTTATGGGTTAAATAATTATGTGAAATTATTTGTGCATGTTTTAAGTTATTTTTAAGCATTTAACCCATAATTAGTGATTTTCACGATTTATGGAAATTAATTGTTTTTGATCGCGTAGACGGGACCGTGGACGGACGAGATGACAACTTTCTATCCAATTTATTTCATGAGCATTTTTAGAGCCCAAAAATATTATTTTGAGTTTTATTTCCTCAATATTTTTAGTATTTAATTTTATATAATTTTAGGAGTCCGTTTTTATTCAGAATAAGCCAAAATAATAATTTTTTAGTATTTTTAAAATTCCCTTAATTATATATTTCGAGATTTATGATTTAGTATCAGATTTAAATCTTTTAAGTGGAGTTTTAAATTATATATTTTGGTATATTAATTAAGTAAATTATGTAGTGTAATTATATTTAAAATTTTTAATCCTAAAACTACCCAACCCTACGCCCAAACTCTCCATCAGCCGCCTCACCCCCATCTCCATCATCTTCTTCGTCGATCCAACAGCCAAGGAAGACTCCATAGCCACGTTTTTGAAGGTCCAAAGCAAGTTGTCATCGTCCCGTCGTCCCGGATTCGTTCTACACGCTCCTATCTCGTCCTTTAACGGTGCAAGGCATGATTCCTTCTTTTTTTTTTTCGTGCAATAACCGAGTATATGCGGGTGTGTGCGTGTGCATCAGTCCTCTTCAAAAATTTTCAGAAAAACGAGATGGGTTAAGGTTTTATGCGTTTGTTCTTGTGATTCTTGATCATACTCACGTTTTCCTTAGCCATGGTCCATACGACTGCTGGTCAAGGTCCCTAGGTCGAGAGGGGGTGGTCTGGACTCGAGTGGCTCGAGTGGTTCGAGCCAAACGAGCCAGGAAGTAAGCTAGGCTCGATCGGGTTCTTGGACGCGCAGACTAGGGTTTCGAGAAGGGCCTTCGGCCTCGGCGATTTGGGCTGCATGGGGCTGAGGGTTGGTGCAGGTTAGGTCCGCCCAGACGTGGGCTACGTCTGGACGGCGGCGCTTCGGCCGGCAGCAGCCTGGGAACGGCTGCTGCTCACGGCCGCAGCAGAACGTGAATGGGGGGCGACGGGTTCTAGGGTTCCAAGTGGGTTCCGGGTCGGGTTAGTGGTCCGGGTCAAGTCCGTGGGTCATGGGTTAAGTTAGTTGGGTCCGGGTTCGGGTTAAGTTAATTGGGCTCGGGTATTTTTAATTTTAAGTTAATTATTAAGTTTAAGTGTTTTATTGGGCTAATTAGATTAATTAAATTAATGGGCTACATTTAAGTTT